>NC_136499.1:23134187-23442557 GCF_053919585.1 Euprymna scolopes | reverse complement strand
AAAACTAAAATACAGAAAAAACAGACAGAAACTGATAGTTTCCCAGGAACAAAGGAGAAAGAGTTTCCAGTTGGAGAGAGTTTGTTCTCACAGTACTCCACCCTCCACCCCAAAAGAAACATTAAAATAAAACCTTACAAGATTCTAATAGGCACAACAGAAAGAGAGAAAGAGGCTTAGGCAATATAATATATGTATATACTTTTTATTTGTTTTACATAAGCATTAATATGTTATATTAGATTACGGACTAAACTTTTGTATAAGTAATGTCCATGAATGTGTAGCGACATTAATGCTTATGTAAAACAAATAAGTATATCGTGTCCTGCTTTGGTATTGAGCCCTCTTGTATTAACCTTGTTAAAACTTCATTGGTTGCATTATCTCTGGAAAATATTAACCTGGAATTTTTAATGTGTGTGTGTGTGTGTGTGCATATATATATATATATCGGAAAAATTCCAGAGTTCAACAAGATACACCTCAACAAGGTTGGAGGTTATACATCGACCAAAACATTGTAAAAATAATGCTTAAGATGAGAATAGTAGTTCAACGAATTCAAATCTGAAGATCAAATTAAATGTTACAATAAAAAGTTTGAGGATAAAGAAACAAATGATTCTTTCTTATCTGAAGCATACAATAATAATGAAAATATAGTAACTACATTGCTCAAAAGACAAAGCTGTTCTCCTCCCAAACAACCAATTCCCTTGAAGGGGTTGATCATTTCAAATACTTTGGCTCTATCATCACTGCAAGAGGTCAAGGAGATCAAGATATCAACAATCGTATCAGCAATGCTAGTCTCACTTTTCTGTCGTCTTCAATCCGAAATGAAACTTGGTACTAAAATCCGCACAATTCTATTTTAGTGCTGTGAAACTGATGAGAGCAAGCAACCTATGAACGTTTGAGGTGTTCAATCACTACGGTACCGTTCGCATCGCATCTTTTGTGTTAGTTGGCAGCATTTCATCTCAAATTCCATCGTTTGTTCTTGCTGCAACATACCCTCCCTACAGCAAGCTCTCCTCTTTAGAGGTCTTTGCTGATTTGGTCACGTTCTTCATAGTCATCCAAATGATTTTATCCACAAAATCATCGAACTAGCCCCTCCTTAGAGTTGGAAAAAAAAAAAAAAAAAAAAAAAAAAAAAAAAAATGTTGCACAGATCAGCTGAAAACCTAACTCAGAACCATAAAACAACGAGCTGATCCTGGGTTCTCACGTCTATGGGGCTTTCTGCTGGAACCGTGATTGGCTAACACTCATATTTACTACTGTGATGTACAATCGCCTCTGATCAGCATTCATTCAGAATGCAGCAAATTCTGAATGGAGCCAGTCCAACCGCTCCAGCGTGAATGCAGGGTAAGTGCAAGTAATTATAGTCTTCAATCAAAATATGAATTATACCCTCGCTGATTTATATTTTTAGGTGCTTATTTAAAAAGGTTTCATCTTAATTTGTATTTAGTTACCTCCCCACGAGGGCGCAATTATACAGAAGGTCAGTTTTTAATGGAAAAATCTAGTTCTCCAAAAAAAATGAACTACAAGCACTTGTACCCCCTCAATAGAAATACCCCCCCCCCGAGAAACCTAACAAGCAGCAAAATCCCACCCCTACAGATCCTTAGGTGTAAGAAAACCTTCTACTCCAATAGTTTCTTCTCCAGAACTGTTAGACTTTGGAACTCCCTTCCAGGATTCTGCTTTCCCAACTGCACTGACATGCAGAAGTTTAAGTGCAATGTGAACAGACATCTTGCTGCTCATCTCCCTTCATAATGTCCTGCAACTTATGACTCTATAGTAGCCCCCTACATCAAAGTGGCACTGTACCTTATTTAGGGTGAGGAAAAAAGCACTCTGGATTGAAACAAAAATTAAAATTGTCTCAGTTTTAAAGGACTTCTCCTTCACTGACCGAGGACAGAAAGAAATAAAGTGTAATATCAGAACAGACAGTCATCCAGACTGGATTAAGTAATTTTTTTTAAATACATTGTAGCTAAATATGTTATATTGCCAATAACATAGTGGAACAATACCAAATGAAAACTGGCTGAAATTTTGATTTGTCAGCTTAAATGTTATTTGGGTCAGACTTTAAAAATCCTACAAGATAATTTTATATATTAGACAAAACTGCATTGTAAACATTAGAATTAATATTAGGTTGATGTAAAGGTTTCGCTGATTTTAAAATTTTTATCTTGAAAATACAAAACTGTTTTTGAAAATCTTCATTAATAACAATTTGCCTTTTATAATTTACTTCCATCTGCCAATAAGCTTATAAATGCCTCGCTTGTCAAATTCTTCAGGTTTTCATGTGAAATATGAATCAATGAATCTCCTCTTGTGATGTTAACCTAACACCAACTAAATAGTTTTATGATCCTCAAAATAAGTGATAATCCAAGTCAACTAATTCAGAAAAATATGTAGGATGGGGTCAAGATTTCTCAACCAAATTCTCCCAGGAGATCTTTGGTCAGTAGTGTTGTGGGAGGACGAGCATTATCATGATGAAAGATGACTTCCTTTCTGTTGACTAAAGAAAGTCGTTTTTGAGTCGACGTGAGTCAGAATATTACAGAAAAATATGAATGATGCTTTAATAATTTGAAAAAGAAAAAAAAAAAAGTTATAAATTAATGATATTTTTTTTATTTTACTTGGGACTCATCATTTATCAGGGCCTGATGGCCACTCAAGGATAAGGGATATGTTCAAGTGATAACAATACGCATAAAAGATTACAATGGTTTAAAATACCCCTTCTAAAATTTAGCTAAAACTTTTGCACCGACCTGATATTAAACACAAGACTTAATTTGAAGGTTGAGAGTTCAATTCCTGTAGAAGGCATTACACTTGGCTTTCTTTTTTTTTTTTTTTTTGTCTTTAATTACACCTCAAAATATAACAAAATTTCAAGAATAAAGAAAATGGTGATATAAACAGTCTGTTTTAAATGTACATAAATTTTATTGTCATTTATTTATTTATTTATTTTTTTTTATGTAAATTGCTCGAAACAAGGCATGACACCATGATGTAAGAAGTTAAAAAATACTACTTCAATGTCAAAACTTTGCCAACGATAAGTATTAGATGGAATAGATTCGGACTCAGAAACAGCAATTCAGAAATATTGCTCCTGGGATGTGAGGACTAAAGGACACAATAATGAAAGCAAGAATTATGTAGATACGAAGAGTAAACACAAAATCATTACAATGGGCAAAAAAGAAAAAACAAAATGGTCATGATGCCTAAGATGTTTCAATTGTTTTTACCTAATTTGAGGACGCTGATTCCAGAAATGCTGTCACTTTTTTTTCCATCAGGTTTAGTTTTTCTGCTATAGTATACCCCTCTCCCCTTCATAGGAAGCTGATAGCTACAATAAAAACAATCGAAGAAGCAATATTTTTATGTAACTTTAAGACACATATTCATGAAATCACGCCAAAATATTCACAATTAAAGTTTGAAGTTGTAAAAAAATGCGAAGCATATATATCATCATCCATAAATTGATGATTTGATTTTCTAGAATTGGGGGGGGGGGGATCTGGCATAATCACGCTTGATAGACCAACAATAGTCTGTAAGCATGGTGGCATCCCAACGACTTTGATAGCGAACTTCCATGTTGCTAATAACTTGACGAAAGTACCCCCCTTGCTTGTCACTCACATCACCTACATTTTCTGAAAAACAGGCAAGATGGTTGTGGAAAAAATATAACTTGATGTTCATATTTGCATCCAATTGATGGAGATTTATAAGTAATGTTTCATCAAGCTCTTTGTAGTTGGGCGCCTTTATTTTTCCGAAAAATTTTACTACATTTGTAAACACCATCCAGACACTCACTTCTGCAGGATTTATAAAATTACCAAAATTTGCATCATTTATTATGAAATCTTTTTCAGAACAAATTTAATTTCATAATATTTTTCTTTGAGGATCGTTGAATGGCTAAGAGGAACTGATACATATAAGTTGCCATTGTGGAGAAGAACACATTTTAAACTTCTTTTGGAACTGTCTATAAAAAGGCGCCAATCTTGAGAATAGTACTGTTTGACACCAAGCTGCCGCAGCAGGCCAGCAATGTTGTTGCTATATACTATGCCATTTTTCTGAGACAAGAATTTAATATGGCATTGTCTATAGAAGGTTATAAGAGTTCCAGGCCGAAGTAGATTTCTTTTTTTTTCTTTGAAAAGGTTGGGGATCTCTAGTCAGATTATTAAGTTCTACTTGAGAAAAAAGCTGTGGTAGTGAAGGAGGAGGAAAACCAGTATCTGAAACAGTGTCTCCAATGTTGTCAGTAGACATAACAAAGGCTTAGTCTTCTTCAGAACCAGGCAATTCCGATTCGGGCAAGCCTTTAAACAATGGAACTGGAATTACCTACTCTCATATACAAATGCTGATTATATTTTTGGTTTTTAACTTCAAGTGGTATTTTGTAAATGTAACACGACTCATGTTTGTAGAGAGAGTTGCACATACAAAAAGAGAGAGAGAGTTGCACATACAAAAAGAGAGAGAGTTGCACATACAAAAAGAGAGAGAGTTGCACATACAAAAAGAGAGAGAGAGTTGCACATACAAAAAGAGAGAGAGAGTTGCACATACAAAAAGAGAGAGAGAGTTGCACATACAAAAAGAGAGAGAGAGTTGCACATACAAAAAGAGAGAGAGAGTTGCACATACAAAAAGTGAGAGAGAGTTGCACATACAAAAAGAGAGAGAGAGTTGCACATACAAAAAGAGAGAGAGAGAGTTGCACATACAAAAAGAGAGAGAGAGAGAGTTGCACATAGAGAGAGTTGCACATACAGAGAGAGAGAGTTGCACATACAGAGAGAGAGTTGACCATACAGAGAGAGAGTTGCATATACAGAGAGAGAGTTGCATATACAGAGAGAGTTCCATATACAGAGAGAGAGAGTTCCATATACAGAGAGAGAGAGTTCCATATACAGAGAGAGAGAGAGAGTTCCATATACAGAGAGAGAGAGAGAGAGTTCCATATACAGAGAGAGAGAGAGAGAGAGTTCCATATACAGAGAGAGAGAGAGAGAGTTCCATATACAGAGAGAGAGAGAGAGAGAGAGAGAGTTCCATATACAGAGAGAGAGAGAGAGAGAGAGTTCCAGAGAGAGAGAGTTCCAGAGAGAGAGAGAGAGAGAGAGTTCCATATACAGAGAGAGAGAGAGAGAGAGAGAGAGACAGAGAGAGAGAGAGTTCCAGAGAGAGAGAGAGTTCCAGAGAGAGAGAGAGTTCCAGAGAGAGAGAGAGAGTTCCAGAGAGAGAGAGAGTTCCAGAGAGAGAGAGTTCCATATACAGAGAGAGAGAGAGAGTTCCATATACAGAGAGAGAGAGAGAGAGTTCCATATACAGAGAGAGAGAGAGAGTTCCATATACAGAGAGAGAGAGAGAGTTCCATATACAGAGAGAGAGAGAGAGAGTTCCATATACAGAGAGAGAGAGAGAGAGTTCCATATACAGAGAGAGAGAGAGAGAGAGAGAGAGTTCCATATACAGAGAGAGAGAGAGAGAGTTCCATATACAGAGAGAGAGAGAGAGTTCCATATACAGAGAGAGAGAGAGAGAGTTCCATATACAGAGAGAGAGAGAGAGAGTTCCATATACAGAGAGAGAGAGAGAGTTCCATATACAGAGAGAGAGAGAGAGTTCCATATACAGAGAGAGAGAGAGAGTTCCATATACAGAGAGAGAGAGAGAGTTCCATATACAGAGAGAGAGAGACAGAGTTCCATATACAGAGAGAGAGAGACAGAGTTCCATATACAGAGAGAGAGACAGAGTTCCATATACAGAGAGAGAGACAGAGTTCCATATACAGAGAGAGAGACAGAGTTCCATATACAGAGAGAGAGACAGAGTTCCATATACAGAGAGAGAGACAGAGTTCCATATACAGAGAGAGAGAGTTCCATATACAGAGAGAGAGAGTTCCATATACAGAGAGAGAGAGAGAGAGAGAGACAGAGTTCCATATACAGAGAGAGAGAGTTCCATATACAGAGAGAGAGAGTTCCATATACAGAGAGAGAGACAGAGTTCCATATACAGAGAGAGACAGAGTTCCATATACAGAGAGAGAGAGAGAGTTCCATATACAGAGAGAGAGAGAGAGTTCCATATACAGAGAGAGAGAGAGAGTTCCATATACAGAGAGAGAGACAGAGTTCCATATACAGAGAGAGAGACAGAGTTCCATATACAGAGAGACAGAGTTCCATATACAGAGAGACAGAGTTCCATATACAGAGAGAGAGAGTTCCATATACAGAGAGAGAGAGAGAGACAGAGTTCCATATACAGAGAGAGAGAGAGAGTTCCATATACAGAGAGAGAGAGAGAGAGAGAGTTCCATATACAGAGAGAGAGAGAGAGAGAGAGTTCCATATACAGTGAGAGAGAGAGTTCCATATACAGAGAGAGAGAGAGAGAGTTCCATATACAGAGAGAGAGAGAGAGTTCCATATACAGAGAGAGAGAGTTCCATATACAGAGAGAGAGAGAGTTCCATATACAGAGAGAGAGAGACAGAGTTCCATATACAGAGAGAGAGAGACAGAGTTCCATATACAGAGAGAGAGAGACAGAGTTCCATATACAGAGAGAGAGAGACAGAGTTCCATATACAGAGAGAGAGAGACAGAGTTCCATATACAGAGAGAGAGACAGAGTTCCATATACAGAGAGAGAGAGAGAGAGTTCCATATACAGAGAGAGAGAGAGAGAGTTCCATATACAGAGAGAGAGAGAGTTCCATATACAGAGAGAGAGAGAGTTCCATATACAGAGAGAGAGAGAGAGAGTTCCATATACAGAGAGAGAGAGAGAGAGTTCCATATACAGAGAGAGACAGAGTTCCATATACAGAGAGAGAGAGAGAGAGAGTTCCATATACAGAGAGAGAGAGACAGAGTTCCATATACAGAGAGAGAGACAGAGTTCCATATACAGAGAGAGAGACAGAGTTCCATATACAGAGAGAGAGACAGAGTTCCATATACAGAGAGAGAGACAGAGTTCCATATACAGAGAGAGAGACAGAGTTCCATATACAGAGAGAGAGACAGAGTTCCATATACAGAGAGAGAGACAGAGTTCCATATACAGAGAGAGAGACAGAGTTCCATATACAGAGAGAGAGAGTTCCATATACAGAGAGAGAGAGTTCCATATACAGAGAGAGAGAGAGAGACAGAGTTCCATATACAGAGAGAGAGAGTTCCATATACAGAGAGAGAGACAGAGTTCCATATACAGAGAGAGAGAGAGACAGAGTTCCATATACAGAGAGAGAGACAGAGTTCCATATACAGAGAGAGAGAGACAGAGTTCCATATACAGAGAGAGAGACAGAGTTCCATATACAGAGAGAGAGAGACAGAGTTCCATATACAGAGAGAGAGACAGAGTTCCATATACAGAGAGAGAGAGAGAGTTCCATATACAGAGAGAGAGAGAGTTCCATATACAGAGAGAGAGACAGAGTTCCATATAAAGAGAGAGAGAGAGTTCCATATACAGAGAGAGAGACAGAGTTCCATATACAGAGAGAGAGACAGAGTTCCATATACAGAGAGAGAGAGACAGAGTTCCATATACAGAGAGAGAGAGTTCCATATACAGAGAGAGAGACAGAGTTCCATATACAGAGAGAGAGAGAGAGTTCCATATACAGAGAGAGAGAGAGTTCCATATACAGAGAGAGAGACAGAGTTCCATATACAGAGAGAGAGAGAGAGTTCCATATACAGAGAGAGAGAGAGTTCCATATACAGAGAGAGAGACAGAGTTCCATATACAGAGAGAGAGACAGAGTTCCATATACAGAGAGAGAGACAGAGTTCCATATACAGAGAGAGAGACAGAGTTCCATATACAGAGAGAGAGAGAGTTCCATATACAGAGAGAGAGACAGAGTTCCATATACAGAGAGAGAGACAGAGTTCCATATACAGAGAGACAGAGTTCCATATACAGAGAGAGAGAGTTCCATATACAGAGAGAGAGAGAGAGACAGAGTTCCATATACAGAGAGAGAGACAGAGTTCCATATACAGAGAGAGAGAGAGAGAGACAGAGTTCCATATACAGAGAGAGAGAGACAGAGTTCCATATACAGAGAGAGAGAGAGAGAGAGAGAGAGAGAGAGACAGACAGAGTTCCATATACAGAGAGAGAGAGAGACAGAGTTCCATATACAGAGAGAGAGACAGAGTTCCATATACAGAGAGAGAGAGTTCCATATACAGAGAGAGAGACAGAGTTCCATATACAGAGAGAGAGACAGAGTTCCATATACAGAGAGACAGAGTTCCATATACAGAGAGAGAGAGTTCCATATACAGAGAGAGAGAGAGAGACAGAGTTCCATATACAGAGAGAGAGACAGAGTTCCATATACAGAGAGAGAGAGAGAGAGACAGAGTTCCATATACAGAGAGAGAGAGAGAGACAGAGTTCCATATACAGAGAGAGAGAGACAGAGTTCCATATACAAAGAGAGAGAGAGAGAGAGACAGAGTTCCATATACAGAGAGAGAGAGAGACAGAGTTCCATATACAGAGAGAGAGAGAGACAGAGTTCCATATACAGAGAGAGACAGAGAGTTCCATATACAGAGAGAGAGAGAGACAGAGTTGCACATACAGAGAGAGAGAGACAGAGTTGCACATACAGAGAGAGAGACAGAGAGTTGCACATACAGAGAGAGAGAGTTGCACATACAGAGAGAGAGAGAGTTGCACATACAGAAAGAGAGAGAGTTGCACATACAGAAAGAGAGAGAGTTGCACATACAGAAAGAGAGAGAGTTGCACATACAGAAAGAGAGAGAGTTGCACATACAGAGAGAGAGAGAGTTGCACATAGAGAGAGAGAGAGTTGCACATAGAGAGAGAGAGAGTTGCACATAGAGAGAGAGAGAGTTGCACATAGAGAGAGAGAGAGTTGCACATACAGAGCGAGAGAGTTGCACATACAGAGCGAGAGAGAGAGAGAGAGAGTTGCACATACAGAGAGAGAGTTGCACATACAGATAGAGAGAGAGAGTTGCACATACAGAGAGAGAGAGAGAGAGTTGCACATACAGAGAGAGAGAGAGAGAGTTGCACATACAGAGAGAGAGAGTTGCACATACAGAGAGAGAGAGTTGCACATACAGAGAGAGAGAGTTGCACATACATACAGAGAAAGAGAGAGTTGCGCAATAAGAAAGAGAGCAAGAGTTGCACAATAAAAGAGAGAGAGAGAGAGTTGCACAATAAGAAAGAGAGAGGGAATTTTGCAATGCTTGTTTTTTTTTTCAGTTTAAAATGGGGAGACTGAACAGGGCTGTGTTATCATAGCGAAAATAGAGAGGATGGGGGGGATTCTAATTAAAGGCATTAGATTCTGAGGTGGTGTAGGTGAGCAACCAACCCACACCAACAGCACTTGTTATACATAGAAAATTGGCCAAACAACTTAGGAAAAAAAAAACTTTAACAAAAGAAAAAAAAAGTTATTTTACAAAACAAAACAAATATTATTTAGATTATTCAAACTACTGTTTTCATCTTGGATGTTATTTTCACAATGGTTCGGTCGCTTAAGCTCTGATCATTAGGGTGCATCTTATCGAACTTGGGAATCTGTCTGCAAGGACCCATGGCATAGTGGATAAAGTTAGTAAAAAAATCAGTTGTAAGTTACACTCTTCTGGAGGTTGAAGGTTCAATCCCCAGTACGGGGCGACACTCAAAATACAATTGCAAATTACTTATGGCTTCTACTCAGTCATGGCTGACAGAACGAGAACATGCTGCTTTTATGAATTAAAAGAAATGTTCCATTTGGAATTCCATGCAGATTCTTGATTTTGACAAGATACACCTGAAGAAGGTTGGAGGTCACATTGACCGAAATGTGAAAATAACACTCAAGATGAGAACAGTAGTCCAAATAATTCAAATAATCTAAAGTATCAATCCTCATCTCAAAAATTCATAGACATACAACAAAAACAAAGATGTGATCACGTGTGTAGCTATGCATCAGTTAACAACAGTTGATTCTGAAGAAGAAAAAAACAAAACATATTTGGCTTCAACAGCTTCCTAACGGTTCAGTCTTGTTTCAAATTTTAAAGAGTAAAAAGTGGATCTTAGGTTTATTTTCGGCAGCCACATAACTCACGCTTTCTTATTTTGTCCTTTAGTCCTCACATTCCACGAGTGATGTTTCTGACAAAGAGGGAATAATTGCTGTTTTCTTGGTCAGAATCTATTCCATCTAACATTTAATGTTGGCAAGTTTTTGAGTTGAAATGGTATTTTTTTTTTTTTTTTAGCTCTTGATGCAATATTAGTGGGTAATTGTTACGGCTTTACCTTATCATGGGCTGCAAATAAAAAATATTTCTTCACTTCTTTTTCTTCCTTAGTTTCCCTCTCTGGGTTGCTCTAACCAAGTCTGTCGAACTATTCCAAAAATCCTAAGACTCCATCATGAAAAAAGTTTCCAGAAAAAAAAAAAAAATACCCAAACCCAGAACTCCAACATAGACCTCCCACTACCAGGTCTCCTTCTCTAACATCAGGGGTCTACATTCCAACCTTCCAGAGGTTGAAATCTAATTACAGGAGACCAAACCTGACCTATTCTTTCTAAGCGAAACTGGCATTGGACCGACTATTCCCCTAAATTTATTTGTAATAAAAGGATATTCTAATTTAACATCCAAATCTGACTCCCTAGGTCGACATAGGCATGGAATATGTGCCTACATTAGAGATGGCTTTCTATGTAGTAGGGACATCTCCAGAGAAGACCCTAAATTGTCTGATATGTGCTTTTGGATTGCACTTGCTCACACCACTGCATTTATATTTACCTTCTATCACCCCCATAACAGCGGAGTTACTATATTTAAGAGAAAATTGACCACATCCTGTCTACTCATCCTTCGGCTAACATTCACATCTGTGGAGAATTCAATGTTCAATGTAGAATGGTTAGCCCACTCAAACAAGACAGATGATGGAGGAGGTTCTGTCACGATTTCTCCACTGCTTATGACCTAACTCATTGTTCACGAACCCACCCGTGTGCCTGACAATGATGGTCAATATTCAAGTCTCCTAGACCCTTTTCTCACAACTTGCCCTGAGCTATGTTTGTCTTCTGTTCTGTCTTCACTGGGATCTTCAGACCACTCGGTTGTCTCCGTTAAGATAAAAAACACAATATAGTAAGTCCTCCAACATACTTTTCCATCGTACAGTATATCGATGCTCTATGGCTGTCTGGGATAGCTTTTGCACATTTATATCAGATCTACCTCT
Organism: Euprymna scolopes; assembly: GCF_053919585.1. NCBI lineage: Eukaryota > Metazoa > Mollusca > Cephalopoda > Sepiida > Sepiolidae > Euprymna > Euprymna scolopes. The sequence goes on along the minus strand of NC_136499.1, from coordinate 23,431,151 downwards.
TTGATCCATGTTTAAAAAGAACGTGTCCTACATAGTATCAGACCTGACTGAATGGTTAAATGTAAGTATAGACAGATTCATGCTCTCCAAAAATTCCAGCAAAAACCTAACAGCCAGCCATGGTTCTCTTCAGAATGTGCTGCTGCCATTGCGCATAGAAATCACTATTTCCATTGCTCCCAACGTAATAGATGTACTGAGACTCGTAAAGCCGCTTTCAGGACTGCCAGCAACCACTGTAAAAGAGTAATAAAGAACACGAGCTGTATGCTCAGTCCGTCAAGTCCAAAGTAGCTGAGCAGCGGCTTGGTTCCCATCTGTTTTGGCAAATAACAAACAGGGTCCTGAATAGAAGTGTGTGCTCTATCCCAACCATCATCAATGGACCTGAAGTAATCTCATCAGCATTGGAAAGAAGCCAAACTGTCTGCCAAAAACTCTGACGGCATTCCTATTATAGTGCTGAAAAAGCTTCAACCAAAACTAACTCCCATACTTACAAAACTATTTAAACATTGTCTTAAGGTGAAATGTTTCTCAACACTCTGGAAAACCTTATCAGTATGTCCTGTATTTAAAAATTAAGGTGATCGCTCATCTCCTTAATACAAACCAATCAGTCTCCTGTGCGTCATGAATAAGTTGTTAGAATCTGTTAAATAGAGAAGTAGTCCACCACCTCAGCAAAAATAAACTCCTCAGTAACATGCAATATGGTCTCTTCTGCTAGATCTACAACTGATGTGTTAAGTTATATCTCATAGGATTAGCGAATCTCTCGATGGAGGCTTCCTTTCTAAGGTAATTGTCCTTGACATCATAGGCTTTTGATTGTGTGTAGCATAAAGGTCTACTCCACAAAATCTCCAGCTACGGTATAGCTGGAAACGTCTTTTCGATTATTAAATCATTTCTCTCCGATCGGTTCATAAGAGTAGTGGTTGATGGGCAAAAATCTGGAGTTCACAGAATTAATGCTAGAGTCCCTCAGGGATCCATCTTGGGCTCAACTCTCTTCCTGATCTGCATCAATGATCTCCCAAATCACATTTTAAGATCATTTGTAGATGTTTATGCTGACGACACTTCCATCTATGGCAACACTTCAAAGGTCGTAAACGGCCAAGTTCTCTTTGATTCTCTCTCCTCTGATCTCGAGCACGTGGTGCAATAGGAAAAGAGGTGGCTGGTTAATTTTAATGCATTTAAGATCAAACTTCTATCTTTCCATCATAAATGCTCTGATCCCTGTCTGGCATGAATTGAAATGAATGGCCCTCATTGTGAGGAGGTTTGATGTTTTGACAAACTTCTGAGCTTGACCGTTACTCTGATCTGAGATGGAACACGTACATCAAATCTGTTACCAGGGCTGCTGGGAAAATGGTGGATTGTTCTACCGTTCCAGTAGATATCTCAGTGCTGATGCAATTCTTTACATGTATAAGAGCCAAATGTATTTAAGGATGGAATACACATATGGGCAGGAGCTGCTAGAAGCAGTTTATCCTGCCTTGACAGAGTTTAAAATTGTAGCCTAGTGGGGGGGGGCGTTTTCTCTTCCCTGGAACCTCTTTCCCACAGAGGAGACGTTGCGAGCTGGTCTCTGCTTTATCGTTGTTTTCATGCAAGTCCTCGTTTGAGCTTTAATCTATGGTCCCCCCCCCGGCCTGACTTTTACGAAAAACACTCGTCTAGTTGAAACCACTATCAATTTCCCACACTTTATTTCTGCGTAAACCTAAACGTAGATTCCATGAACAAAGAATCTTTCTTAGCACTGCACATCTGTGAAACTGTTCTCTTTTCTTGCTTTCTGACTACAATATGGTTGTCTTCAAGTCCAACGTGAACAAATTCTTGATGAGCCATCCTCTTATGTAATCCAATTTACCAAATTTCCACTACTGACATGTTCCTCTTGACCACTGTACACTCATTAATCCTTATCCTTGAGTGGCCTCCGGGCCTTGATAAGTGATGACTCCTTTGTAAATAAAACAAAAAAATGCCTTGGCTGGAGAGATTTCCATAAAAAAAAAAAAAAATTTTTTTAATATAAAACAATTATTTTTCTGTGTATTGAATCTTTTGCGAACTGTTATCCTCATCTTCATAGTTGGTGTTTCACCACATTTGGCCAACTATTCCTCTTGCCTTTTTCAAATGATTTGGGGGACAATGGATAAAGGCACTGACGATTCCAGGTGAGCATTGCCAGAGGATTAGTTGATCAACACATGGTGAAGCAACAACAAATATGGGAGGCAGTAATTACAAAGGATACTGTTACAAGACTTAGCATTTCTATCCCATCTCAATTAACCACCTGAAGAAGGTCAGAGGAGGAGTTGGCCGAAACATGGTGAAACAACAACTATGAAGATGAGGATAATCGTTAGCAAAAAATTTAATACACAAATTATGAAGCCTCATCTCAAAGAATTCTAAAAAAGAAAATTATTTTTCTATTATAATTTAAGAAAAAAAAAACAAAAACAAAAACAAAAAAAAAACCTTTTTGTTAGATGGTATAAAAAGACATTAATCAGGAGCAGGCTGTGGCGTGTAGCTACAATAAATTCTTTAACTCACCAAGTGGGAATTGTCCACAAATTAGCGAATTCTGACAAGTTTTATCGACTCATCTATATGAAAATTGCAACTTCCTGTCGTAAATAACAGTTGAAAGTGACAATTCTCTGGATTTGTCTTTTACTGTTAATATTAATTGCAGATTTATTTATCAATTATAGGTTAACGTTTATCGTCCTATGTATTCGCTGAACAAAGCCAGGCATCTATGCTAGTACATACACATACAAATATATATCCACTAGAAAACGTACTCGTCACTGCCCGGTATTAAACCTAACATTAAATGTACTACAAAAAAAAAAAAAAAAAAAAAAAAAAAAAAGGGAAAGAAACGGAGACATTTGTATGCGAGTATTATGTTTTTTCTAAAACGTTGACTTCTTTTAAGTAAGAAAATATATATATTCGAGCTGAGATCGAAACCAAAACCTAATATGTAACACCAGCTTGACACGATCTTTAAAAGGTGTTTTCAAACTTATTAACATAATGTGAACATGCAGTTCTAAAACAGTTGAGAACCAGATAAAAATCCGATGATTCACAAGTAAAAAAAATTTTGATCCCTTAGCAGATCTTTTTTTTCCAGATGAAAACCGATTAAAAGATTTTCCACATGTCTGAATATCCTATATACCAAATTTCAAGTTTGTAGATCAAAAAATTGTTGAGTATATAGGTTGAGAAGTGTCCTCTCACACGCAGAGGCATTCTCACTTTTATAGATATATAATGAAGATTTAGAATATGTCGAAGAATGAAACTACAGTCATATTTCTATACCTGGTACTTTTACTGGATCAATTCACTTTAATATACTGTTTCAGACTAATCTACCATTTGCCAAGTTGAATGGAGGAAAATAGTGTAGTATCTGTTCCACAATGATGTTATTCCCAGAGGATTTACCTCCTCCTCTCTTTTTAGTAGGATGTAGTCTAGTATCTGTCCTGTTGTCATGAAACCATCCTCTCAAGACTTTGTTATACAAGCAAAAATATGATAAAAATGTCACCCTAAAGGAAGCAAGACTACAGCTTTATTTTAAAACTTTTATAGAAAAAAAAAATCAATTCAGGTAACTTGATTATGTAGTAGAGCTGACATCTATTCAATGTAGCTGCCTTCAGCCTCAATCATCGTCCAGATACAAGTCTGAAACTGGGAGCATGCCTTTTCCACAAATGCCAGCAGGAGCTCTGTGAATACTCTGCAGATGGCGGCAATCAGGCTAGCTTTGGTGTTGTGGGAGATCATGTTGGTGATGTTCTCGATGTAGTCCAGTGGATTTAGGTCGGGAGGACGAGGGGGGGGCAATGAGAGAGGGTACAAAATTGTAGCACTCCTTCTGAAGTCAAACTTGGGTCTTGTTGGACTCGTGAGCCAACGCTGAATTATGCTGCCACACCCGGTCACCTGATTGCACCAGGGGATCACAACACTCTTCAGCACATCAAGGTATACTTTGGTGTTGACGTTCAAGCCGACTTCGAAGATGTGAAGTGGCGTCATGTGGCCCGAACTTGAAACCACACCAAAGACCATAACCGTAGATGGAAACTTTGTTTACATCACCCTGGGAACATCCCTTTTATTCATGGCAATCCAGTAAAGCATTTTGAGCGTGTTGGCAATGGTCCTGTTTCATGAATCAGTAGAGAGCGTTGTACAATGGCGCATCTCCGATCTCGCTCATTGAACATTGTACCTATCAGACATGATAGAAGGCTCTTATCGCTCGAGATTTGTACACAACTAGCCAAATAGTAGATGGTCTGCAACAAAAAAAGAAATCCGATTTTCATCAAACGGAAATGGAATCATGTTTTTTCTAGGGCGACAATTTTATCGTTCCATACTGTATATGCTAGTTAGTTATATCATCATCCCAGGCATTATCTTTTTTGGGGAAGGTAGTCTAGTACATGTTCATTTCTTATACGTATTAACAAAAATATGCTACTGGAATGAACATAATATTGCTAGTTCAGTTCAAGTTAATAAATTTATCAAAAAAAAAAAAAAAAAAAAAAAAAAAAAAAAAAAAATGAAACAAACATTCTGCCTTGTAGAAGACTAAACTTTTATAAAGCATGCTTGGTTTATTTTCAGATTTTGGGAGCAATATTTCTGATGAAGCTAAAAAAGTTTGTTTTCTGGGTCAGAATCTATTCCACCTAATTTTGACCATTAAAAGAGTATTTTTTTAGCACCTTACTATAAGTGGCTTCATGTTTTGTCAGGAGAGATTTCCGCTAAGAGGGAAACGAAAAGAAGCATACATATAGTGAGAAAAAAAAAAGTAAAGCATAAAGTAAAGTGTGAATATAAATATAGGTGGTAAAAAAAAAAAAAAAAAAAAAATAGGAAAAGATTAAATGGCAAAAAAAATTGATATAAAAAAAATGGTGTGAATTAAAGATGCACCCTCCCAACACAAAAATTGGATGGGATGGTTATTTGATGTTTACAGAATAAAGGAATTCATTCAGAAAAATAAAAACCTCATCACAATTATTAAAAAAAAAAAAAAAAACCGGCAAAGCCAAAGAGGAAGGTGGAAAAAGCAAGAAAGGAAACAATCAGACAAAAAAAAAAAAAAAAAAAAAAAGGGGGAGAGCAAGGAAAGAATCGGACAAAAAAGGGGAGAGCAAGGAAAGAATCGGACAAAAAAGGGGAGAGCAAGGAAAGAATCGGACAAAAAAGGGGAGAGCAAGGAAAGAATCGGACAAAAAAGGGGAGAGCAAGGAAAGAATCGGAAAAAAAAGGGGAGAGCAAGGAAAGAATCGGACAAAAAAGGGGAGAGCAAGGAAAGAATCGGAAAAAAAAGGGGAGAGCAAGGAAAGAATCGGAAAAAAAAGGGGAGAGCAAGGAAAGAATCGGAAAAAAAAGGGGAGAGCAAGGAAAGAATCGGATAAAAAAGGGGAGAGCAAGGAAAGAATCGGACAAAAAAGGGGAGAGCAAGGAAAGAATCGGACAAAAAAGGGGAGAGCAAGGAAAGAATCGGAAAAAAAAGGGGAGAGCAAGGAAAGAATCGGATAAAAAAGGGGAGAGCAAGGAAAGAATCGGACAAAAAAGGGGAGAGCAAGGAAAGAATCGGATAAAAAAGGGGAGAGCAAGGAAAGAATCGGACAAAAAAGGGGAGAGCAAGGAAAGAATCGGACAAAAAAGGGGAGAGCAAGGAAAGAATCGGACAAAAAAGGGGAGAGCAAGGAAAGAATCGGACAAAAAAGGGGAGAGCAAGGAAAGAATCGGAAAAAAAAGGGGAGAGCAAGGAAAGAATCGGATAAAAAAGGGGAGAGCAAGGAAAGAATCGGACAAAAAAGGGGAGAGCAAGGAAAGAATCGGACAAAAAAGGGGAGAGCAAGGAAAGAATCGGACAAAAAAGGGGAGAGCAAGGAAAGAATCGGACAAAAAAGGGGAGAGCAAGGAAAGAATCGGAAAAAAAAGGGGAGAGCAAGGAAAGAATCGGACAAAAAAGGGGAGAGCAAGGAAAGAATCGGACAAAAAAGGGGAGAGCAAGGAAAGAATCGGAAAAAAAAGGGGAGAGCAAGGAAAGAATCGGACAAAAAAGGGGAGAGCAAGGAAAGAATCGGACAAAAAAGGGGAGAGCAAGGAAAGAATCGGACAAAAAAGGGGAGAGCAAGGAAAGAATCGGACAAAAAAGGGGAGAGCAAGGAAAGAATCGGATAAAAAAGGGGAGAGCAAGGAAAGAATCGGACAAAAAAGGGGAGAGCAAGGAAAGAATCGGACAAAAAAGGGGAGAGCAAGGAAAGAATCGGAAAAAAAAGGGGAGAGCAAGGAAAGAATCGGACAAAAAAGGGGAGAGCAAGGAAAGAATCGGACAAAAAAGGGGAGAGCAAGGAAAGAATCGGACAAAAAAGGGGAGAGCAAGGAAAGAATCGGACAAAAAAGGGGAGAGCAAGGAAAGAATCGGACAAAAAAGGGGAGAGCAAGGAAAGAATCGGAAAAAAAAGGGGAGAGCAAGGAAAGAATCGGACAAAAAAGGGGAGAGCAAGGAAAGAATCGGACAAAAAAGGGGAGAGCAAGGAAAGAATCGGACAAAAAAGGGGAGAGCAAGGAAAGAATCGGAAAAAAAAGGGGAGAGCAAGGAAAGAATCGGAAAAAAAAGGGGAGAGCAAGGAAAGAATCGGAAAAAAAAGGGGCGAGCAAGGAAAGAATCGGAAAAAAAAGGGGCGAGCAAGGAAAGAATCGGACAAAAATTAATAGTAAGTGTCTAGTGCAAAGATGGAGACTGAATAAGAATGCAAGGATAGAAAAGTATTGATGCAAAATGTAGCAGGAGTAGAAGGTGATTTTCAACAGACATGTTTGAACATGGTTCCATATGCAGCAATCAAGTTTTAACAATGAGAGAGAGAGAAACACACGCACAATGGATTGGGGGGGGTGTAGAGGAAGGAAGGAAAAAGGTAATAATCCAAGTGAATGGTTTGATAGAATGTGGAAAAAGGAGAGTTAACATAAAAGACAGGAAGTTTACAAAGATGCCAAAGGGGGGAAAAAAAAGTCCTAAGTGAAAATCTATACAATTTTCTTTTTTTCTCACTCTTCCTTCGAATTATTTTTTTTTTCTTCTTTGAGGTGTGACATATGCATAAAGTTCTTTTAGGTAGAAGGAGCCGATGCCTACTGGTTGAACGGCTTTCGAGGGCAAAGTTAGGAGAAAATAAACCTTAGTTCTTGTCTTTTCTTTCTCAAACCTTCAACGGGAGACATTAAGCAAAATGAGCTGTAATAGGAAAGTGACCGCTTTTATCGTTTTGTTTTCTACGGTAAAAGTGCCTCTTTCACAAATAATTTCTGACCTCGATATGTAAAAACATTTACATTTCTGGATTTTTTTTTAGATGAGGATTGATAATTTGTATTATTCGGATCTTGCATGTTATTCTGCACAATGTTTCAGTCGATGTAACCACTGGCCTTCTTCAGGTATATCTTGTCAAACTTGGGAATTTCTCTATTGAACTTAAGAATCTACACGGAATCCTTTATCTAATCCATGGGGGTAGCATGCTCTCGTTCTGTCTGGGTAGAAGTCCTAAGTATATATTAAGTGCTGCTCGAACTGAGGATTGAAGCTTCAACCTGCAGAAAACTAACTTCCAACAGAATATTACTAAATATTTTTACTTACTGCACCATGGATGTACAATAGTGGCAATAAATGCTCCTTAAGGGTATTTGATGGCTAAGATTACTACCATGCATATTCATGCAATCTATATATCTATAAAAGTGAGAATGTGTGAGAGGACACTTCTCAACCTATATACTCAACAAAGTCTTTGATCAACAGACTTGAAATTTCATATATAGGGTATCCAGACATGTAGAAAACTTTCTAATCCATTTCCATCTGGAAGAAAGGGCTACTAAGAGGTCAAACTTGAAAAATTAGTATGTGTGAGTTATCGGATTTTTATCTGCCGTTTCATGAATGCGCATTCGTGAATGATTCATATTACAGATCAATTTTGTTAAGAATCAGTAGTTTGAAAACATTTTAAAGATCAAGTCACGCTGGTCTAATGGTTATCATACTTTACACACTGTATTTAAGTTTTGGTTTTGATCTCAGCTTGAGTATTATTTTTTTTTTCTTTCTTTTTTTTTACGTACAAGAAGTTAACGGTTTAGAAAAAAAAGCATACTCGCATGCACATGTCTCAGTTTCTATATGAATTAAAATATACTATTTAGGCATATTTTATGACCGGGCAATGTCTGGCGGCCTGCTAGTATATCTATAAAAGTGTGTGCGTGTGGGGGGGCATTTCTCAACCTATATACTCAACAAATTTTTGATCTACAGACTTGAAACTTGGTATATAGGGTATTCTGACATGTGGAAAACTTTTTAATCTTTTTATCCGAAAAAAAAAAAAAAGGGCTGCTAAGGGGTCAAATTTTTTTTTTTTAAATTGCTACTTGGGGCTCATCAGATTTCTGTCAATTGTTTCACGAGATTCGAACACACATTTTAAAGATTGTGGCAAGCTGGTCTAATAGTTATCATACTTGACTGTGTTTTTAGGTTTTGGTTTCCATCTCAGCCCAAATATATATATATATATATATATATATATATTTGAAAAGGGAAGTTAATGTTATGGTTAATACCGGGCACATCTAGTTTAGATATAATTGTAGTGAAAAATGGGAGGTGATGGTGGTTAATGTCACAGACTGACAACCTGGTTTTGCCAAGTTTTTTTTTTTTTTTTTTTTTACAGAAAAGTCACCACTTATCAAGGTCCAGAGGTCACTCGAGAATAAGGGTTAAAGAGTGTACAGTAGTCAATGAGACAATATCATAGTAATCGTTAGTAGTGTAAATTTGGTAAATTGGATTAGCTCAAGAACTTGTTTACGTTGGACTTGAAGACGACCATATCTAGATCATTCTGTAGAAACACTGCCGCTTAGGATGTTGGCAATCTTCACATGACCCCTTCTGTAAATACATGAAAAGTCTAACTAGAAAGATACCAGAGAAACAAATACCAACAATAATCAACAACATCAGTCATGAATAGGATATATTAAAGATATCACACTCACAAAGACATTCACTCCCAAGCAAAGCAATTTTCGTAAGTATAGGTGCCTTCATCTATAGAAAAATTACACATAATGAGGACGGGGGCGGGGTGAAGTTTGCAAAGTGGTTAACAACATGCATTGACAACCTGGGTGTGCTAAGCTGGAATCTAGTTTGTTCCACAGAAACACTTTCACTTTAAGATGTTGGCAATCTTCACGTGGTCCCTCTTGTAAATATCTGAGGTCTCGCTAGAAAAAATTCTAACTAGAAAGATATTGGATTAACCAATGCCGACAATAGCATCATCTGATTCATACGAAATGAAGGAAGAAAGGAGTAGAAAATGAATATGGACTCAAAGAGAATAAAATTTTCAAGTTGAGGAAATCATACAAGCAGAATTTTACTCCTCTTAAAAAATAAATAAAATAAAAAATAAAAAAATCTCTGAAAACCTCAAAATTATTATTTTATTTTTTACTTTTATGGATCTGAAAATTTTTTCTTTTCAATAGACTACGGCCACATAAGAACATGAGAATTCTGTATTAGCATTAAAAATGGTTTTATGTTTTTTTTACATTTCTGAACTTTTGAGATGAGGATCCGTGGCGCAGTGGTTAGAGTACTTGGAAAAATTCAATTGTAAAAGCAATATTCTCTTAAGGTTGAACGTTCAATTCTCAGTGTGGGCGACTGTAAAATACAATTGCGAATTGCTTAGGACCTCTATTCAGTCATGGCTGATGGAACAAGAGTATGCTACCCCTGTGAATAAATAAAGGGTTCCGTTCAAAATTCCGTCCAAATTCTCGAGCTCGACAGAAACATTCCAGAGTTCAACAAGATATACCTGGAGAAGGTCGGAGGTTACATCGACCGAAACCTTGTGAAAATGACACTAAGGTTTAAAGAATCCAAATAATGAGCATATTGTTTTTGTAAATTATTTTTTTTATCAATAAATATTTTTTTATTAATAATATTATATGAGGAATTATTTTAAGCTAAAGTTAGTTTCGTTTTTAGATAAACACGACATTAGATCAAATTCAGTGGCCATTTTGTTTTAATTTAACTTATTCACATAATGCTGACACGTTTCAAGCGCACTGTTCTCAATTTTACATGCACAATACTAAAGGGATTTTAAATGGAAATAATTCCGTATTTAGAAATATTTAAAATTATTTCTAATGCCTAAACAGATTTTTTTCTTGTGTTCTTTCATGGCTGTGACATTTATATATTGCCTATTTTTTAAAAAATAGTTTAAACATTTGATCTTAAAGAACTCTTCCATTAATTTCCATCGAACCAAATCCTACCATCTGAGTGACTGCTGTGCTAACCCGGATTTCTTAAAATTATTTTTTTTTCTTATTCATTATTCTGCTCATCAGATTATTACTGACAGATTTATCCAAATAATTCAGTTTCTGTGCTTGTGCCTGTTTGGACTTAATGCAATCGAAAACAAAGCCCTATATCAAGATCAAACAATTTTTCTCCAAATGAAAGTTTACAAGGAATCAAATGATGGCATTAATTCTGTAATTTTTTTCTTCTTTTCTTTGCAATAATAGAATCCACATACAAAACAGCAAAAGCATTGCTATGCTTTATTAATAACTAGCGGGGGGGGGGGGGGGTACCTGGCGTTGCCCGGGTGTTTGTAGGTGTGTATGGAGGGGGGATAAGTAATAACCCTGGAACGATGTTAAAAAAATCGGAAAAAAAAAAAAAAAAAAAAACGCTGTGTGTATGGGGGGGGGGGGAGAAAACAGTCTTCATTCTTGAAGTTCCTTATATTTTCAAATATTTATTCATGATATTTGGTTTGGTTGTTTTGTAGAGGAAAATTATTGGTTTTGGCTTTGCAGAACATGGTTAAGTTTTGTAAAGGGAAAAGAAAAAAAACAATAACATCAATGTTTGATGCATTTTAGGTCGGGAAGTCAGTATTTTCAGACAGCCCGATCGGGCAACACCAGATGAATTTTAAACAGAATCTAATTTAACAGATTAAAAAAAATAAAAATAATGGAGTGTTTAAATATTAAATAATATTTAAAAATATCAAAAAATGATAAAAGTCTTAAAAATCTCTCTCTCTCTCTCTATATATATATATATATATACACACACACACACACACTTCTGAATTTTTTATTTTTAACTATTTAAAATAAATTTATATAATATATATTTTGATTTTGTCATCTAATATACGAGAAAGCACTTTCATTTCTGGGCAATGCCATGTGGTCCTTGTAATACATATAGATAATAGATATAGTCATGTCAAATTTGTGCACACTGGTAATAAAAAATTAGAAAAAAAAAAACTAATGATAATTGAAATTCCTTGTTCAAATATAAAGGGGGAACTGGAGAGGGATGATAAAAAAAAAAAAAAAAAAAAGATGTTACTGACTGAAACCAAATCTGCCAAGTGTCAGCATTGCAAGAGTTTCCTGTCCCACAGAAGCTGACCAATTTTATGGATGATTCTAACTGGACAAGTGCCAAAAAGGTACACCTTGTTGTCCATTAGGTATATTGCTTGGTTACAATCAGAACTAAGCAGCCCATCCCCCTTCCGCTCCCTGTCCCCCTTTGGAGCAGCGTCTCTGTTTTGATGAAGAGGACAAAGGCGGAAAGTGGTGGTGTTTGTGCAGCAAACAGAAATAAACAATAGAGGAAGGATGGAGTGGGTTCATCAATTGTCATTCATTCTTGCGGACAAAAATAGAAAGACAGTGAAAGTCCAATTTAACCATTTGCTTTGACAAAAAAAAAAAAAAAAATACAAGTAAACGTTAACTTAAGTTTTGGAATCTTTGAGATACTGATTTGTTTCACGTGAACAAGAAACAATGGATACCCTTTGTAAGGGTAGCTATGCGTGTAATTGTGAGGTAACGGTTGTACAATCCCAACCATACCTCTCCTGAAATGGCATTGCTCGACTCCAGTGGCAAGGAGAAGAGTTAGACAACTGGAAACAAAGCATAGACAAGCAGAGAGCACCCACAGCATTTAGAATTCCCAAATGGTCACCGATTTTAGTACTGATCCGGCTCAACGTTGCTCAACTTCAATGCGAACCGGTGTGTCAACATGGATTATGCCGTATATAATGAACTACTATTCTCATTTTGAATTATTTTGAGTTTGTTTTATAATCCAAAGATACAAAGAAATGGTCAAAAAATAACAAAAATATTACAAATAAATTTTAACAAACGAAGGATAAATTACTCTTCTACCTACCTGGAAATTTTTTTTAGCGTTTTTACTCACTTTAAAATGTTTAATTGGTTCGAAAAACATGTTTAATGATAGGTGCAAACAAAAAAAATGGTGGCGAGCTAGCACTTAAATATGTGAAGTTTGGAAAATGACTTAAAAATAAAAAAAATTATGAAAAATACTGTTAGAAACCCACTCAATCTATGTTACCATGACATATATTGGGTGGGTTTCTAATAATATTTTGTATAATTTTCTTAGTTTTAAGTCATTATCAAACCTGTACATATTTAGGTGTCAGTTCGCTGACATTTTTCTTGTTTGCACCTATCATTAGACATGTTTTTCAAACCGATTAAACGTTTTAAATTAAAACACTAAAAAATTTTCCAGGTAGGTAGAAGAATAATTTATCTTCCCTTTGTAAATATTTGTTATATGTTTTTAATTTTTGACTAATTTTTCATACCTCTCTGGATTGTAAAACAAACCTGTTATTTACCTACTTTCTAGAAGGTTGGACACACGGCCAAGTGTAGAGTTGATGAAAATCTTTTTGTGGAACAAATTTGATTTGAACACGGCACACCCAGGTTTTCAGCCGATGTAGTTAACCATTTAGCCACAGTTACCCCTTTGCTTATTCTCACAAATGTTTCAACGAATACTACTTTTAGTCTTTTGCAGGCACGTCTCGTAAAAATCTGGAATCTATATACCATTTTAAACCGAAACCTTTATCTTTGAGGGGTACATCCTTGTAGATTGTTGTATCAGCCATGACTGAATATACATAGTAAATTTTTTAATTTTATTACTAGTATCGATTGGAGTGAGGATTGAACCTTTAACTTTTAACAGGCCATTACTTAAGACTGATTAGTAGTTAACTTTATTTACTGCATCACGTGTCTATGTGGACATCATAATATACAAAATGAGAATAGTAGTCCAAATAATCAAGTTACCTTTTAAGTTTGAAAGTAAAAGATGTGACAAATTAGCCAGCATCCTTTCGCTTGTGTGGATGGAAGGATTCAAACAAAGATAAGGCGGTTCTTCCGCCACCAAAAGAAGATGTTCCAGCAGATTCTGAATCCCCTTACCGGAGAAATTATGTAACACTCAGCCAGGCCAGAGCAAAGGTTACCAAAATATGGAACCTGCATAGGTGGGGCTAAGTACAAGATGCTTAATGTCCCTGTAATGCTGACGTGCAGACTATCGCACACATCCTTACAGACTGTCCTCTAAACAAGACATGCTCCAATGCAGATCTGAGGGATCCCTCGGACACTGCCCGACGATGGATCTTGAGATGGAGTGAAACGCTATGATGGAGAGTCAGCAATAAGAACTTTTTAAATTAAAGTGTATCATCTTTTATTTTTTTTTTATGATGCATCAATACAATTTTGATATATGAAGACAATACAGATTTATTTGAACAAAATAACAAAAATGAAAAAAAAATTATGAAAAATAACATGTTAAATGGTTTCCATCTACAGCTTCACAAATTTGTGTCCTTTTCAAAACATTATCCATGACGGATTTGTAGAATGACTCAATTATGTATTTAATTTAATTCTCAGACTTTATTCCTGATATTCTCCTTCAATTCCTGTAGAGTTTTAAGTCTGTTGCTATAAACTTATTCTTTGAAATGTCTACACAAGAAAAAGTTGCTAACAGATTGAAAATGGAAACCATTTAAAAAATATTATTTTTCATAAAGTGATTTTCTTTTGCAAACAAATCTCCATTGTCTTCGTCATATTATGGTACCATAAAAAGTAAAGAATCTAATCAAGTTAAAAATCTCTCAGTGATTTATTGTCTTCAAACTGAAAAAATTTATGAAGTTCAATAGCTAAACTAACACAAAATATTTGCATTTCATAAACTTACCTTATTATCCACAGTGCTTAAAAAAATGTGTGTTTATGACAAACGAAATCCTTCACTCTGAGAAAGATGGCAGCATACTGAATGTAAGCAATGGACAGTTGCAATCTGGGGGTATCTGGCATCCACCCAGATACTGAGCTAATACGTACAAGGCGTGTTTTAATCAATTCCCACTTTCTTTATGTCGTTATATTCATTTATTAATAACTGAACAAATTAGTTCAACGAGATCATAAAGGGTTAACAAACTTGTCAACAACATTATTCAATATTCAAAAAGAGATTAACATCATTTGGACATGTTTCTCTATGGCTACCACACTCCAGCTATGTAAAGAAATCATTTTTTATTCAAGAAAGGTTAAGAGGACGGCCACCAAAAAGATGGGCCGATCAGCATTTTGCTGATTACATTTGAAAGACTGGCTCAAGACTGTCACAAGTGGCAGAATTTTGTTTTCAAGCATGTGCTGAAGCTCTCCTGAGTATGTAGATAAGTTATCCTTTTTGTTTTTAGATTGTCCACTATATTTATGTATGAGTGCAGTTAAATATAATGATCAAAATTTAATGCGATGATTATTTTAATTTATATATGTAACAAACAAGACGTTTATTGTTATTTATTCTGAAGTAGTCAGATATAGTCAACAATTAGGTTTGATGGTAGCCTCATTCTATATGAAAATACACGACCATATTTGGCTAGTCCCCTTGCCAAACTTCCACAAAAAAACACCCGTCTAGCTGAAACCATTATCAATAACTTCTCTCACTCATTATCTATGCCTAAAACCTAAACAGATTCAATGAACAAAGCTTCTTTCTTAGAACTGCATGCCTGTGGAACTTTTCCATTTGCCTGAAAGTTCTTGATGAGCCGTCCCCTTAAGTAATCCAATTTACCAAATTTATACTAACAGTTACTATATTGTCCCATTGACTATCATAGGCTCATTAACCCGGTTCTCTTGCATAATTTGATCCGGATTCTCTGGAATTCCTGTCAAGGATGGATCGGGCGAGACCGGCAATCATCGGTTTCAGTCGAGCGTTGTTCAAATGTTAAAACGCTAAATCGACTTTTTATTTATTTTTTTTTTATTTACATCACTGACAAGAAAGGTTTTTTTTTTTTTTTGTGACCATACCAAATCACAATGCCGAAACCCTCCTTTCAATAATAAACAAATATATTCTGCCGGGGACTACAGTCATATATCCAACTGTTGAAAGGGTCTATAACAAAGTAGGATTCCACCAACCACCTGGCAGTGAATCATAAGTATGCATTTTGTAGACCCCGCGACGAAGGCAACAACAAACCACGTCGAGAGGATGTGAGATGGAAACAAAACAGTGAAACAAGCAAGAATGCGGGACCAACCAGGAGCTTCTGGGTAAATATTTACATGAATTTATGTGGAGACAAAATTTGAAAACGATTCTTTTGTCTCCATCATAAATCAAATTTCTGAAAGCTACCCGGTTCTTGGGGAGTTTCCTTCCATCTTCTCTACTCCCATCTCCCTCCCTTTTTGCCGTCGATGGCTGTTCAACAGTTGATCTAAGTAAAAGATTCCTAAGAAAATATCCTCATCTCGAGAAACTTCTTCCGCTGGCAATGAACAGCCGTAAAAAAAAAAAAAAAAAAATTCCTGTACTTTCATTGAACAATTTATGCTTTTCGTAAATATATTTTTACATATTTTCTTTATAAAAAAAAAATTCTGTGGATTCTTTGAAAAAAAAGAATTTAGTCATAATCTGTAACATCTTCACTTTTTTTTACGGCATTCACCTAGTATGGGTTGAGCCAGCTTTTCCCAAAGAATGCACAGAATCCCAAATGAACACACCACGTACGGTGGTCCACAGCGACCAAGATAGTTATGAACAGCCAGTTCTAGGACCAGTGTCAAATGCCAAAGACCTGTGGACGAAAGATATGTTCGACATCGGCTTTGATGGTGTATAACTGTCTTCAGCTGGCCTCTCAGACATCTTTGCTCATCTTGGAGTGATTCTCGAGTTATTGCTTCATGAATGAGCTTTCTGGAATCGCATTGCAGTGTGGCCAAACCAACAAAGTCTCCTTTTTAAAAGCATTCAATTAAGGGAGATGATCCTGCATAGTGTCCAGATTTGTAATTTGGGGACAAAATAGTGCCAGCAGAACTACAAAATTTGGTGGAGGCAGGATAATACTAGCTTTTGAGATCTGCAGCTTTCAACAACCAAGTCTCACAGCCAGAGAAAGATTGTCCGAACAAATACCTGATAAAGCCAAACTTTCATGCCTATTGAGATTTTAGAATAATCAGACAGGGTTGTAGGTGACTGAAAATATATCAGGCATTGTTGATTCTTTTAGGATTAATCTCTGTAAAGAAAGATAAATCCCGTGTGTGTGTGTGTGTGTATATATATATATATATATATATATATATATATAAAGAATCTTGTCATTGCTTGTATAGCAGTATTAGATTGGGCTGGTGTTCAGGAGAAATAGGAAAAAAAAAAAAAAAAAAAGTTCTTTAGCCATTCATAATTACCCTGGTGTTACCAGATAAGGCTGTCTGAAGATACTGCCTTCCTGCTCCCAGATACACCCAAGTTGTTTTTTTTTCTTTCCGTTCGCAAATCTCAATCATGTTCTATAAAGTCAAAAATAAATTTTCCTAGACAAAACAATCAAATATCACTAATAAATATTTGAATATATATACCCCCCAAATTACTACATTCGGTATTAAGTAGCCTGAAAAAGGCGTGATATGCCGTAAAACAAAACAAATCAAACCCATAATTACAAAAGTCAGAGTTTTCATAATTCACATTCCCCATTAAAATATCAATTATTTTCTGCAACTAAAATTCACCCAACAGGTTGAAAACTGATAAAAGGTTTAAAACTAGTAGAAAAGGTTTCTGTTGATATAAGCAGCAAATAAATATTGCCACTCTAGTAAATATGTAAGATTTCCATAGAGCCTTGTATTTCCAAGACAAAAATTCAAAGTCATTTATCTGGAAGAGGAAAGGGAGGGGGAAAGTAGTAACAAACACCCAGAATCAGAATCAACACTAGCATTCTACTGGAAGGACTTACCTGAAGAAAGAGAGAGAGAAAAAAAATCACATTACTTGACAACAAGGTTTTTAAATAGGCAAAATTAACAATCCTTTTTTTTCTCTCCTCTTTTCTTTGTCGCTTTTTCTTTCTGTGTCAGTTCCTGTCTTTTTTTTCTAATCTAGGAAGTCAAAAAAAGCGAGGAGGAAAGGGGGAAGGGAGATGGAAGTTAAAAATAAAAAATAAATAAATAAAAACTCTTTTCAAATCGCAATCGAAAAAGTCGTTTGACCAGTGAAGTGTGTGCATGTCTGTAGTCCTCAAGTGTTTCCAAGAAACTTAAACATCAGACAAAAAACCAGGATGGAGGGGGAGAAAAAAAAAATCACTAAAAACTGAACCAGAAAAGAAAACTGCCATTTTTAGCCCCTCCCCCTATTTCCTCTGTAAAAAAAAAAAAAAAAAAAAAACACACACACAGCATTTTGATTGGTTACAACAAAACTATAAAAAAAAAAAATCCCATCCAATTTATTCAAATTCTAAATAAAATCTAAACCAAATAGAGCAGATATTAAAAGAAAATCTATGATAAAAATGTGGTCTATCCGTGAATGCAATTGAAAATGAGTCCTTATACTAAAATTCAACAACTTTTGTTTTTTTTTTCAGGTAAGATTCTAAAAGGAATCCAATGATAATGGTTTTGTATCAGGGTTTTTGTTTTTCAATGTACACAGTGAAGTGTATTGATTTTTAACATTGATAAACATCAAAAACGGTTTATTTTGGGTGCTTTCAATAAGTTTCCAGACTATTTTCGTACAGCCAATTTTATTTGCAGTACACACATCAAATAGTCCCGTTTAAAGTAATCTTCACCGGCTGCAATGCACTTGTTGTACCATTCCAACAACTTCTGAAAGACCCCATGGAAGTCTTTTTTTTTTTTTTTTTTTTTTTTACACACAGGAATCACAACTTATCAAGACCCAGAGCCAAATCGAGGATAAGGGTTGGGTATACATTAGTCAATGTGATTATAGCGTAGTAAACATAAGTAATGGGAATTTTGTAAATTGGATTACTTAGGAAGACGGTTCATCAAGAACTTGTTTATGTTAAACGATCGTTTTTTGTTTTTTTTAATGGCATATCAACACTTTTCAGGTTATTTAATGCCAAATCCAAAGATTTTGAAGAAATTTTTTTTTAATAGAATGTATTTGTTGTTTTCAAGTCAATTTCTATTTAACCCACAGTTGGGACCCTTGGGAGCAATGGCAATTAAAGGGTGGCTCCACACTCCCCAAAGCCTGCAAGCTGGGACCTCACCACTGGATATAGTTTAAGGTTATATGCAGGACCATGTTGGACTTGAAGACAATTAGATTTAATAGTCAGCTGGAAAGCAGGTAATCAGAAGAGAGTTCCACAGGCATGCAGTTCTAAGAAAGACGCTTTGTTTGTGGAATCTATATTTAGGTCCAGGCACGGACAGGAACCATGGGAAATTATTGATAGTGGTTTCAGCTAGACAAGTGTTTTTTGTGAAAGTCAGGCGAGGGGAGACCATAGATTGGAGCTCAGACGAGCACTTGCCATGAAAATAACGATAAAGCAGAGACAGGTTCGCAACATCTCTTCTATGAGAAAGAGGTTCCAGGGAAGATAAAAGGTCCCCCCTCCACCAGGCTACGAAGTCTATTTTGAACTCTGTCAAGGCAGGATAAGCTGCTTCTAGCAGCTCCTGCCCAGATGTGGCAACAGTACTTCATCATTGACTGTACCTGGCTGGTAGAGAATTGCATCAGGAGGGAGATATCTACTGGAGCAGTAGAAGGATCCAACCTCCTCTTGCATGAACGTGTCAATGACCGTCGTCACAGCCTTTTTCATCTCAAATTGTCTCATAACTGCAGCCTCTAAGGTTTTCCTCGAGCTTAGAGAATAACCAAAAATCACAGGAAGCAAAATCTGGAGTATAAGAAGGGTGAGGAACTGTCCTGATGATCATCTTGGTGAAATAGTTTGTGACAAGGATGGAATTATGGACTAGTGCATTGTTCTGCTGGAAATACTACCGACTCGATTTGCCAACGGAATCTCTTCCTGAACTCCTTTAAAACCTCAACATAGTATTCCTTGTTGACTGTCTGTCCAGTGGGAACCCAGTGCATATAGATCATGTCCATGCTGTTAAAAAAAAAAAAAAAAAAAAAAAAAAAGATCGTCATAAGTTTGTAGGTGGATTTGCTTTGTCTGGCATTCTTGGGTCTGGGAGAGCCAGCATGCTTCCACTGAGAACTCAGTTTCTTAGTTTCTGGGTCATAGCAGTAGATCCAACTTTCATTGCAGGTCACCAAAGCATCAAAAACTCGAATCTGAAGTGATCAACTTGACCATCTCCCTGCTGTCATGACATCTTTCTTTCTGATCTACTCTGAGCACCCTTCGAACAAACTTCTTGCAAATCTTCCGCACCTTCACTTCCTCGCGAATAATTGTGTATGCAGTTCCTACACTGACAATTAACTGTGCACTTAATGTCTTTATAGACACACGACAGTCCTTATCGATGAAATTCTTTATTTGGACAATCAACCCGTGTTCTGACTTCCTTACCCCTCCCATACCTCTCATCATTCCTCAGATTCCTTGCTTTCCTTGAATTTCTTATGTCGCTCAAAACTGATGCTCAGTCTGAAGCATTTCATACATTTTTGTGGCATTTTTTCAAGTTTAAAACAGAATTTTATTGCATATCATTTTTCTAAAGTGTCCTCACGTCCAGATTGTATTTTTGAAATTCACCAGCTGTGAAAATCAGGCTTTAGTAGGGTGTATTCCAATTCCTGCTGTAGCTGTTCATTTGAACCTGAAATCATAAAAATTGGTCAGTCATTCCATAAGATGTATAGCAATAACATACTGAATTTTCAAGAGTCTACGATGCCTATACAAATGTCTGCAAACTTATTTTTTATTTTTACTCATGTTCATCTCTAGCAAAGCATATTGCCACTTGAACGTAAGAGGCTACTATTTGGGGCCATGTCCAGGAAAGATTAATAAGATATTTGTTTGTTATATTTAAACTTCTGCATAACAGTACAGCCAAGGAATCAGGCAGCAGGAAGGGAATTTCAAAGTCTAGCTGTTCGAGGGAGGAAACTATTAGAATAGAAAGTTTTCTGGCACTTAGGGGTGAAATCTTATTGCTAAGTGGGTTTGTTGGGGATATGTACGTCGATGAGGTACAAGTGAGACAAATTCATCAGAACACATTCCATTAAAATATTTGTAAAGCAGGCAGAGTGATGTCACATTGAGGCGATGGGACAGACTGGAGCTTAGTTGATAAAGTGGGACCAATTAGACTGACAACTCTTTTTTGGACTTTATTTAAGAGGGAGAGACTAGTAGTAGATGCACCAGCCCAGATGTGGCAACAATACTACATACATGGGTGAATGGTGGCCTTGTAAAGGTACAGGATACTCTCAGGTGTGAGTAGTCTAGCTCAATAGAGGGCACCCACCTTCTTTGCAGCAGCCTTTGCAATGTCCTCTATGTATTTGTTCCAGTTCATATAGGCTGAGGAGTTTAAAGGTAGAATTCTCAGGTAGGGTGCTATTTGTCATGGATATAGGGTGTTGGAGAGGTGTCTTGTAATTGTTAAAGGAGAGCAGCTTAGTTTTACTAGCATTAAATGTTGCCATCCATTTGCATCCCCATTCCACTATAGTCTGGAGGTCATTTTCTAACAATTCTGCCATTGTCTTAGATTTTGTATACATTCGTTCTTCCCTCATGCATATTATAGAGCATTGTATCATCAGCAAATGTACTTGTAAATAAACTTATTGAAGGCAACTTGTAATATTTTATGTATCGATTTTTAGTGTTTACTTCACTTATATGAAAATATACATTGCAGTAAGCTTATTTAGCCTGACGATTCCCTATTGGGATAAAACATGAAAGATTCTGTGTAGCTTGATTGCCATGTATATTTTCTTCACACACACACACGGAAAATATATTGATAATAGAAAAAATATATACTGGTGTATATCTATTGATCAATTTGAAACATAGGAATACAATACAGTGTACAGGGTTTATGAAAGCTCTTTATGCCAGACATTTCAAAGCCTAATGCTTCTCATTGGAAAAGGAGGGGAGGTGGTAGGTAACAGATGCGATGTCTAGCAATAGGCATATTTAGGGATTGTAGATTGTGCATACATGAAATATATATATATATATATATATATACACAGAGTGATCCGTAAGTAACTCCCTATTCTAAAATAACTATAATTTATTCAAAAGCTGTAATATGTTTCAATTTTGCGTATATGTTACTTAAATGTGTGATAATTAAATCTATGCTTTTGTTTTCTTTTTAGATCCGTTATATGAATTTGGTTTTTAATCTTGACGGGAGAATACGTGAAGTTATTAGTTCCATCCTGCAAGAGTTTCTTGTGAAATCAATTGATGCGGTTCATGGTCGACTTGAAAAACTGGTGGCGAATGGTGGTGGCCATATTGAATTTAAATAAAAGTTCATGTCGTATACTTTCGTCTCATTAATTGGAGAAATTATACTTCAAAAATAGTTATTTTAGAATAGGGAGTTACTTTCGGATCACCCTGTACATATATAACTTAAAAGGTTGAAAAACTTCAAAAACTATAAATTGGGCCCATTTCTTGCATTAACAAGATTTAAACACTATTCGGCTCCACATGATAAATGCACCCTACACCTTTTTTTTTTCATAGATTGCATGTATACATGCAAGTCTAATCAAGCTGCATGTTGCCATTTATTTTTAACATGGTTCCGAAAGTTTTTTTTAGTGCACGAATGTTTAGCCTGTCATGCCTTTTTGTCCTTTTCTTCAAGAGACTAAATTCTAAGTTAGAAATATAAAGCCACGAACTTCACCCATAAAACCAACTCACCCACAATCGACAAAACAAATCGATTGCTTTGTTTTCACCATCAATACTTAAAATAAATAAAAAATTAATTTTTTTTTAATGAGTTACTTTGTCTTTTCGAAATATGACAGGAATTTGGAAATATTAAAACTGGCTTCAAATTTCGTAGCAATTCTTCATGTCTCAGAAGGGTGGAAGTTTTGTGCGAGTATATATATATATATATATATATATATATATATATATATATATATACACATATATATATATATACTAGTAGACATAATGAATTAGAGCATGTGTACCCAGCTATGAAAATCATTTTTCTTGAATTTTTATAATTTACCATATATACTTGTGTCTAAGTCGATGTGCATCTTAAGATCAAAAATTGTGGCAATTTTAGGTATTATCTATGTATAAGTCAACTGTAGATTCTAGACAAGTTAAATGGTCCGTCTCATGACTTTCTTACACAGATAATCTCCATTTTGGTGGGTTTTTTTTGTAAGGCATAAGTTGTTTCTCAGCATTCACAAACGATAATATGTGCGTTTACGCAAGTGTGGTCTGTTCGATTTTCATATATAGAACCAACACTTACATGCAACGAACGCAAATGTTGCTAATCAGACATTCTGATCAATGACATGCTGTAGATTCCAGGCACAGTTACTGTTTTTAGACATAATTTATGTCACGTACCTTAATAACATAAGTGCATACATTGCACGAGCCATGATATACCGTAATAATGTGAGCGCATGCATTAAGTGCCATTAAATGGTTTCATTAAATAGTTATTAAATTGTTAAAACTTGTTGAAGTTAGGAGAGAATGACATCATAAACAGTACATTTCCTAAGCTACTAAAAACTTATATCATCACCGAATACATCATATCAAACTTAGATCTATAGCCACGTCTAGAGAGTGAACACTGTGAGAGCTATTCCAATTATTATTAAGCCTCCCACTGAAAAACCATGCATGTGCTTACATGCTGGCAAACACACTGCAGTGGGGTTCGGAAAGAGTGCGATTAATTACTAGGATTACCGGTATATACCGAGTGCAAACAAAATGGTGTTTTCTATGTTATGATCGAGCGCATAGTCGCTCTTTAACAACATTTCCAAAGAAATCCGACTTCTACACAGAGTATATACGGTATTTTTAGTTTTAAAATTTACTATAAAATTTTTTTAAGTCTTTTTTTTATAAATATCTAGTGCAAATGCATACGCCACATTATCATTGAAATAGACAAAAAAAATAATCTAAACCAGCAGAATGTTAACACTGCCAACTAAGAAAAGAGTCCATTAGTGATGTGAATGAACACAGTATGATGTATGAAATAAAAACCTGGTCAATTAAGGTTGAGGACAGGTGTTGCATGGAGAGAAATTATATGAAAATAAGAGTTTTATTAGAGTTTTATTTTTAGATAAACATGACATGTAATGTGGCCATTTTTCGGAATGACAGACATAAACAGAGACTGAGGAGCATCTGACATAGGTGACTAACTATAGATCCCCTTTGTTTAGATTTGAAACCGACAATATTGTCTTGATACTCTGTGATATATATATATATATATATATATATATATATATATATATATATATATATAAATATTAATTTTTATTCCTACAGACATTTGTGTTTTATGCTTACACAATCATCACTGTAAGAAGTGACAATTACTGCTGGTCAAATTTGAACTCAGTCACAAACTCATCAGCTTCATAGGCTAGCATTTATAATTTGAAAAGTATATAACTCGAATTGTAGTACAGTTTTCAGGACTTGAAGCATTCCTAGTAAATGCCCATTAAAAAATAGAAGTTTTTTACGAAAAAATTATTTCACTAAACATCAATTTACTTACATGCTCCCCTCTTCCAAATTAATGTTGAGTACATTTTTGAGTCCTACCCTAGAAAATGATATAAGAAAACAAAAACAAAAAAAAAAATTACAAAAGGAAATATTGTGTAATGAACTATGGTCAGGAGTTCTCTCATGGGTTGGTCTGCTAGTATATATATATATATATATATATATATAACTACTTAATTTACTCCCATAAAATTAATATACGAAAGTATAAATTTATGTGTAAACTTTAAGTATTTACTTCAAAAGTGCTCAATACGTAGGTAGAGCTAGTTAGTAAGTTATAAAATAACTATGACGATTAAGCTACACTGAATATTCCGTGTTTCATCCACTCTAGGACTCTTCAGGCTTATAAGCTTTTTATCCACTCTAGGACTTACAAGCCTGAAGAGTCCTGGAGTGGATAAAACACGGAATATTCAGTGTAGCTTAATCGCTATCTATATATATATATACATATATATATATATATATATATATATATATATATATATATATATATATGAGGTAATTGACAAAACATTTGAATGACTTCATTATTTTTTTAATTGATGAGTTTATTATATTTAACTAATTATGAAAGAGAGAAGGCAATAGATCTATTTGTTAATTAAATATACAAATCCATTTTTATACAGCTCATTTTTTTTCACTTATTTGCCCAGTAAATATTAAAGGTTGCAGTCAGAAGAAAAATGTGTATAGTCATTAAAAATGGTTTGTGTTGTATTTGTTAATTTATATTATTATTTAATGATGAATCATTTCAGGTTAAAATTAGAGTTTCGTTTTTAGATAAACATGACATCCGGTTAAATTCAATGGTCATTACATTTTGATTTTATTTATTCACACAATGCTGACATTTCAAACAAGCTTTTCTTAATTTTACATGCATAATATTTCATGGATTTTAAATGGAAATTTCTCATTTAGTAATATTTAATAAAAACAACAGAAAAAACTTTTAATGCTTATACAGAATTAACGCTTGGCATTGCCCCCCCCCCCATAAAGTCCCAAAAGTATGACCTTATTTCATTTTCAGATTAAAAGAAAAAACATTCTGAGGGAATTTCTATCAATCGTTTCCTTTTTTTATTAGATAAATTCTGAAAAATTCCACAGGTACGAAACACGCGGTTCTAACCCCCCCCCTCTCTCTCTCTCCACATACCTGCTATCAAGCAGGAAGTGAAAAAAACTAATACAAACTTCATAGAATTGAACAAAAATATTTGAAAAGGTTTTCGCAGATAAAAATGAACAAACAAAAGATAACACTTCGTTTTATTATTATTATTAAGATAAAATCAGCGATATTACAGTCACAAATGAAAATTAAGTGAACAAAAATCTATTTCTTTATCT
The DNA here is from genome assembly GCF_053919585.1 of Euprymna scolopes. Taxonomy (NCBI): domain Eukaryota; kingdom Metazoa; phylum Mollusca; class Cephalopoda; order Sepiida; family Sepiolidae; genus Euprymna; species Euprymna scolopes. Next base: position 23,405,505 of record NC_136499.1, on the reverse strand, counting down.
GAAAACTTAAAATCTAAATTGCCTATATCTATATATATATATATATATATATATATATATATATATATATAAGGGTTAAATAATTTATTTTTGTAATAAATAAAATAGATTATTGATTAACTTTGTTTTACCTTTTTCAAATTATGCTAGAGCATTTCTTTAAAATGTTAAAAAAATAAAAACACGAAATCAAACAGGTTGTATAATTTGGCCTATTTAAGCAGGCAAGTTATTTCCCTTACATGTTGAATTAAATGATCGGATATTTTAATGAAAAGAGCAGAAACAAAAACGCATTTTCTCATTTTATTTAACAATCCAACACTAATCTCTGAATGTTTCTAAGCGAGTTTAAGCGAAAATTTATCATTTTAGAATAAATATTTACTTAATAAAAAAGATATCAAGATTTACTAGATAAAAACGATTTTTTTTTAAAAATTTGTTTTAATTAATTTAGCTACTTACTAGGTGCCAAATTACACTTTTTTTTTTTTAATACCAGAATTAATGATTTGGGGATAGTGCTTAGTAAAATTTTGTCATGAGGGAAGTTGATATGCCTAGTTTAGGAATAATGAACTTCCAGACACTAATAGTATAATTACATCTAACATGTTATTTGATAGTGATCCGTAAACAGTGATGGCCCCAGAATCACGATGTGTACTTCTGTAACATACTTTTGCCTAATACATTTTTTGTTAATTATAGTGCTGTGTTTATCTTGATCATTACCGAACTGCTATTGAGATTACCTCAGTTACGATTTTAATATTTTTTTTCATAAAATTGAAAACGTATTTGAAATGGAGGTAGAATACATCTTTTGTTTGTATTCAGCAAAAGTTGATAAAGTTTATTGAATGTGGATGCAGTTATTTAGATATTTACAAACATAATCTGATGTATTTTGGGCTTGATTGAAAAAAATATTTACTTATAACATTAATCTAAGTTTTCATGTACAACAAAACTGACCTTAGTAAAAAATCTTTTTTTTTTTTTTCCTGTTATGAGTAAGCTGATATACCTAGTTTTTAAATAATGGACTTACCCAGAGACTATAAATATAGTTATATCCAACATGTTACTGAGTGTCCAAATTCCTGACATTCAAGATGAAAGCAGTTACCGAATGAATCTAAATACGAATACCAATCCTCATCTCAAAAATTCAGAAACGGAATTTTTTATATGTACTAGAGTCATCATTTACCAAGGCCCATAAGCCACTCAAGGATAAAGGTTAACGAGTTTATCAGTAGGATATTGAAACAATGTGAGGGTTGGTAACAATGGTTGGGTCTGGCCAGAAATTAGATTATTTAAAAGAACACCTCAACAAGAATTTGTTAACATTCGACTTGAAAACAACCATTCTATAGTCAAGTGGAAAGCAGACCCTTGGTATTGTGTATCATAGATGATAGTTCTTGGAAAAAGACTTTTCTCGTGGAAGTTCAGTTTAGTTTTAGGTCCACAGAGGGAGAAAGAAAAACATGTTTACAATTGTTTTTGATAGACAAGTTCTTGTAAATGTTTTACAAGACAGAAGCACAGATTAAAGCTCAGTCGAGCAGATACCATGAAAATAACAATAGAGCAGAGAAAGACTAGCAAGCTCCGAGTGGCACCTCCCCAGATGTAGGAATAGTATTCCATTTTAGGACATATTTGACTCTTATACAGGTAGAGGATTAAGATAATTTCTGGAGCGGTAGAATGATTCAACCATTTTTCCAGCGACCTTGATGTAATTGTTCTATTTAAGATCTACCAGATACAATGCACCAGGAAGGTCAAGGAAAACATGCAAAAAGAAAGTTATACAATTGAACCTGAGGGAAAGAGGGATAAATAAAGATCTGACCAGAGATAAATTACTTTGGAAGTATACAAAAAAAGACATTAAAGCATATATATGACGATAAATGAGAAAATGAATGTACACATACCGAAGGCAACATCTGGTGCGTTAGAAAACGACCTCCACTCTGTTGTAGAATGGAGATACCATTCAATGCTGCCAAAACTAACCTTCCTTTCTTTAACAATTACAAGAATCCTTAACCAACGATTGCCATGACTAATAATACGCTACCTGAAAGCTCTTCGTTTAAATTCCTTGGCTTCACAAGCAACATGAATTGGAGCAAATAAATTGAAGACATTGCCAAGGTTGATACAAAAGTGGGCTTTCTCTACCATGCAAAAAAATTACTTGCACCCGAGAGTATTCTATATGTAGTGCACAATCACGTTGACACACCGGTTCTTGCCAGGTCACCGAAGTTAAGCAATGTTGAGCCTAACTAGTATAAGATGAGTGATCATTTGGGAAGGCTAGGTGCTGTATGTACCTTCTGGGAAGGTCGAGCGTGGGGCCAGCATTCTCACCCTGAAAAAAAAAAAAAAAAAAAAAAAAAAAAAAAAAAAATCCTTGCTACAAAAGCATCTATAAAAGTTGTGGATGGCCTATGCCCCTCCAGGAGCCTAAGGCTATGGAGAGTATTCTTTATCTTTTACAAAGCTACCATCCATCCCTGTATGGAGTATTTTTGCCACATCTGGGGTGGTGCATCTCTCACTAGTCTACCTCTTAGACAGGGTCCAAAAAAACAGTCTCCAACCTAATAGGTCCCTACTATCAACTAAGCTCAAATCCCTGTCTCTTATGACTTATGAACTCAAAGCATTTGTGTCCCCTCAATTTAAATACCTCCAACTAACCCGACGAGAAGCAAAATCCCACCCTTTCACTTCTATTTTAATAGTTTCTTCCTCTGAACTTTTGAGTTCTCTGTGGGTGTTCTTACTTCTGACTGTACTAGCATGCAGAAATTTAAATGTAATGTGAACAAATACATAGTGTTCCTATAAACATGGTTCAAAATATTAACCCCTTATGTCCAAATGGCACTGTGCCTTGTTTGGGATAAATAAGTGTTAAAAAAAAGTTAAATCCTTTAAAAATATAATTTTGTATATGTAAACAAAATTTCAAATTCAAAAAAAATAAACATATTTTCAACATTAATGTGAAAATGTTTAAAGGGACATATCCTTTTACCATGAAAAATAGCACATTTTACAGAATTGTAACATTCCTGGTTGAAGCAAAATCTAACCAGAATTTTGTCTGTTCTTACGATTATATTTCCATTTCAGATGAATTTTGAATAAAATCTTCAAGAATTATTAGCATCATCTTATAAAAGCCTTTTTTTTTTTTTGAAAAATATATTTTATAAGGATTCTTATATTTCTTTTTTCATAATTATAATTCTCATATCAGTAAATGTTGGTAAAATAATATGATAGACTGTGGAAGGTATGAATCCACATTTACAACTCCCTATCTTCAAATATTCATTCAGAGTGCTTGGTTTGATTGTTTTGTAGAGGAAAATTGTTTTTGTAGAACAGGATTAAATTTTTGCCAGAAAAACAATAACAATGAAATGTTATTACTGTAAATAATTCAATAAAACTTTTTCAAATTTGGGTTTATTTTAAGTAGGACAGTCCCTGGAGTGAATGTGGTATTCTGGTAACATATTTCTACTTAAGAGTAGGATGGACAATTTTAAGCATTAGAGACCAAGGATGATCAACAACACCCATTATTCCCACACTTTTGAATGGCCAAATGCCTAATTTGTTCATAATGTATTTATATATTTTGTGCAAATAAATATTTCAATGTTTGGTGCATTTTAGGTCAGGAAACCGGTATCTTCTAACAGCCTAATCTGGTAGTACCACAGCCAAATATGGCAGCAGGAATACTGAGCATAGAAAAAAATATATATTGATATTGTTATTTAAATAACCCATTAATGTTATAAAAAGATCAAAATCAAATGATATTTTGGGCTAATTCTGGAACAAAGCAGCATTAACTATGAAGAGGAGGGGGGCATCCAGAGAGTTAAAAGAGAGCCAAAGTCAAATTATCCGCCTCCCCCCTTATTCTTTTAACGTCTGTTGAGTAAACTCACTAACCATCGACTCTAGACTAATGGTGCCTAAAGAAAATGTTTATAATCCTGAACATTTTCAAAGAGAAGCGAATTTTCTTTAGACTATGATGATATTGATATTGAAATAAATTGGCACTTCAGATTTTATTTATTTATTTTTTCTGGAAATTAGAAACGAATAATAATTAATCAATTAAAAAGAACGAAAAATAAAATTGTAAAGATTTAAAAAAAAAAAAAAAAAAAAAAAAAAAAAAGTAAATTTATTTTCTGGTGACCGTGATATTTCTTTCCTGAATGGAATTGGTCTTGCACTAATTTAGAATTGGCTACAACTTAATATTGGAAAAGTCAGTTAGGAAGAAGAAGAATCGATTAGGTTTTGAAGACATAAGCAGAATTTGGACAGAAGTAGAGAAGGAAGATGGGATGGGAAGGATAAATTGAAGTGGGGATAGAAAGGGGGGAGCTTAGGATTAATTGGGAAGTGGAGGGGAATAAGAGGGAGCCTTCTTTTACTTTCTCCTGCCAAAATATAAATAGACCAATGAAAGCCAAGAAATATTGAAGCTTAGGAACTGGTGGTGGTGGAGCTTAGACGGGATGGTGGGGGGAGAAGTCTTTAATATGTTTATAAAACTGACACAGCCAAAATATCCTTTAGTAGTAAGATGTTTAGTAAGTAATTCATCCCTATTATTTGGGAGCTTTACCCACAAACTTTCATTGGATAGCCTTAAAATGCAAAATCTTAACTTTAAATTATGAGCCGTATGATTTTTATTATGGATTAGCTATAACCCCCCCCCCCCCATACACACGTTTTACTTCTGGGTTTTGTTTATCATTACCCCTCCAAATTATGTAAAGCAACCAAAAGATGCCGTAGAGATTAGCCAGTCAGTGGTCAGGAGATGACAAGTTAAAATGAAAGCGTGAAATTTCTTAAATGAAATAAAAAAAAGATTAAAAAATTAAAAAATCGAAAATGACTTTCATTATGAACAGTTCTAAAAATTTAAAATGATTTGAAAAATAAGGATCATTTTACATTAAATTTATATACAAAACTGATCCCCCACTCCAAATTTTATTATGTGTCATCCTATTTCTGTTTCCTATCTGTTATCTTGTAAAAATAAAATCTAAATATGTATAAAATGTAGATGGAGATATATACGCTTCCGTTCAGTCTCAAAAGGATATCCCTGTAAGGAGTGGTTGTGTGTGTAATTGTGAGGCAAGGGTTGTGCAATAACTAATCACACCTCCCTTGAATCGGCACTATTTGAGTCCAGTGGCAAGAAGAAATCTAGAATGACTGAAAACAATGCCGAGACAAGCAAAGATCACATACAGCACCTGAAATTCATAAATGGTCACCCATTTTAGTACTGACCAGGCTCAACGGTGATCTAACGGGAACTGGTGTATCAACATGATTTATGGGAAGGGAAATAGAAATCAATAAAATCAAAGATTAATAAAAAAAATAATTCATGGTTTTTAAAATTATTGAAAACGTTTTAACAGTTCAGTTTGTAACAGACAGCGGAAATTTTCCTGCTAACATAAAATTGTAAGTATTAAAAAAAATATTTGGAAAAATTTTAAATGCATTTTATGGATTAAAAATTGATTACTAACATTTTATCAATTTTTGTTTCATATTTAGACTATTATAGATGAAAATCCTCTGCTTAATAATAATAATAATATAAATAATAAAAAATAATAAAAAAAGATTTCATTAGGCGATCATTTGTGAACATTTTACAGGAAGAAAAAAAATCAATTCTTTTGGAATTTAGCGTAGGGGATCAATTTCACATGTAAATTTAACATAAAATGAGCCCTGGTTATGGAATTATTATAGCATTTTAGGGTAGTTACTAAAGTTTTCTATGGAAGAGAAATTCAGTAATTTTTTTTCCGGGGGGGGGGGGGATATCATCTTGTTAAAACTTTTACATGTAGGTTTATGAAGTTAGTCAAACTAAGGATTAGTTGTAAAAAAAAAAAAATTAACGAACATTCCTAAAATGAGTATTATTTTAGGTTAAATTTATAAACGAAACTGATTCTCTACTCTAAATTCTAAAATAATTCTTTCTATTTTCTTATTTATGCCACGTTTTTCAGAGTGTTCAGATGTAATCGCCAAAATATGTAGAATCTGATTTTGGAGGAGAGTTAAGAGTATTATTAGTTATGTTATACTATTTGTCTCCTCGTGGAGACAGACTTAGATACAAGGTCGGTTTTAATGTTTGAAATTCAGCTCTCCACACACACACACACACACGCACACACACAGACACACACACACACACACACACACACACACCACCTGGCCACAAAAATATGGGAAAGTAAAAGTTAATGTGTTTAGGAATAGAGAATTACAGCAATAGAAAGAATAGAATGTTCGTGAATATTAAGAATTCTTGAAGAGTAAGGGAGAGTCTTTAGTTGAGATATAGAAGAGTTCTGAGGTCGACAGTTTTAGTGCCATGCATCACATGCATCTGAAATATTATATCAAAACTTCTCCGCTCAATTATATTTTCTTAATTAAAGGTTATTAAAGAGGGTCCATTGCTTTTTTATATTCTAAGAAAGAAACTGAAAAAAGTGTTTAAATGTGTGGTGTGTTCGTTAAGTTGCTTTCAATTGGATTCCAATCATATTTTTTATGCCAACAGGCCTCTAATGGGGCACTGTTGCATGCATGCTACCAGTTCTGGATTCAAGTACGGAAGAGAGGGAAAAGACGCAAAAATGCTTGGATTCGACCTCTTTACTTTGTCATGCGCTCAGTTCGGCTGAGAAATGACGATGACTGTGCAAGCTGGAAGGCAAGCTGTGTGCCTGCGCCAATCAGCTCTGAGCTTGTAAATGAAACTATTAAACCTGCGAAACATCTCCGCCTGGAGTTGTCACAAACTCTTTTGATAGTGAGTCTACAGTTGCGCAGGTGATTTCTTTTATATTGTCACTGTTCTTTCCGGAGGTGGGTGGGTGGGGGGAGTTGGAATCAGAAAAAAAAAAAAAAAAAAAATCAGAATCGTCCCATCACTAATAATGATATACATAATCTGAAGAATACCTATCCCAGCATCGGTAACAACTCCACTCACCAAAAGTACGATAGTTTCGCGCTACTTTCATGACTCTTTACAAAGATAAAACTCAAAATCCAATGATACTAAACTATGTGTTTAAATCTTATGATTTTAATTCTAGAAATTTTTTTTTTTAATTTAAGCCTTAAAGGCTCTTAAATTTAAATTCAGAGACTCTTGATTAATTGGTGTTTTAATGACCATGGATCAAATTCAATTCAAATCTGATATATTTGACTATTTAATTATTGGAATTCTTTTGAGATGAGTAATTTGTATATTTTATTTATTTATTTATTTAAAGACTATTATCCTCATCTTTATAGTTGTTGTTTCATGCCGTTTCGGCCAACTATTCCTCTGGCCTGATAGTGGATAGAGATGTTGAATCTCTACAGTTCCAGGTGAGCATTGTCTGAAGATAGCGGTTTCAATCCTACATCAAAGCCGACCAGAGGACTAGTTGGCCAACACGTGGGGAAACGACAACTATGGAAGGCAGTAATTACTGAAGATACAGTTGAAGATTTAGCATATCTATCACGTCATGGTTAACAACCTGACAAAGACCAGAAAAATAGTTGGCCGAAATGTCATGAAAACAACTATAAATATGTGGATAATAGTCCACAAATAAATATTTTTGAATTTTCAACGAACGATTGTATCCATATTATGCCTCCTCACCTTAAAAAAGATAAAAACTTTTAAATATTCCAACGAAACTGAAATTTATGGAATATTTAATGTCTAATGCCTAGTGTTAAAATTTCACAAAAATCGAAACCACCTGAAGTTTCAGGGTTTCCATCCATATTGCATGAAATTAAATTAATTATATCCCATGTTATCCACCTTTACACATACAGGGCTTTACATTGCGAATGAAACAGTCGCATTTACGAGTGATTTTTTAAAGTGGTGACTAGAAATAATGAAACGTTTATCTTTTGGCGATTGTATTTCTTTCACAGACAATCTTCCAAAGCTCACTACTGAGCGAAAAATATCTCTTCAAATTTAAAAAAAAAATAAAACGAACAGAGTAAAATTATTTAAACAATAAAAGTTTAATAGAACAATATTTTTTTTTTTTTTTTTTTTTTAAATGAAGGCTGTTTAAAAAAAAACATCCGAAGAAATCAGAATGTTTATACCTTCAAGTATCAACATAAAATTTGTTGTATATTTAGAATTACATTTATTTAAAAAAAAAATAAATAAATAAACAGAAAAAACTTTATGATGTATATACTCGTTACAGAACGAAGATGTCATATTCTAAAAATCACATCGGTTTGACTGGTAACTTTTCTATTTGACTAGTAAACTAAAATATTTAGTTATCAAAGGTCAACTAAAGATAAGTTTGCTGAAGAGCAAAAAGGTTCCAAAATTCATAATTATTGGTGAATTAGTTTATGAGTAAATTCTGCACATACAAATGTATAAACATGCCGAACATATTTCTTTTGTGTTTAGAACTTTTTTTTGTGTGTGACATACAAATTTAGGCTTTGTATTTCAATTGCCAGTCAACCGTGATGACCACTTTGAACAGTCTTTGAATGAGGGGTGTGAGATGGGGCACTCAATAGGAGATTATTTGGCTAACATTGTTGGAAAAAGCAAGTAGAATACTTAGCATAAATCTTCCAGGGTCAAGCATTAATCCTTATCTCACAGGTGTTTTGCAGAATGATTCCTTCCTTTTCTGTAAGCCATTTTACTTAAGTGGCCATCTTTGGCTTGTTTTGGATGACCAGAGAAAATAAATATTTCAGAAATTAATCCGTTAATTTCTTCTTTAAAAAAGCTGGAGGGGGGGTTAATTTACAGTAAATATCATTAGTATTAAAATACAAATGGCAACAATTGTTTAGGAAACAAAACAAAAAAATAAAAAAAAAGAAAGAAACAGAAAATCAAAAACAAAACAAAAATATGGAGATTCAAGCACATGCAGATGTCAGAATTTTTTTTTAAGGAAAAATACTTTTGAATGGCGTCATGCTTTTACAAGTTTTGTCTTGAAAGTAAGCATTTATAATATGAGATAGAGTAAAAAAAAAAAAAAAAAAAGAAAAGAAAAATACTTAGCGTAGTGGTGTTCTTAAAAGAAAAATATACATTTTTTATAGACAGCTATAAAGAAAAAAATAGCTTTAACAAAATGAAATCATAAAAAACAGTAAATTATTTGAAATTTAAAAAAATATCAAAAGTAGTTATTTACACTAGCAGGACCTGTGGAAATTCTACAGTGGCATCTTTCATATGGTGGACATTCTGTGGACGTTCAGCATAAATGGAGACCCGCGATGTTATTGTACCCCTTCTGTTAAAACTGTAAAGTAATCTAGTTAATGTAGTGTCAGAATATATGTGGTTATTACGGTTTATCTCCAATATCCTTATAGAAATCTGTGACATACTTCCTTCGTATGGACGCCCAGCACAAACGGAAACCCCCACAATATCATTATACCATCTTTAGACAGAACAAATACTATTCTTGGCTCCTAGCCAGAAAACCAAGAAGGTATACCTTAGTTTCATGTATGGCCCAAAAACGACACCATTAAAAAAAAGAAAAAAAATTTTTTTTTTTTTTTACCTACATAATCTTCAGTGATCGGGAGATCCTATTTATTAAAAAAGAGGATAGAAGGTGGTAATATACTACGAACAATAAATTAGCATATCTATATACTAATTTAATGTTTGTAATATCCTCCTTTTTAATAAATAGGATTTCCCAATTGAATAATTTATAATCTGGAAACCGTGACACACGTATATCCGTTAAAAGTATTATATATATTTTTTATTGCATTACATTTTCACCCCAAACAAAGAACAGTGCAACTTTGATGTAGGGGGTTACTATCTAAGACACAATTTTCAGGGATACTGAGCAGCAAGATGTTTGATTCCATTACACATGAACTTCAGCATGTCAGTACAGTCAGGGAAGTAGGAACCCAAAAGGGATTACCAAAGTCTAGCAGTTCTAGCAAAGAAACTATTAGAGAAGGCGGCTTTCTGGCATCTGGGGATCTCTGTGTAGAAGTGGGATTTTGCTGTTTGTCGGGGGTATTTATGTGGGAGGGGAGGATATAAGTTCGTCAGAGCACTTAACATAAAGAGGAATGCAACATTTTATTGATGGGACAGAGGTTGAAGTCTTGCTGACTGTGCAGAACCTATTACGTTGGTTTTGAACCCTATGTTTAAATATTTACATTATTCACAAAAATATTCTTTGTTTAATGTTTGTTTTGCTTGAAGAAATTAAGAAAATATATTTAAAATGTTTAAATTCGAATATATTTCAGTTATTTTATGAACCTAACTGGTAATTGTTGATAACACCAAATAGTATCAAAGGAAATTTTCAATAGTGTCTTTAGATTTCTTGAAAAATTTAACCTTTATTGAAATTTATTTGAAATATTTGTTGTATTTAGATTTTAAATAAAGGATATAGAAGAAATAAATTTTGATTATTTCTCAAAAAAACAAAAAAAAACAAAAACAAAAAAAACAAAATACAGCATCATATTTCACCATAATTAGAAAATCAAATTGATTGAGATGGAATATCTTTTATCATTGAATGGGATTTTCTACCTACATTATAATAACACCACAGGTCAGAATAAGAATGACAAAGATATAAACAGTAAAAATATTAAATACCAATGCAAACAAAAAGACTGAACAGAGTTTATAACTTAACTTCACAATGTAAGCAACATTTTAGAGTTTAGACAAATAAACAACCATAAAACACGCTTCATCTGTCTGTAAGAATTCGTTCACTATGGGCCAATTTAAATATATATATATATATATATATATATATATATATCTCACAAATGTATTTTATATCTGGAAATGGTGTTCTTAGATAACTTTTGTATCAGAAGGCCTCCGATAAGTATCGAAAATGGATAATCAAAATAATCTGATTAAAGAAGGAACAGTCCAATTTTGACCAAAGTTAACACCCTTATACACACTGACATCACAAATGTTAGTGAGAAGTTTCAACCAAACAGAAGGGTGAGTGTATAAAATCAACAGAAAGATATTTAGTAAGAACGGGGGGGGGCGTTTGAAATTAATGTTTCTGTTGAGAGCACAATTGGACCATGATACTTGATTTTTGAATTTAAACTTCAATTCAAGTCATCATATAAAAATAATTTTAGAAAATCAACAGTAGGTTCTCTACAGTGCAATGTAAACTACAATGCACTATAGTGGATTAAGTCATTGTGGGGAGACATGTGAAGCGCATCGCAGTGGATTCCTGACTAGAGCAGGCAATCAATCAATTTGATTGACAAATTGAGTGATTTCATCGATTTATGACAATAAAAGTATTGAAAGTGTGGAACATTTCTCATTCAATCCCGGGCAATGTCAAGTCTCCTTTCTAGTGTAAAATAAAGTTAGTGTCATTATTGTTTGTTATCGATAGTTTTCTTCCTACAAAATCAGTATTTGATTATGGTTAGTCAATTTTTGTTTCGCATTATTGCAGCATATTGTTAAAAAAAAAGGGGGGGGGTCGAATTAGATTTAATTCCTCCAAGAAAATACTTTATCTGGGTCGGGATTATTTTCATCTTCAAAATGGAGATGACTGTATATTCGCCCATAATATAAAACATTTGATAGGAAAAAAAAAAAAAGAAAAAAAAAAAGCAGTATAATTTAAAAAAAAAAAAAATTACAAGCAAATACATTATCCAAAAAGGTTACTTGTTTCTAAAAGTTGATAAATATAGTTGGTTGGTTGGTTGTTTTTGTTTTACGGCATATCAACCCTTTTCGGGTTATTTAATGCTGAATCCAACGATTTTGAAGAAAAATTTTTTAGTAGAATATATTTGTTGTTTTCAAGTCGGTTTCTATTTAACTCATAGTTGGAACCCTAACAGGTACTACCAGAGTGGACCTGGGAGCAATGGTAATTAAAGGGTGGCTCCACACTCCCTAAAGCCTGCAAGCTGGGGCCTCACCACTGGATATAGTTTAAGGTCATATCCAGGACCCTGATAAATATAGAACTATTTATAAAATCGATATATTTTGTTTTTTTATCAACTGAAAACAAAAGTGGCATAAAATACAAATTTTCTTGTAAGAAAATTTCTCTGCTTCCATATTTTCTATTTACAGTACAACCCCAGAGATACGGCATTAATCCGTTCCAGGGTTAGGGTCGTAAGGTGAAATCGCTGTATGGTGGAGCCTAAGCACAATTTTATATAGTACAGAATATAATACACATGCATATAACCAAATAACATTATAAATAACACCGTAAGGCGGGGCAAATATTGTAACCAGAGGCTGGAAAAAAACATATTCCACATAATAATCTGAAAAAATCGTATCCTAGGGCCACCGTATCCGGAGGTTTATTGTATATCTCCTGTCAATCCAACAAATGTAAACAATCTAGTCTTTTTAAAGAAAATTAAAAAAAAAAATTAATCTTGGCAGAAGAAAAATATAAGTGATCCTGAATATGACACCTTGGGTTTACTTTCAACAGCCTCGTAACTCACTTTCCTTATTTTGCCCTTTAGTCCTCACATGCCAGGAGCGATGTTTCTGACAACGGAGGAAGAATTGCTATTATCTAGGTCAGAATCTATTCCATCTAACACTTATCCTTCGCGATTTTAGACTCTGAAGAACTGTTTGTTTTTTATTTGGGGGGGGGGGTTAGCTTATTACATCAAGTGGCTTCTACAGTGATTTCCATTAAAAAAAAAAAAAAAAAAAAAAAAAAAAGAAAGAAAAAGAAATACCTTTAGTACTAATCCCCAAATTTGGGATCCTTAGGAGTGTGGTGTCACCCCATAGTTATCAATACTAGCAGATCCACTAATCCAGAGTTGTAATACTTGTTAGTAAAATAGAATATTATTTACAACATATGTATGTAAACACATGTTATAATCTGGTTAACACACTGGTTCTCATCATTTCACTGAAGTTAAGAGACGTTGAGTATAGTCAGGACTAACATGAGTGACCATTTAGGAATAAATGTATGTGTATGCAGTTACCATTACAGAGGAGGTATCCATTGTCTCTCGAGACTGAATGAAGGCCATCATGTTTATGTAGACAATTTACACATACAGAATAAATTAATCTCATCATAATCGGTTTAGTACTTGCTTTACATGCTGGCATGTGCTTGACAGCTTTTAGAAATGAGTTTCCCAACAAACCTATCTCTTGCCAGGTCTTTATTTATCCCTCTTTCCTCTCCAAATCAATTTTTATAACCCCCCCCCCCAGTGTTTTTATTAGCCTTTCCTCTGCTAACCGACCCTGCTACTTCAACTGTACTTCCTCTGCAAACAAGAACTCTCATCCATTCTTATCTAATGTAACCAAACCAGCGAAGTCTCCTGTTCTGCAAACATCTCCATTTAATGTTTAGTAGATTTAATTTTGTGAAATTATATTTAAAACTGTCAAAGACTCACGCTGCATATCCATCATATCATTTCTGTCCATGCAACGAATGGCTTCAACCCACACTGATCAGGTTTAATTTTTATACATTACACTTCACATATGCTGGACAGACTCTTCCTTTGGTTGACAATAGTCGCACTATGCAAGCTATTAATGGCAGAAGTTCAAACTTATTCCATCCACGCCTAAACTTTGCAATCACACTTGCACCATCTCCTCCATATAATCCAATTGTATCACCAGGGTAAAAAAACTAAAAGATAAAAAAAAAAAAAACTTCTGGACAACCTTAGTAACCTCACCATCCAGATATACTTTACAAGTTTGAACGAAAAGTTAACATTTGTAATATGAGATTAAGTAAAAAACAAAAAAAAAAACTGCGATAGCGTTCTTAAAAGATACATTTCTTACAGACAGCTATAAATAAAAAAAAAGTAGCTTTAACGAAATGAAGTTTTTCAATACAAATAGTTGTTTAAATGTTTAAACATGTTTTTTAAAATACATTATTCACTGAGATATTGTTTATTTTTCAGTTTTGTTTTATGAAACAGAAAGCCTATTAAAATAAATAATTTTGTTTAAGTTCAAATATATTTCAGTTATTTTATGGACTTAACTATGGACTAGTAATTGTTGCTAATGACATCAAAGGAAATTTCCAATAGTGTTTCAAAATTTCTTTGAAAAATTTAAACCTTTTTAAAATTAGTATTATTTGCATTCTTCGGACTACTGTTCCCATCTTGTGTCATTTGTACAACGTTTCGTTCGATGTAGCCTCTGATCTTCAGGTGTATCTTGTCAAATTCAGGCACGTTTCTGCCAAACTCTGGAATTTGGACAGAATTTTAAACGGAACCCTTCAAGGATCTGTGGTACAGTAGTTAAGAGTACTTGGAAAAAATCAATTGTAAAAAGCGATATTCTCTTGAAGGTTCAATTCTCAGTGTGGGCAACCGAAAAATACAATTGCCAATAACTTAGGACCTCTATCCAGTCATGGCTGACGAAACTAGAGCATGCTACCCCCATGAAGTAAATAAAGGGTTTCATTAAAAGTTCTGTCCAAATTCCAGAGTTCAACAATGTACTTACAACTGAATAAGGTCAGAGGTTACATCAACCAGAATGTTGTGAAAATAACACTAAAAATGAGAATAGTAGTCCGAAAAATCCAAATAACTAATCATCTAAAAAATTCGGAAACTTAAAATTGACTTTAAACATTTGTTGTATTTAGAAATTTTAAAGCTTAAAAAAAAAAAAAAAAAAAAAAAAAAACCCTTCTGAACAACCTTAGTAGCCTCACCATCCAGATCTCTGAATTCTCATCCATCTTCATTGTTTGACACACAAACTATCTTTCAACCTACCAGTAAATTTCACTGCATTTCTTTTTGTGTACTCAGTGCTTAGCATAAAAAAATCGGTTTTATTAATATGTTCTACTAATAAACTGTTACTGAATATTAGTCATTTACAATACGAGGATAAAATACACGATGCATCATAAAATGAAATGCCGTAGAGACATATGAAAAAAGAACAGAAGGGAAAACAAATTAAACACAGAAAAATGAAAAACGAGATTTACCGGTTTCACTCAAAGAAATATAATCAATAAATATATGAAGTTGTTTAACCTTACAATTTTTCTTTTTGCAAAGGGATAACCACTTATCAAGGCACAAAGGCCACTCGAGGATAATGGTTAATGGGTGCACAATTATCATTGGGATAACAGCATAGAAATTGTTAGTGCTGGAAATTTTGGTGTAATTTTATTAAGACGACCATATTGTAGTCATCTGGAAAGCAGGCCAACAGAACAGAGTTCCACAGGCTGGGGGTTCTCAGAAAGAAGCTTTGTTCATGGAATCTACATTAATATTGAGACAGAGTAGAGGAAAATGGTGATAGCGGTTGTAGCTAGACAAGTGCTTTTTTTTTTTTTTTTTTTTCAAAAGTTTGGCAAGTGGGGGTGCATAGATTGAAGCTCAGATGAGCACTTACCATGAAAATAACAAAAGAGCACAGATAGGTTCACAATATCTCTTCTATGGGAAAGAGGTTGTTGAGATGGCAAAATCGATTGTATTTGGCATTGAATAATCCTGAAAGGGTTGATATGATGTGCCCCCCCCCACACCCAAATAAAAGGCAATGTATTCAAAAAAGCATCCATTATTAAATATCCATTAGTTTGATTGGACAGTTCTCATCACATGATTGACAAACTCACCGTCTTCGTTTGACTTGCCAACGGTAGGCATTATTTGATCAGTTCAAAAGGTCTTAAAGCTGCACATGGCCAAATTTGAAAAACATTCACATGTCTGCTACAGAGAGAAACTTTGATAACAAAGCTAGAATTTTATTCTACAAGTCGAACTCATTCACTTTTACGCTGCGTTAACAGAAACAACATTGAGTGGTTTTTGAATATTTTTTTGAGATGAGAATTGATTATTGGTATATTATTAGGATTCTTCAGACTGTTGTTCTCATCTTGAATATTGTTTTCACAATGCTTTGGTCGATATAACCTCCAGTCTTCAGGTGTACCTTGTCGAACTTGGGGATCTTTCTGTTAAACGCGCAAAAACCCGTAGCATAGTGAAGAAAGTAGTTGATGAAATTCAGTCATAGGTTATTCTTCTAGAGATGAAGGTTCAATCCTCAGTGCGGGTGACGCTAAAAAAAAAAAAAAAAAAAAAAAAATGCAATTGCGAATTACCTAGAACTTCTACTCAGTCATGGGTGATGAAACAAGAGCATGCTACCCCCTGTGCATTACATAAAGGGTTCTGTTTGAAATCCCCTGCAGATTCCCAAGTGTGATAAGATACACCTGAATACGGTTGGAGGTTACATTGATTGAAACATTGTGAAAATAACACTGAATAGAAAAGTAGTCCGAAGAATCCAAATAATACAAACATTGTTCGATGCTGATGACCTTTCTCGGTGAAAGAGTCATCTACACCCCAAGATGAAGTACCGCTGCCACATCTAGATAGGTGCAATTCAAAACACCCTTGTCTTGTACAAAATAAACTGCTATCCAATTGGGGATTGTAGTGACTGTGTAAAGAAATGGAGAAATAAGCGACCATGGTTAACCTGTGTTCACTGTAAGGAAACAGTGACGTGCAAACTTAGAATTGTTTTGATTAAGAGGTCAGGATTATGGATAATAGGCACTGTTGGGAGTCCAAAATGGTTGAACAATAAAGAGATAGAGTTATTTTTTGTTCAGAGTCAGTTCATCCAGGTTTCCATTTACTATCAGTGCAAGGTGAAAACGCTATTTCAGAAAACATCCAATCAAATTAACTAATCTTCCAGCAAGTTGTTACACTTCCCAAAATAAGGAGTTGGCATTCTGCCAGAGGGCTGCAATAATAATATTTTCTAAGAATACCATATAACAAGAACAGTAGAAAATGGATGTTGGTTTTACTTTCGGCAGCCTCGTAACTCTTGTTTCCCTTATTTTGTCCTTTAGTCCTCACATTCCATGAGCGATGTTTCTGACAAAGAGAGAAGAATTGCTGTTTTCTGGGTGGGAATCTATCCATCTAATACTTATCGTTGGTTAGTTTTTAACCTTGAAGTTTTTATTTTTTAACTCCTTACATAAATTGGTTTCATGCCTTGTCTAGAGCGATTTCCATTAAAAAAAATGATATTGATATGTAACTCAAAATATGCAGTATAAGAAAAGATGTACTAACCTTTTTTTTTTTTTTTTACTTGAAATTTTGTTTTTAAAACAGTTATTTTATTCCAAACAAGAAATAACTATGTATTGAAGAATACAGAGTTATTTGCTGTTTTCAAGTTAAAATATTTTCTTTCAA
Source organism: Euprymna scolopes (assembly GCF_053919585.1). NCBI lineage: Eukaryota > Metazoa > Mollusca > Cephalopoda > Sepiida > Sepiolidae > Euprymna > Euprymna scolopes. The sequence continues at coordinate 23,388,012 of NC_136499.1, read as the reverse complement.
TCAATAATCTTATTTTAACAAAAATAAATCACCTGCGAATGGTTTAAAACTAATCCAAGAATAGTTCTGTGAACATTTATTATTAGTTTGGTAAAGCATCGATGTAAGGAGAATAAACTGCAAACCAATTAGTTACGAGTTCCTTAACTCTAAGATGATTAAAAGCCGACAGGCATAAATAATTCCAGGTAAAAATGTTTTAAATTGATCGCAACAGAAATCATGAAATTAGAAAAACTCCAGAAATATCAAGAAATTGATTGCTGGTTTGAAAATAATCTAATTATAACCGATGACCAATCATAAACAACTATTTCCAAAAATGTTTAAATTCAATAGTTTTTTTTTTTGGTTTTTTTTAGACGTAGATTTTAAAATTTACAAAGATAAACGGGTGCAAACTCTGAATCAATAGATAAGTAATCATGGCAGATATCTATTTAATATATAGTCTAAATAAGCTTTGAGTAAAAAAAAATACATAAATTAAAAAAATAGAAATAAAGAATGCAATTTAAATTCCTGGATAAAAAAAAAAATTTAATCTATCACAGACTTAGCACTCGCATAATTTAATTTTAAAATGTCTACAATTACAAAAAGAGAATTCAACTATATGCGGATGAAAAAAACTTGACTAAAATTGTTAAATAGAAATAGACTTACTACTTGCATGAACCGACTTCTATAATATCTACAATTGTAAAAGAGAATTCAACTATATAAGGATAAAAAAAAAAAAAAAAAAAAAAAAAAACCTTAACTAAAATTGTTAAATAGAAATAGCTACCATGCAGCCGTTTTTGGAGATATAAAAACAGCTGTAAAATACATAGCTCTCCAGTGGAAAATACCATTTCTCCAATAACAAAATGTAGATACAATACAGTTACTATTCATACTAATATATAAAAAAAAAAAAAATGAAATAAGATGAAAGATTTATTCTGCGACATGTTAATTAGCATATAAATTTTATAAGAATAAAAATGCATAAAAACTTAAATAACTTTCGTACCAAACAGGCAAATAGATAAGAGGAAGAAAACCTAGCTAAACAAATCTAAAAACACAATATATAGACTAAAAAAGCTTTGAGTAAAAAAATAATGTAAAAATAAACTTAAAGAATGCAGTTTAGATTCCCGGAAAAAAAAAAAACAACAACACAAATTTAGCCTATTGCAAACTTAGCACTTGCATAATTTATGTGTGTGTGCATTTGGAAGGAGCTTCTTCACAATAACCGTCATGAAAATAAAAAAAAAATACACAAAAAACTTTAATTACATTTGGATGTAGATATGCCAATCATGATTTAAGAATTTCATTCATTTTCTATTACCTGGCATTGCCCGGGAGTGCTTTTACTTACAATTTGTTTTTTGTTTTTTTTAAACAATGGATTTTTTTTTTCTTTTGTAATTCCAAACAAAGGGAAGTAACTATGAACAGAATTATCTGATTTTCTTTTCTGATCTAAGAAAATATCAAATTAAAACAAATGACATTTTATTGTTCGTTGCAACATGCCTCAAAGATTCATAACAAAAAACTGACAAATCATATATTGATTTTTACAAGAAAAACGCTATCAATGAAGAAGTTGAACATTTTTTTTTTTTTTTTTTTTTTTTTTAAATTCAGATCAACTTTATACATTAGATAAGATTACAAATCTTGCCCGATGATTGAGTCTGAGGGTTTAAGTATTAACTTTTGTGTTGCTTTTTTAGAATCTAAATTTTGAAAATGCATAATTTGGGAACTAAAAGTTATGAAAACTATGTGAGAGTTTTAAACCTATATAAAATTATTGCAACCTGATGTTAACTAAGAAACTAAGCAAAAATTTTAGCGCATATTTAAGATAAAAAGGGTGAACAGAGTAATTTAGCAATCAGTGTCGAACTAGCAACCCCCATTAGTTTTTGTTATTTTTATAGAAAACAGGAAATTCCATTTTCTATATTTAGGTATTGTATGAAAAAAAGAAAAAAAAAAAAATCTAGTAATAATTAAGTAAATAATTAAATTTTCTCATGGTTTTATGATAGTTTGTAAAATTAAAAAAAATAAATAAATAAATGATCTTTTTTTTTACATATTTCTCATGTATTTCCCAAAGTTAATCTATTATATAAACGACAAAATGTGTGTGTGTGTGAGTTTGTATATCGATGAAAAACTTTTGACTCATGTGACAGATCCTCAATCAACGAGATCGGTATCATTCTGAAGCTCGATTCTTCAGGCGACAAATATTGAAAAATTGGCTAAAACCTTCATTCCTTCACCCTCAACTCGGACACTTTTTTTTTTTTTTTTTTTTTTTTTACAAGGAAGGGTTGCTTCCCCCCCCCCGACATTTTTGCAAGTCATTGACTATGCTTAATTTCAACGCTCTCGACTTCTACTTGTGCCATGGATGCATTGGCTAAACATTACGTTTTTTTTTTTTCCTCCTTTGCATTACAGGTTCAAGCCTGCCTGCCTACTACCACTTTTTTTTTTTTTTTTTTTTTTTTTTTTTTTTAAACACCTCTCTCCACCCAAACTGCTTACTGTTGTTTCGATTCCCCTTCTATGCTACTACCACTTATTTTTTTTTATTCCCCTCCCCAAAGTTCCTTACTACACCACCTACACAAATCCGGGCAATGTAGGGTATCCCCACTAGTAAAACAATAAAACGACAAGGAGTTCAAGAACCAAGTTTGACGGGTTTGTTTTACAGCATATCAACCTTTTTTTCCAGGTTATTTAATGCCAAATTCAGTAATTTGGAAAAAGTTTATATGCATGAAGTTCTTTATATATTGAAATAGTTATTCATGGTGTTAGGCTTGTAGAGAAAAATTGTTTTTGATTTTGTAGAACATTGAGTTTTACAAAGGAAGAAAAAAAAAATAACATCAATGTTTGATGCATTTTAGATTAAGAAGCCAGTATCTTCAGACAGCCTAATCTGGTAGGAGCAAGACAAAGCAACTAAACGTTCAACTAATTTTTGAGGCTGCTTTCTACAAAGATGCACGTGCGTACACACACATCTAGTAAGTAAAAAATAAAACAATAAAAGTATGATTTGATGATGAATGCACAAAGTATTTTTACGATTTACCATTTACTGGTCTCCCCACAATGCCATCAATCAAGATGTGAAGCAAATTTTTAATGTTTCGAGAACAGCCAACCTTATTAAAATAAAGAAAACGAACCACTGGACAAATATCACAAAAATTGTCTGTCATATTCGATTTAGCATTTGTAAAACGTTGGAGGTGTTGATCATCTTTTAGAAATTAACTTCCAAAAAACCTCATGACACGCACAATCCAACCATATTCAGCACAAATAAACTTCAATCTATGCTTGACTTGTGGATCAAGTTTGTTTAACACCTTTCAAGCATGTGTGAGGGACACTTTAGAGACGATTTCACGGTTCTGAATGGGCTTCACACTTCTTGAACGATAGCCCTCCAAATTATTGTATGCAGGGTTATTGCATCAGAACAACCTCAAGATTTCCTGGACATCGCTGCCAAACCTCAGGCAGTGCCAATAGAGGAGCGTGTGAAAATTATCAACAATTTTGCAAGTCATATCCAGATGTGCTTACCATTGAATGGTGATAAAACAAAAGTGTTGAACATTCATGACTTAAAACCTGGTGGACAAATCAGTCATAGGCTGAAGTTTATTCATATCAAATATGGTTAGAATGCAAAAGTGATTGCAAATTTTATTAACGATTTCATTAGTAGAATTGGGAAGGATGAGGAGGGCATTCTGTATTTAATCAAAATAATTCAATGTAAAATGACAACCACAAAATGTGAGTGAATTCAAAATAACTGCAAACAAAAAATGCAAATTTACATTTTAGGAAATAGATTGTGGTTAAATAAAAAGGATTTTAAAATTTTCATTATGCTAATAAATTTGTGATTTCCATAAATTGTCAATATTAATTACAAGCAGGGAGACCAGACGTTACCCAGAATTGAATGAGGATCAACAAATGTTCCACACTTCCAATATTTTTTTTTGTCATCGAAATCAGTGAAATCTGCCATTTTTCAATCAAATCAGTTGATTGCCTGCTCTAGTCGGGGACTCACCGGTAAGAAACTTCACATGCCTTCTCGCAGTAACAGTCTACATTGCATTGTAGAGAACCTACTATTGATTTTATAAAATTATTTTATACAATGGCTTGAATTAAAGTTTAAAATGCAAAAGTCAGGTATCATGGTTCAATTGTGCTCTAAACAGAAACACTCATTTCCAGTGTACCCCTGTCTAATTAAAGAACCTAATGTTGATTTCATATGCCAGTCTCTTCTACTTGTGCGGTGATAAAACTTCTCAAATGAACTTGTGATGTTAAGCTATATAAGGGTGTTAACTTCAGTCAAAATTGGACTGCTTCTTAGTCGGATTTGTTTTAGATTATTCATTTCTTATAGTTATTCGGAGCATTCCAATACCAAACCTATGTAAGAACACTCCTAGACACAAAGTACATTTGTGTGAAATTTTTTAAGAATCGGTCCAACCGTTTAGGAATCCACAGGGAACAAACTTACATGAACAAAGTACTTTTTATAGATAAGTAGGCATGTGTGAAAAACGCAGACAGATATGAAAGGGTCTGATAACTTAATCTAGAAATCAATTCAAAGAATTTAAAAAAAATTTTTTTTTAAAAAGTGAATTTAATTCCGTTTTGTTTCTCTAAATAAAAAAAATGACAAAAAAAATCTTTAATGGGAATTTCATACACAACTTAAGATTAAACAGAATTTTTGTACTTCAAAATAATTGGTACCAAATAGATAGGCAGTATGACTATTGTCATGTCAAATCTGAACCCCAGATTCTGGCATAAATAGATTAAAACTAGATTCTGATGAAAGGGAGAGGTAGGAGATGTTCATGTACTTTTAGTTAAAACAAAACCTCTGGTGCTGCCATTGTTAAAAGACAATCCCAAACCAATGCAAACATTTTTTGAAACAGTCACAGCTTAAACTGAAGTGGGTTTTAAAATGTCCACAGAATTACCAAATTAGTTTCTTATCTCAAGAGGTCAGCAGTTCATCAAGAGAAAGAGCTAAGTACCGAAACAATAAAAGATCAGAGCTTGACTCTTTCCACTCTTTCTCCAGACAATCAAAACGTGTATTGTTTTATATCTTAAATAAAAATGAAATAATTACACTGTCAATAATTCACACAAGATTTTTTTTTTAATTAGAAAAATAAATCCTACTCCTGAGTATAAATTTAAAACGAAAATAGATACACAGCTTAATTATAACAATTTAGTTGAGAGAAAAAAAAAAAAAAAGAAAAATATAACTGCCATAAAAGGTTAATCTATAGTTAAAAGGAATATCATTTCTTCATCCAAATAAAGTAATTATCAATATTTGTTTCCAAATTATAATTTAAATATCAGTTATATAAATTTAAAAAAAATTCTTTTTTAGCAGTTGCTGGAAAAGAGAGAGAGAGGAGGGAGAGAGAGAGCAATAGAAACAGAGAGGGGTTTAAGAAAAAGAGGGGACATAAAAAAGAGAAGGAAGAGAAAGAGACAGAGAAGGGAAAATAGAGAGAGAAGGGAGAGAAAAATAAAGAGAAGGCAATAGAGATAGAGAGATAGTAGACAGAAAATGGAAACTGTGGTAGAAAAAGCAAAATTGTAACGCTGAGTGAAATCCCATACTTGTTGATATGTAATTTAATTCCATTATCTTTTGGCTAGTTTGGTCATTTGCAGACAATTGTCTGGTCATAAGAGTCTCGGGGGGGAAAAACAGAAAGATAGAAAGGAGGCGAAAAAAGTGAGTCGGTACTTGTCAGAGACGCTCACTGGTGTCGCAAGTAAAAGACAAGTACCAAAACTCTACTAAACCGGACATGGATCGTATCATGCACCATGCTAAGGAAAGACAGCATGAGAATTGCAGTAAAGACGGCGTGAATTTGTAAGAAAAAGATATTTTACCAGAAAAGGTTTCTCTAAATGCATTTCTGGAAGTATTGACAAGGTTCCACCAAATAATGCCAGGAATGTCTGATATTAGGAATTGTTCATTTGTTTTTTTTGTTTTTGTGTTGTTGTTTTTTTAACCGATACGTTGTTGTTCTTTTACAGCAGAATAAACAGACTAAATACAGGATTTAAAATTCCTCCAAAATTATCAGGACTTATCCTAACGGATGCGGGGGTGAGGGGGGTGGAGCGTGGCTGCTTGCACTACATCATTATCATCCTTATAAAGAATAGAGAAGAGGGAGGGAGGAAATACATAGGACAATAATGCAGCATCATTAATTGCACCGAGCCTTTAAGAATCATTTCATAATTTAGTCCTAACAGAAAAACGGTATTTGCTGCTATTCCATACAATGAGGGAGGAAGAGGAGGTTGGGGGGGGGGAGCGGACAAAATTGCTTAATGGATACTGTCATAAAGTATGGAATTGGCTATGCATTCAAACCTTTTAAGATCTATTATTAGTTGGTTGGTTTGATATCCTGTCAACTGTACATCTTTTTATATGGAAACAGTTTGTAGCAGTATATTTTCTAATCAATGGATTCTTTTAGATGAAAGTTGACTTACATTATTTCATTCCCACCATTCATGCGTATGTGTATAATCTTCACTAAGAATCATCAGTGTGACATATATATATATATATATATATATATATATATATATATATATATATATATATAGCCGTTCTACTGATCACATGATTTGAACCCTGAACTCCAGTCACCATTGCATTCAACATGCTAATTAATGTGGCCACCATGATCCATATAAGATGATAAAGAAAACCTATTTATAATTAACATAAGTCTTCCTTCATCTCGCCCCCTCCCCCAGATTTTAGAGGATAGTTCTTTCTCTTGAAAAATAAGTAACATAATAGTTTATATACAAAACTTCATATCGGCTGGGAAAATTTTTATGAAATTTCACACGAAACGTGTCTGGTAATCTTCTTAGCTGAGTTTTGTATCGGAATGTCTTTGATAAGTATCGATAATCAAATAATCAGAAGAAAGGAACAGGCGATTCTGACCAAAGTTAATGTCTTACACAGCCTAACATCACAAGTGCATTTGATAAGTTTTATTATCAGACAAGCTAAAAGGTCTGACATCTAAAATCAACAGTAGGTTCTTTGATATGACAGAGGCACATTCGGAATGAATGTTTCTGTTTAGAGCACAATTGAACCATGACACTTTACTATTGCATTTTAAACTTTAATTCAAGTGATTATATAAAAATTTCATACAGGGCAAAACAATGAAATTGTTGGCCTAGAAAAGACATGATTCCATTTCCATTAGATGAAGACTTTTTTTCTTTTTTTTTGTTGCAGACCATCTACTAGTTGACCAGTTGTGTATAAATCCCAAGAGTGATAGGAGCCTTCTACCATGTCTGAAAGTGGCACAATGTTCAACAAGTGAGACCGGAGATGTGCCGCTGTACAACTCATGCTCCCTACCGATCTAAGTTATGATAACAGAACCATTTCAAACACCCTCAAAATGCATCACTGAATTGCCATGAATAACAAGGACTCGCTCAGGGCGATGAAAACAGTTTCCAGCCACGGTTATAGTCTTTGCTGTGGTTTCAAATGAGGGCCACATTATGGCACCTCACTTCTTCAATGTCGGCCTGAAAGTCAACACCAAAGTATACCTGGATGTGCTGAAGAGTGGGGTGATCCCCTGGTGCAATCAAGTGGCCACTGGCAAATCCGGAGTGTGGCAGCAGGACTCAATGCTGGCCCAGATGTCCAAAAAGACCCAAGCTAGGCTCCAGAAGGAGTTCTATGACTTTGTACCCTTCTTTCACTGTCCCCTTACCTGCTGGACTACTTCGTATGGTCATACGTTGAGAACATCACCAACATGACCTCCCATAACACCAAAACCAGCCTGATCGTTGCCACCCACCAAGTATTCGCTGAGCTTCCACCGGTGCTTCTGGAAAAAGCATGCTCCCAGTTCCGGACTCGTACTGAGGTGGTAACCGAGGCTGAAGGCGGCTACATTGAATAAATGTCAGTTCTATTAGATAATCAAGTTACCTGAATTGATATTTTCAGTAAAAGTTTTTAAATAAAGCTGTACTGTTGTGTTCTTTGGAGCAACAATTTTATCGTTCCACCCTATAAAATCAACAGAAGGTTTTTCTACAGTGCAATATAAAACACAGTATATTGTGGACTAAGTCACTGCAGGAAGGCATGTAAAGCCTGCTACAAATGCACTGCGATAAGTTCTAAAGTAGACAATCAATTTGATTGGTTGGTTGGTTGTTTTATGGCATATCAACCTTTTTCAGGTTATTTAATGCCGAATCTAGTTATTTTGAGGAACGATTTTTATAGAGTATATTATTTTTTTAGGTCAGATTCTATTTAACCCATAGTTGGGACCCTAACAGGTACTACCACTCTGGGTCAGAGTGGACCTGGGAGCAATGGCAATTAAAGGGTGGCTCCACACTCCAAGGCCTGCAAGGTGGGGCTTCACCATCGGATATAGTTTTAGGTCATATCCAGGATCCAATTTGATTGAAGAAAAAAAAAGGGGGGGGCAATTTCACTCATTTCGATGACAATAAAATATGGGAAGGTTGATCATCATTCAATCCCGGGTAATGTAGAGTTTCTCTGCTAGTCTAACTAAAAGAAAACAAATATTCAGAAAAAAATGTTTTAAAATAAATTTAACACCTTGAAACAAAAATAAATATTTAAAGATTTCCAGACAACATTGGAACGTCACAGTTTAGAAAATCGGACATAAGTTTCAATAATAATTCTTAAAATTTTTAGGTTATTTTTCTATTTCTTTTGGTTGATATATTCTAAATTTTACTAAGTTTCTATTTAATTAAAAAACAAAACAAAAAAAAAAACAAATTAGGTTTGTATTACTATATACAGACTCGAAAAAGTGGTCAAAAAATAAATTGTACAACAAATAAATGTTAACAGTTGCTATAAAGATTATTTTGCAACCTACTTGCAGCATTTGTTGGTGTTTTAAAGTTGACTTAAACGTTATTTATTTAATTTAAAAAAATATGGTTTTACGAGTTTTAATAATTCAAGATGGCGAAAACTGACTATCCCCCCTTCTTGTTCATTGAGTACGGCCTTGTTTTCAAATTTTTAGTTCGCGCACATTTTGGTGGGAGGAGCCTTGCCTCATTTTCGGCTTTTTTTTACGCACATCTCTGGACATTTTTGGGTATACATTTTTTTAAGGGAAAAAAAATATCTGTAAACATTACATTTAATTTATATAATTATTGCGCACTTTTTTTTTCTTACTAGTTTTTCCATAAGAACATGTAAATTTTTCAACAGGTGCTTCTGCAGTTTAATTAACTGTTTTTCTGTAAGTAATACGCCAACATTAACTAAGCAGAAGAATCGGTTAATATTTTACACAAATTCTGTTTACATTTGGGCGGGAAGATGTTATGGCTGCCGCATTATACAACTAATCTGGGAGAAGAAAAATTATGAAAACTGATTATTCTCGTGTATTTCCAATCATCTTAGAAATGCCAATTTAGGAGAAGTGCAGGTGTGATTGCACAACTCTTGCTTTACTATAAAAATATATGTTTATATATATCCAGAATTCCGCAGTGGGCGCTCAACCACAGACATTATATTTTCAGTGCGTCAAATTCAGGAAAAATGCAGAGAACAACGTAGACCTCTCCATATCGCATTTGTGGACCTCACAAAAGCTTTGGACATGGTCAGTAGAGATGGTCTGTTTGCCATCTTACAAAAGTTGGGCTGTTCACCAACTCTTAGTTTGATAAGATCGCTCCATGGCAACATGACAGCTACAGTCTTCTTCGAGTGACATGTCTGACAACTTCCCCGTGTGCAGTGGTGTCAAGCAAGGTTGCGTGTTCGCTCCCACACTGTTTGGCATCTTCTCAGTTCTTCTGCACCACGCTTTTGGAAATCATGAGGATGAAGAAAGTTCCTTCATACTAGCTCTGATGGACAACTTTTTAACTTGGCTCGCCTACGCGCCAAAACCAAGATTCGAAAAGCCCTAATACTTGAGCTGCTGTTTGCAGACGATGCTGCATTGGTCTTGCACTCCGCAAGTGGACTCCAGCGACTGCTTGACAAATTGAGCGCTGCTTGTGCGGAGTCCACACTGGTAATCAGTGTGAAGAAGACAGTTGTGATGTACCAGGGTGACGCATCACCAATCACCATCAATGGCCACGAAGTAAAGACCGTCGAGAACTTTGTGTATCTTGGATCCAACATCAATAAGGGAGTATCCATTGAACAGGAGCTACAAATGTGCATAGGTAGAGAAGCATCTACTTTCAACTGACTACGTGAAAGAGCATGGTTCAATAAATACCTCACTTCTCGCATAAAATGCCGCATCTACGAATGCTGTGTTCCGAGTACACTATTGTATGGAGCAGAGACTTGGACAATGTATGCTCATCACGAGAAAAGACTGAACGTCTACCATCTCCAATGCTTGCGACATATCATGAGCATCAATTGGTGGGATAGAATCACCAACGAAGAGTTGCTAAGGCATGCCGGCAGCCGCTTCTTGTTCCAAACACTCAAGATACGACGATCGTGTTGGCTTGGACACTTGCGCAGAATGCCCGATGGCCGTCTCCCTAAGGAGATCCTCTACAGTGAACTAACAAATGGATCAAGAAGCCACGGTCGCCCGGTGCTGCGCTTTAAATACGTGGCCAAACGGGATCTGATTGCTCTTGGCATTGATGTGAATGTGTGGGAGGAGCTAGCCGAAGATAGATCAGCATGGAGGTGTGCCTTGAGTAAGGGTGGCGAAGGACTTGAGAACCTTTGGTTCGATAGGCTGGCACAGAGAAGACAAAAGTAGTGACTACGTTTACTATTGCTTGCATTAATCTATATATACACACACACACATTTAAAAAATTTTGCCTACCAAACTCATCCTAGAGCTTAGGATCTACAGACCTAAAACTTAATACATAGGGTATTCAAACCCATGTGAAACTTTACGGATAAATAAATCGTAAGCTAAACGTTTTTGTTTCCGATTCTTGGTGGTGGCACCTGAGTCTTTTTTTTTTTTTTTTTTTTTTTTTTTTTTATTAACTTATTAGCCTGGGTCACTAGTCTGGGTGCTCGGCATTGCCCAGCTGTTTTGTAGGCATGTGTGAAGCAAAAAAAAAAAAAAAAAAAAAAAAAAGTTGTAAGCAGGCAGGCAGGCTCAAACCCGTGACGTGAAGGTGGAGGTGTGTGTGAGGATGTTGTTTGAGCAAAAAAATTATGCATTAGCTGTTGCGCCCATCACCAAACCGGAAGTGATGCAGGTTTACATTAAGGCTAAACAATTGAAAATAGGCGATGACTTTCGAAAATATCAGCAAAAAAAGCAACCCCTCCCTGTAGAAAAGTGCCCAGTTGAGGGTGAAGGAATTGAGAACAGCTGAAAATAAATGTTTAAAAAAGCAGATGGTTGAATGAAACGTGTGGTTTTCTAGGTCAAACATTACGCCATAGTAGAGAAAATGAAATCATGTGAATTTTGTAACAAAATAAAAAATACAGACGACCTTGTTTCGTAAATCGGACATATTATAATCTAGACAGTATATAAAAAAAGTTCTAAGAAACAGTGCCCCCCTCGAGCGCCCCCCGCCCACCAAAAGTGGTGGACATACAAAAAAATGCACACATACACATGTTCGCTTTTATATTATAGACTAGCGTGGGTGCCCAACGTTGCCTGGGTGTTTTAGAGGTGTAAAAGAAAAAAAGTTTTGGTAGGAAGGTAGGCTCAAACCCGAAGCCTTGATGCAAATGTGGAAAAGAAAGGGGAAAAAAAATGACATCTTACCGCTCTGTCACGACGGAAGAGGAACTGAAAAGCGTTTTAATTCAACGATTAAAAAGTTAAGTGACAGGTACGTGAATTTAATGAGGTCAAACATCACACGACTTAACTTTGGCTGCAAACCAGTTTGTTTCCCCCTCCAAGATGTTGGGGAAAACCAGCTTCCCATAAAAAGGGGAGTGTCCAAATGAATAACAATTGTCTGATATAAGGGGTTTCCCCCGCATTGATCAAACCTCATTGCTTTCTGGACGTCTCGGTATGAAAGGCCGAGACCTCTACTTTGCTTTCACAGTTTCGTTTTTTATACAGAAAAGCCAAAGAAACATGTGGAGAGTAAAAACTATCGCAAAAATAGCGTGTAAAAGTCACCCAAATTAAAAATACATGCGACCCCCCTTTCATAAATCGGAGATATTATAATCTAGGTAGCATATAAAAGGTTCTAAGAAACAGTGATCCCCCCCCACCTACCAAAAAAAAAAAAAAAAAAAAAAAAAAAAAAAAACGCCTTTGCCGGACATACACAAAAAGTACACACACAAACACACGTTTTGCCTTTTATATATATACTAGCGAGGGGTACCTGGCGTTGCCCAGGTGTTTGGAGGTGTGTGTGGTTTTGGGTAAATCAAAAATATAAAATATATATATACACACACACTGAATAAATAAAATATATATTGAAAATAGATAAAGAGCATAATATATATATATATATATATATATATATATATATATATATATATATTGAAAATAGGTACATAAGTTAATATGTTATGTATCTATTTTCATTATTTACTTCAGTGCTCCGTACATGAATAAAACTAGGTAAAAATTTTTGAAGATATATATGGCAATTAAGCAACAAAATAATGCAAAAGCTTAATGAATTCGCATAAATTTCTACATAATTTAATTGCCATATATATATATATATATATATATATATATATATATATACACACACACACACACAAGCAATAAAGTTTCTTGTACATGAAAAGCTATCAAATAATTTAGGACGAAAGAAAAAAAAAAATTTGATTACTCTAAAAACAAATGAAAAAAAAAGGAAACAAAAAAATGGATCCATTCAATGTGCACAGTTAGCCATGAAAATAACTCAAACGTGACAGACAAATGAAAATTATATTTCAAACAAGTATGACAGACTGACCAACAGATAAAACCTCTTTGTGACAGAAATGCAATTTCAAACCCAAGTGTGATAGACTGGGGGAAAAAAGGCTTTCAGAAAAAAAACCAAACAAAACAAAAAAAAAACCTAAAAGACAAACATGAAATTCAAAAGGAAATAAAATTGTAAGAGTTAAATGAATAAGTTACATAAGCATAACAAAAGGACAAAAAAGAATGACATGAGAGTGGGTGGAAGGTGAGGTTTAATGTCACATGACATAATGTAACCAATGAGAGTAGAAGAAAAGGCAAACCGCGAAGGCAATGCAAGTTTCTGCAACCATTACCACAAAGACAGGAAAGCAACAGAGGATGACCCCAATATGGCTTCATTCACAATTAATCATCTGTGCAATCAATGTTGCCTTCATTAGAGCGTAACGTTTGCAATTTGTATGCCAAAATTTGCAAAACAACCAAAACAACATTCAAAATTATTGTGGGAAGGAATAAGAGACAGAACAGGACAGAACAGGGAGGAGGGGAGATGGAAGGGTAGATTTCTTATGATGCAAGAACAGGTAAGAATCAACAGAGTGAAGAATGGAGGTCATTGCTTTCTTCTTTATGTGAAAGTCAAAAGATTTGTGACATTTTTTAAATTTTTTGTTTTTCTTTTAAAAAATGGCCGAACAAGAATAGTTGGGACCTTCTTTATCATAATAAAACTTTAATTTACCCAATAATTTTGAACTTTATCAGAAACAGAAGAGTAACACTTTTCTACGGCAGGTAGATTAGACACTAAGGTCGGTAAGTGGGATTGAGAAACCAGCGCCTCTTGAAAAGGAATGCTCTAGCCTGCAAAATTTGTCTTTGCAGCCCTGTCGGCATTTCCTAGTAAGTGAGCCTCAGGCTATCAGTAATAAGCTAACATATTCTCAAAGAAAGGTAAAGACTGGGAGGGTGGATTTCTTAGAACTGCACAGAACTAGCAGCATACTGTAATAAAAAAATAAAAAAAAGGACCATTTCAGAATGATCTGGACGGTTGATTTTGGCGTCATGAGAGTAAAGTAGGAATTGGACATAAAATTTACTTTCGCCAACCTCGTAACTCTTGCTTCTTTTTTGTTCCTTTAGTCCTCACATTCCACGAGTGATGTTTCTGATAAAGGGGGAAAAAAGTTGGTGTTTTTTGGGTCAGAGTCTATCCCTCTAACACTTAGCATTGGTTAGTTTATATATATTTTTTTTTACCTTGATGTATATATATATATATACACACACACATTTTTTTTTATTAAACTGAATAGGATGTTTTATACAATTATCTTCCAACCTTAAATAAGACCACTGAAAAGAGAAAAAATTGGGTGGAAGGGATTACTCCAGACAAGAAATTAAAAAAAAAGAAAAGAAAAAAAAAAAAAAAAAAAAAAAAGGATCATGGCATAACAGATAATGTACTAGGTAAAATTCAGTTCTAAGCGACACTCTTCAGGAGGTTGAAGTGTCAATCTTCAGTGCAGTGATACTCAGAAAACAGTTGAAAATTACTTAAGACTTATATGTCTACTAACTTGGGTGCCCGGCGTTGCCCGGGTCCTTGGAGGTGTGTGTTAAGAAAGAAAAAAAAAAAAAAAAAAGTAGAAAATGGTAGTAGGCAGGCAGGAACTCCTACCACGAAGGAGGAAAAACAAAAAAACAAAACGTGAAAAAAAAAAAAAAAAAGTGGACTCATTGCTGTTGCATCCATCGCCAAACCGGAAGTGGCAAAGGTTTAAAATTAAGGCTAGTCAATCGAAAAGAGGGGCTGAATTGCGAAAATATTGGTGAAAAAAAAAAAAAAAAAAAAAAAAAAAAAAGCGACCCCTCCTTGTAGAGAAGTGTCCAGTTGAGGGTGACGGAATTAATGTTTTTAGCTAATTTTTTTAATATTTGTCATGCGAAGGGTCGGGTTTCAAAATGATACTGATCTCATAAAAATCCGCTTTTGTTGAAAGTTTTAGGCATACATACAAGCATACATACATACATTTAAACAGACAGGTGAGATATATATAATAGACTAGCGGGGGTGTCCGGCGTAGCCCGAGTGTTTGTTGGGCGGGGGATAGTAGGCAGACAGGCTTGAACCCGTAATGCGAAAGCGGAAAAGAAGAAAGTGAAAGAAAGGCTGAGAACTTACTGCTACACTACAAAACGTAAGGAAGTGAAAAGCGTTCAAATGTCAATCAAAAAGTTGACTTGAAATAAATAAGTTAAGAATCACACAGATGCAGAAATGAACGTTGGCTGAAGGCCAGTTAGGCTTTTCGCCGTTTTGTTTCCCCACGATGTTGGGGAGACCAAGCTCCCCTGAAAAAGGGGGAAGTCTCAAATGAATAGCAATTGTCTGTGGCTTACTTTGCTCCAATTAGATTTGCTTTTTTTATAAAAAAGACGAACAAACATGCAAAAGGACGGAATAGAGGGAATTTTATAAAAGTCGATCAAAATAAATGTAGAGACGATGTCCGTTCAGAAATTATAATCTAGCGAGTATATAAAAAGTTCTAAAAAAATTATAATCTAGGGAGTATATAAAGTTTTTAAAAAAATTATAATCTAGGGAGTATATAAAGTTTTTAAAAAAATTATAATCTAGGGAGTATATAAAGTTCTAAAACAAAATTATAATCTAGGGAGTATATAAAGTTCTAAAAAAAATTATAATCTAGGGAGTATATGAAGTTCTAAAAACAATTATAATCTAGGGAGTATATAAAGTTCTAAAAAAAATAGTAACGTGGTTGAGGACCCCCCCCCAGCCTTTCGCAGACATACAAAAACGGACGCGCCACTTTTGCCTTTTTATATATAGATGAAACAATGGAACGAGAACCATGCCAAGTCCGTGGATTAGAATAAAGGGTCCCATTCAAAATTCCATGCAGATGTTTGACAAAAAAATTCTGAGTCTAACAAGATATACCTGAAGAAGTTCAGAGATTACATCTGTCAAAACATCGTGAAAATGACACTCAAGAATAATCCAAATTATCAATCCTTATCTAAAAACTTCAGACAATATTGAGGTTTTTTTTATATGCAATAAATTTTAAAACAGTAAAAAAAAAAAAAAAAAATAAAAATGGTCGCTAGTGATTAAAACATTAAATTGTTAATTAAAAAAAAAAAAATTCGATTTTTATTGCAGAACAAGAAATACAATTTTAGTCCAACAATCAAATTTATTTTAAACATGGGCAAAATTAAAGCGAAGTAGAAGATATCCCAATGTTTCCTATAATACAGGTGAAGAAAATATTTTTTATGTAAAGAAAAAAGAAATAAAATTGTATTAGAAAAAAGGTATAGTAAGCATAAATTAATGGAGTAACCTGTATAGATTAAAGAAAACACGATTGGATTAATTGAGTCAGTGACAATTCCTGTGTGTGTCAACTGAATCTTGAAGGAATTCCTATGAACACTAAAAAGAAAACGATTTCAATTGCTCATCCTCTTTCTTTCTCTGTTTGGATCTGCTTTCTTCGTAACTCCCTAAATCAAAGAAGTTTTCACAGAAATGTGTGAACTAAAAATATTTTCAACCAATGAAAATTGTTCCAAGCCCTCACTGATCAACAAAATCAGTTTTCTCCAGAATTCTCCAGTCGTGCACCTCGAATAAACCACAAAGAACGTATTCTCTACACCACTTCAGTGTTCTTTGGGGTCAGGGGTGGCAAGATAGAACTCAATTACTTGCATACACACTTTCTCCATCTTGTGCATACATTCCTACACACTAACAGGAGTCAGGCAAAAAAAAAAAAAAATCTCCACTCTAACAAGAACAAGATAAACCAACACACATACACAATGCCACGCTGCCAAATATTCATATGTGTATATTAGTTATACATGAATATTCACACTATGACCGTACCAACTTCCACATTTTTAAACCTTGTGACTAACTAGTTTCTTCAAACATGTGTTTGCATAAATGATTGAAAGTAACTTTTCTATCTTATATCTTGCATAAGAATGTTTTATTAATTTCGTTTTTCCTAATTACTTTTGGGGGTTTGATAGCCTTCATAAAACTTTGTATTTTAAGTAGTACATGCGAGCTGGTAACCCTTCTATTCTTAATATATATATATATATATATATATATATATATATATATATATATGGGCGTACATAAATCCTTCATTTTCTTCCTTTGTTAAAAGGATAATATTCATATCCAAATTATATTAATTGTCAGTGTGATTCTTGGCTACAAGCAAGGACGTTATCGTCATCCAAAATCGTTATATCTAATGGCAGTATCGTTGTCCAAAAATGGCCTCTAGGCCAAGGATAACGCCAAATGTGTCTCTCTAAACACTTTTGATATTCTATTTTGTGAAGTTTTTTCAGAGTTTGACCGACTGCACACGCCGACCTGTGTCAATGTTAACCCCCAAAATTGTTGATGAACTTCATAAAATACTTCAAAGAAACAAAACTTTTTTTTTTTTTTTTTTCTGAAAGAATAAATTTACAAGTTTTTATTTAACTTATTTGCCATATTGTAAAAACTGGCAACAAACACAACAAAATGAACACTTGCGGCTATTTATTTTATTTTATTTATTTTTTATAACCAAAGATTGATAGACTCTGCAGGTGCAAATCTATGAAACTAACGAAGCTGAAAGTTTCAGGGTCCCCAATCATAAAGAAGTCTAAAATGCGTGACCTATAAGAGTGCCAAAGAATTAAAGAAAAGGGTCCTTCCATTATGATTATTCATTTTCCTTTCTTTTTAAGTATACTAATAGTATGTTTAGTTTTTTTTTAGAACCTAAAAGTAGAATAAGGCTCAACATTAATAACAATCCTTCACTCTATAATAAAATAAAATATTTTTACTAAAAATATTTTTATTGCTCCTCTTGAGCTTTTCCTATCTTGATAAATTTTGCTTTCTATAAGATATACTTTTATTTGTTAGCTTCATGTTATTTTTTTTATTAACGATATATAAGCAGTTTTTGAACCGTTGCTTACTTTTTCTATTTTTAATTTTCGCTTCCTAAGCAGTGAAGAAGAGAGAGAAGTTATCTCCCTTTATTTCCGTTGCCCCACCCCAACTATATATATATATATATATATATATTTGATGGAAGGTTTTTTTCTTATTTATTAAATATTTAAATATTTTTATATACATAAAAACATTTATCTATGAACACCTGTTTCTGGATAAAACCTGGGAAATTATGATGGGGTAGAAATATGCAAATTAACAAATATAATTAATAAATATTCATCAGCTGTCATAAAAATGAATAAGTGGATGTTTTTATATGTAAAAATACATCAAACGTGAATCCATAAAAAATAAAACAAATTTTTGACAAAGATGAAAATTAATATAAAAGGTAATAAACAATGAAAAGGTTTTACAGGAAACAGAATATCATAACTCCTGATAAAACAACCAAGAAAATTGGTTTTAAACAAAATTTGAACAGATCAGAAAAGATAAAGAATTTGAAGAGCTTATGTACAATATGAACTGAAATAATGTTATTATTTAGAAACTCATTCTGTCATGGAACGAAGATGTCATTCCCAAAATTATGTAAATTGATCAAGTAGTTTCTTTTTAAACTAAGAAAATCAAAATTTACAAATTAGTGATTTTACTATGAAACTGTATTGAATATAAGCCTGATTTTGACGTCAACACTTCAAATAGAGTTGTATCCCCTTATTTATTTCAATAGATTTAATCATGACCAATGAAAAACTAATTCGCTTAGTCGTAAAATTTGATTTTCTCGAATTAAAAAAAAAAAAAGACTACTTCATGAAATTATGTGATTTTTTAAAAAGTATTTCATCATTTAGTGACTAGCACGTGCATTAAACTTTCCTGTATTTTCTTTATTTTTAATTGCCACCATAAGTGCAATTCTTAATAGGCACCGTACTTTCACCTAACAATTTAATAAACAAAAGATACTGTAAAAATTGAAAGTTAGTTCAAAGTCCTATTAAAACAGCGCTCTCTGCATAATTACTGAATCTAGAAATATACAGAAACTTGACTTGACAAAATTTATAACCGACTGACTTAGAGCGAGTGCTTTATGCCAAATTGATGGTTGAATATGATTGAAGTTGTTCTCATTTTTGCATTAAATACTAATCCCTATGAATATCTAACTATGCATTAATACTTTATTTGCTGTACCTTATGACAACAAAGATCCATACAAAATTTTAGCTATATCGGCCCAGTAGTTCATGAGTAAGTGGAACAGACAGACTAAGAGAAATATGTTAATTTACATATTTTTGTTCCATCATAACCTCCCAGCATCACATCAAATTTTGTCTTTTGATACCTACATTATTGCTATGACACCGGCAGAGTAGTTTCTGGCAAAATGTGGAATAGATAGACACAGACTAAGAGAAATCTAGACAGTGCTTACACTATAAATACCAAATTTCTAAGATTCAAATAAGTCTAACCAGAGATTGTTGAGAAGATTGTAAACCACAGCCAGACGGACCAACAGACTAACTAAAACCAGCAAAAACGAACTGAGACGACACATTTATACATAGAACCTTTTCTATAAAATTCCCAGACAGTTGGACCTAAAATAATCAAGAAAATTCATTTTATAATATAATAGGAGGGGATTAGCAGACCGAAAAAAATGTCTCCTAAGAAACGTATGATAATCTTTTTAGAAAAAAAAAAAAGAAAGTACATAATCATTCTAAAAGAAAGACAGATATAACCTTCACTCAGATTTAAAATAGTTCTTAGTGAAATGCAAAGTCACACTAGGAGACACGTTTTTTTCTTCTTTTTTTTTTTTTTTTTTTTTTTTTGTGTCTCGTTTATTAAACTAAAAAATATTTTTTTTTTTTTTTATTTTACACAACAACGGCTGACCTGACTTTTAAACAAACGTCTTTTACTGCAGGACTAGTTTGCTTCCATGGTTCAATGGAAACCTTTGAGATTGAGTTACACGAGTTGCCATTATGATTCCTGTTTACTACTGAGGCAGACAAGTTTGGGTTGTTTGAAAAGAAAAAGAAAAAAAAAAAAGGAGAAAAGAAAGAATTTCATACCTGCATTAAATCAGCTAGGATTCTGAAAATTCACTCACGTGTGATAACATGTTCTACTGGTCACATTTTTGTTATCAACAGCACAGACATACCAAATACCAACTAGAATGTCTGTCCTTGGAAGAGACTTCATAATGAAATATCACTGAACCCTTTTCATAGACTTGAGGGATCCCCAAACCTTTAAAAGGGTTTAAAACAGTAAAAAAAAAAATAAACTTTTATATAAAAAAAACAAAAACTGAAAATAGATTTGGCTGTTAGATTTCAAGGTTGTTTTACGACATAACATTTTTTTTTATGTCGATAGACAAAACCAAATGTAAATGATTTCTTTTATGTAATTGATTGAACACAAGGTGTTATTTTACCTACAACTAGGGGGGGGGAGTGATTCATACCTTATCTGACCATCAGTAAATATGTAGATAGCTACAAGAGATGTAACGAAGTTTTACTCCATAGAGTTTATTCCATAATCACCACAGTATAGATTAGGCCAATCAAACACCCCGATTTGAAAAAAAACCCCCAAAACCCCATTTCTATTTGAAGTTGGGAACCGAATACAACTTTGGAAGTTTTAGGTTCAATCCAGGAAACTATATGGAATTTTTTAATTGAATATTTTACTTCATCTACAGTAGTAGATTATTCGTATTCCGTCAGCCACAACCAGGTGTAAATGTTAATTAATGTTATTCTTAATTATTAGCATCTAGGTTCTCAAGTGCATGGAGAGTAGAAAATGGATTTGAGGTTTATCGAAGTTCTCACATTCTATGAGTAATGTTCCTGGTGAAGGGGGAAGAATTGCTGCTTTCTGGGTTAGCTATTGTTTCCAGTTGGTATTAATCATCATTCAAGTGTCAACGTATTCATCTCATTAACCCTTTATCCTTCATAAGTTTTATTTCCCTTATTTTGTCCTTTAGTCCTCACATTCATGAGTGATGTTTCTGACAAAGCAGGGGATTGCACTTTTCTGAATCAGAATTTATTAATCGAAATCTCATTTTTAGTTAGTTATGACATTGAAGTATTTTTTTATTTATTTAGCTCTTTACATCAAGTAGTTTCATGCTTTGTCTGGAGCGATTCCTACTTTAAAATCCTGATTTCAAAACGACGATTCGCCTAAAGTAGGTTGAGATAATTTTCAAGTGAATCATTTTCTAAAGTTATTATCCATCACTTAGGAAACATTTTGTTTACTACCCCCCCCCCCTCCCCGGTTTGCTAAGCCTCCATTAATTTTCTCACCTATCTTAGGTGTGACCGTTTCAGAATTTTCCAGAAAATGTCTTCCCATTTTTATTTAAAACTCTCACTATCTCCAAGCATTTAGAGGAAGCATGACTTTTCCACATTACTATCTAATTAATTGTACATGTGTCTACACACCACAAACACAGATGTAAATTAGATGGCAAAATAAGTTAGTGTACTTTCATATTATCCTCATGGAGTAAATAGAATTATTTTTAATTATGCAAAAAAAAAAAAAAAAAAAAAAAATGTCCGAAGATTTTGCAAATGAAATGAAAGTAAAATAAACAGTGATAGTGGTTGTGATTCGTGAGGTCACAAGTATGTCTAGTTTATATATATATATATATATATATATATATATATATAACTACTTCATTTACTTACATAAATTTAATATACGAAAGTATAGATTTATGCGTAAACTTTAAGTATTTACTTCAAAGTGCTCAATACGTAGGTAGAGCTAGTTAGTAATTTATAAAATATATATGGCGATTAAGCTACACTGAATATTCTGCGTTTCATCCACTGTAGGATTCGTCAGGCTTATGCGCGAATTCTGTGGTTGCTTCTTGTTTTTATATATGTTGAGGATTTCTAGTTAGCCAATCAGCTTTCTAGTATCCACCGCGCCCCTTTTAAAAAGGAGGAAAAGATCTACCTAAAACCACTAACCTAGTTCAAAAACAGATCCTTTGTTCAATAAAATGCATGCCCATTGGCTGATAGGAAGAGGCGTGGTGGATACTAGAAAGCTGATTGGCTAACTAGAAATCCTCAACATATATAAAAACAAGAAGCAACCACAGAATTCGCGTATAAGCCTGACGAATCCTACAGTAGATGAAACGCAGAATATTCAGTGTAGCTTAAATCGCCATATATATTTTATAAATTACTATATATATATATATATATATATATATATATATAGAGAGAGAGAGAGAGAGAGAACACATCACTATATAGGTTTTGGGCTTAACTTAAATACTAATCCTCAAATAGCACACACCAAATTTTGAGCCAAATGAAATGTTAGTCTACAAATTACAACTCCAAAAGCTCTAGGGAAAAATGACTCGACTCCAATAAAGAAATGACAGCAACCAAAACATATTTTGAAGCACAAGAGAAATCATATTTTGAAACACAAGAGAAATCGTTCTACAAATAAGTCATTGTCAGTCAAATTAAAGTTTTACTAACAATTAAAAGATATACAGCACAATCACGTTGACACACCGGTTCTCGACAGATTACTTAAGTTAAGCAACAATAAGCTTGGTCAGTAACAGATGGGTGACCATTTAGGAAGGCTAGGCACTGTATGTACCGTGCAGAGGCATAGAAATGTCCAGATTGGTATCTGGGAGCACGTTTAACTCGGTGGAGGAGATGTACCCCCCCCCCCGAATCAAGATGGAAGGCAATGGGAAACTACTGTCTTTACTTGTCTTCCTGAGATTACCATGGTTCTACAATTTAGGAAGCCGTCGTCGCCGATGCTGTTAAAAAAGACAGCAGGTCCGCTGATAACATACCATTTTGTTTTTGTCATAAAAATTTCTCAAGTCAATAACTTCCAGCATTTTAATGTTACAATATTTTTCTCCCCAACATGACCAATCAGAGCCCACGCTGAGTATGATGTAAGGTTTGCAAGCATATCTTTTCTAGTTGATGACTTTTAGCCAAACACCAAATGAGACATTTCTTTACATAATACGAGCAGAGCTACCCAACATTGGGTTCTTCTTTGTTCAGATAATTCCTCTGGACGTACACACAAAACTTTAGTTAGCATAAGGAAAACCACTAATTTTTTTTTTTTTTTTTTTATATTAGAGTTACTTCCCTTTAGTTAGTGGCTGGAAAAAGGACTGCATATTAATAATAACAGATGCGTGTACATCATAACATGAAATGATATAAATGGCTATTTGACACACCTCCCCCCCCAAAAATGAATGTTTAAAATATATAATATATTTAAAAATATATTATATACCCGGATTTATGCAAATTAATAATAATAAAAAAAAATACCAACTTTATGGTTATCTTTTTCAAGTTTTGACTGAATATACAGACATGTCTTTTATGTAATAGAAATAAAATTGCAATCTGTTGCATATAAAGATAAGTGGCTAATAAAGGCATTTCTTATTAAAAAAATATTTTAAAGGCAAATAAGTCATCTTTGGTCCAAATCCTTTTTTTAAAATAGGTAAAATGTTAAAAAGATAAGACTTCAATATAAGAAAAATAATGACTAAAAGGCGTAACTTTTTGCTTTAAGGTTTTTCATATTAAATAGACTGAAACGTAAAAGCAATTCTTGATGGATTGCACAACAGAAAAAAAAAACGATGACGTGGGTTGCTAATACTTGGTTAACACTGACTGAATACAAGAACGGGTGGCCATTAGACCAAACAGAATGCTATCTAAAAAGTAATGGTGTGACAGACCAACGGAAAAAGGGAGTAAACGCACCTAAACGCATTCATGAATATTACTAGCAGGACCTGTGGAACTTCCACAGGAGATTCATTCAGATGTTGGGATTCTGTAGATGTTCAAGTGTAAATGGAGATGCTCTGATATTGTAGCTATTTTTGTTAAAATTTAAAAAGTATTCATCTAAACTAGCACGAACGCCCGGCAAAGCCCAGACAAGAGAGAGAGATTAGAGAGAGAGAGATTAGAGAGAGAGAGAGAGAGAGAGAGGTTAGAGAGAGAGAGGTGAGAGATTAGAGAGAGGTGAGAGATTAGAGAGAGGTGAGAGAGAGAGAGGTTAGAGATTAGAGAGAGGTTAGAGAGAGAGAGAGAGAGGTTAGAGAGAGAGAGAGAGGTTAGAGAGAGAGAGAGAGAGGTTAGAGAGAGAGAGAGAGGTTAGAGAGAGAGAGAGGTTAGAGAGAGAGAGAGAGGTTAGAGAGAGAGAGAGGTTAGAGAGAGAGAGAGAGAGAGAGAGAGGTTAGAGAGAGAGAGAGAGAGAGAGAGAGGTTAGAGAGAGAGAGAGAGAGAGAGAGAGAGAGTTAGAGAGAGAGAGAGAGAGAGAGGTTAGAGAGAGAGAGAGAGAGAGAGGTTAGAGAGAGAGAGAGAGAGGTTAGAGAGAGAGAGAGAGGTTAGAGAGAGAGAGAGAGAGGTTAGAGAGAGAGAGAGAGAGGTTAGAGAGAGAGAGAGAGAGGTTAGAGAGAGAGAGAGAGAGGTTAGAGAGAGAGAGAGAGAGGTTAGAGAGAGAGAGAGAGAGGTTAGAGAGAGAGAGAGAGAGGTTAGAGAGAGAGAGAGAGAGGTTAGAGAGAGAGAGAGAGAGAGAGGTTAGAGAGAGAGAGAGATAGGTTAGAGAGAGAGAGATAGGTTAGAGAGAGAGAGATAGGTTAGAGAGAGAGAGATAGGTTAGAGAGAGAGAGATAGGTTAGAGAGAGAGAGATAGGTTAGAGAGAGAGAGATAGGTTAGAGAGAGAGAGATAGGTTAGAGAGAGAGAGATAGGTTAGAGAGAGAGAGATAGGTTAGAGAGAGAGAGATAGGTTAGAGAGAGAGAGATAGGTTAGAGAGAGAGAGAGATAGGTTAGAGAGAGAGAGAGATAGGTTAGAGAGAGAGAGAGATAGGTTAGAGAGAGAGAGAGATAGGTTAGAGAGAGAGAGAGATAGGTTAGAGAGAGAGAGAGATAGGTTAGAGAGAGAGAGATAGGTTAGAGAGAGAGAGATAGGTTAGAGAGAGAGAGATAGGTTAGAGAGAGAGAGATAGGTTAGAGAGAGAGAGATAGGTTAGAGAGAGAGAGATAGGTTAGAGAGAGAGAGATAGGTTAGAGAGAGAGAGAGAGATTTTAGAGAGAGAGATAGATAGAGAGACAGAGATAGATAGAGAGACAGAGAGAGATAGAGAGACAGAGAGAGATAGAGAGACAGAGAGAGATAGAGAGAGATAGATAGAGAGACAGAGAGAGAGATAGATAGAGAGAGATAGATAGAGAGACTGAGATAGATAGATAGAGAGACAGAGAGAGAGAGATAGAGAGACAGAGAGAGAGAGATAGAGAGACAGAGAGAGAGAGAGATAGAGAGAGAGAGAGAGAGAGAGAGATAGAGAGACAGAGAGAGAGAGAGAGATAGAGAGACAGAGAGAGAGAGAGAGATAGAGAGACAGAGAGAGAGAGAGATAGAGAGACAGAGAGAGATAGATAGATAGAGAGACAGAGAGAGATAGATAGATAGAGAGAGAGAGAGATAGATAGATAGAGAGACAGAGAGAGAGATAGATAGATAGAGAGACAGAGAGAGAGATAGATAGATAGAGAGACAGAGAGAGATAGATAGAGAGACAGAGAGAGATAGATAGATAGAGAGACAGAGAGAGATAGATAGAGAGACAGAGAGAGACAGAGAGAGATAGATAGAGAGACAGAGAGAGACAGAGAGAGATAGATAGAGAGACAGAGATAGATAGATAGAGAGACAGAGAGAGATAGATAGAGAGACAGAGAGAGATAGATAGAGAGACAGAGAGAGAGAGAGATAGAGAGACAGAGAGAGATAGAGAGAGAGATAGAGAGACAGAGAGAGATAGATAGAGAGACAGAGAGAGATAGAGAGAGACAGAGAGAGACAGAGATAGA
Source organism: Euprymna scolopes (assembly GCF_053919585.1). Lineage (NCBI taxonomy): Eukaryota > Metazoa > Mollusca > Cephalopoda > Sepiida > Sepiolidae > Euprymna > Euprymna scolopes. The sequence continues at coordinate 23,361,883 of NC_136499.1, read as the reverse complement.
TAGATAGAGAGACATAGATAGAGAGACAGAGATTGATAGAGAGACAGAGATAGATAGAGAGACAGAGATAGATAGAGAGACAGAGATAGATAGACAGACAGAGATAGATAGACAGACAGAGATAGATAGACAGACAGAGATAGATAGACAGACAGAGATAGATAGACAGACAGAGATAGATAGACAGACAGAGATAGATAGACAGACAGAGATAGATAGACAGACAGAGATAGATAGACAGATAGACAGACAGAGATAGATAGATAGACAGACAGAGATAGATAGATAGACAGACAGAGATAGATAGATAGACAGACAGAGATAGATAGATAGACAGACAGAGATAGATAGATAGACAGACAGAGATAGATAGATAGACAGACAGAGATAGATAGATAGACAGACAGAGATAGATAGATAGACAGACAGAGATAGATAGATAGACAGACAGAGATAGATAGATAGACAGACAGAGATAGATAGAGATAGATAGATAGACAGAGATAGATAGACAGAGATAGATAGAGAGACAGAGATAGATAGACTGAGATAGAGAGACAGAGATAGATAGAGAGACAGAGCTAGATAGATAGATAGATAGAGAGACAGAGATAGATAGATAGATAGAGATAGATAGATAGATAGAGATAGATAGATAGATAGAGAGACAGAGATAGATAGATAGAGAGACAGAGATAGATAGATAGAGAGACAGAGATAGATAGATAGAGAGACAGAGATAGATAGATAGAGAGACAGAGATAGATAGATAGAGAGACAGAGATAGATAGATAGAGAGACAGAGATAGCTAGATAGAGAGACAGAGATAGCTAGATAGAGAGACAGAGATAGCTAGATAGAGAGACAGAGATAGAGAGACAGAGATAGATAGATAGAGAGACAGAGATAGATAGATAGAGAGACAGAGATAGATAGATAGAGAGACAGAGATAGATAGATAGAGAGACAGAGATAGATAGAGAGACAGAGATAGATAGATAGAGAGAGAGACAGAGATAGATAGATAGATAGAGAGACAGAGATAGATAGATAGACAGAGATAGATAGATAGAGAGACAGAGATAGATAGATAGAGAGACAGAGATAGATAGATAGAGAGACAGAGATAGATAGATAGAGAGACAGAGATAGATAGATAGACAAAGATAGATAGATAGAGAGACAGAGATAGATAGATAGACAAAGATAGATAGATAGAGAGAGAGATAGATAGATAGATAGATAGAGAGACAGAGATAGATAGATAGATAAAGATTAAAAGATTATATATATAAGATGGAGAGAGAAAAAAATGGTGGTCTCTTGGTTGACTTTCTAATTCGCTTGCTTTGTTACTTCCTACTCGTCCAAGAAAAAAACAAAGAAAAACAACAAAAAATTCTTGGATCTTGAAACAGAGGCTGGAGGTGGAAAATATGTGGAAAAAAAGAAAAAAAAAAAAAGAAAAAAAAAGAAAGTGTATGTAAGAGGAAAGGACAGCAAACACTTGAAACCAAAGGGGAGATAGCCAGGTATTTAGATAAATGCTAAGCAAAGTTGAGCACGAAACATCTCGAAAAGACAAACCTAAAAACCCAAATGTGTCATTTCTGCCTCTTTTCAGTCAAGATATTGGGAAAAATCCTTACACATTCGTTTTATAACTCTTAGTTTATTATCGAAACTCCCAGAACCTTTATACTAACATCTTTCGTTTATTGGCCATTGTGCATAGTTTCATTTTTAACATTTTACACATTTTTGACTTTTCCACTCTTAAAGTTAATGTTTAAAAAAGTGTGTGTGTGTGTGTGTATATAAGATTTTATGTATCGATGTTCAGGGCATACTTCAACATGCAAGTTTTGAGGAAAAAAAAATTATATATATATATATATATATATATATATATATATATATATATATATATACACACTGAAATTAAGCTACACAAAATTTTCCACATTTTGTTCTCGTAATCCATCAGACTATTGCATAGGATTGGCTACCTAGCAAATTTAACATGATGTGAACATGTAAAAAATGCACCGTAACATAGATTAGCCAGCCGAATCATCACAAGGATAAAGTGGAAAATTCTGTGTAATTTAATTGCCATACATAACTGCGTATTAAGTGATGGTCTTTGTATTAACAAATGGAGCTTAGGCGTTTGAACAATGTTTAAACATTGTTAATTCACTACCTGGCATAACAGCAGCCGAGTTGTTGTAACGGTTAGAAGCACGGACTGTCGTTTGGGCAGTCAAGTTTCGATTCTGACTCGAGGTAGTTGCTTGTCTAGCTGCACTGATGAGCTGTGATACAGCTAAACAGTACTGTACGAGATGAATACATTATATATATGAAATTTTGAAAACTTTAAGTGTCAGGAAAATGATAAAATCTTTTTTATGTCCTTTTGTTGATGCTGTAAGTCCAATAAAAATAGCCTTATCAGGGTAGTTAGTCAGTCCATAGTTTTTTTTCCTTCATTTTGTTGTTATAGAGGAGTTAAGACCTGGAGAAGAAATTTAAAAGTACGAGTTTTTACATTTTTGACGTGTGCGTTCGCCCCAGTTTCGAAATAAGAAAATAGTTGCACACTATTTGAAGACACTTGTTTTGAATAGAAATTTGAAAATTTTGAAAACTCATTTTTATACCCTTTTGTTGATGTTGTAAGTCCAATATTTCGCTAAAAATACCCTCATCAGGGTAGTTTCATCGTTTTGAAGAAATTTATTTTCTATTTTTGATTCATTGCTACTTCAGATGTTGATTTATTTTATTTTATGCATGTGGCTAACCTAAAGTAAAGTTTATTCCATGTCTACAGTTGATAGTTATTTCGCTTCTACAGTTTAGTAAGTTTATAAAATCTTTAAAATTTCAAGCTTCTTGTTAAAGCATAATCTACATTATGAAGTAATGCACCATCTCAATTGTTGCTTTTCATGGGCTTTCAAAGAGGCTGATAGCGAGATATGACTGACTGATTACCACTAAGAGTTAATTCAGTGTTATATTTTTTTTTCTTCAAAAGCAGTCGTTCTAAGTGGTAAGAATTTACATTAGTCTTAAACCCTTATCTTGCTCAGAAACTATTCAGAGATATGCAACCAAACAAAAATCACTATATCAGACACCTGTTAAACTCAACATCTTGCTTCTCCAAGATTAAATTCACTGAAGCTTCCATATCTAGCTACTGACTTAGTAAACATCTAAAACAATTATCAACCATTTTGCCAACAACAACCCCAAGCAACTTTTTGATTGCCAGGTGTCTACAAAATTAAACAGCAAACCTACCATGATTTTCAGAAACATTGCTTTTTAACGCTAAGAATGGAACAAAGATGGTATTGCCTGCATCAGTTGCTAAGATACTGCATCTTTCAAAAACCACATCCTTTCTGAAATTAGCCCAAAGTACATTTTTTTTGTTGTTGTCATTTCACCTGAAACAAAGCACAGAGCCACTTAGTTGTAAAGGGCTACAATCTTAAACCAGATTTGTAGGGATACTAAACAGGGAGTTGGGCAGCAAGATGTTGACTCCCTTTCCTATACATGCAAATGCGCACAGCAGGATTCATACACTGTTCATTTTTGCTGATAATTGCACCTTAGCTTATACACTATGCATGCACTTTGGATGACTTGTGCATACGAACATTACACACAATGACTTCATTATTATCATTTGTGTACTCACTAGGAGTTTTCAAACCAGTCATCATCAGTGATTGCTTACTGATAATAATTGGTACTCTTCTGTTAAGTTTGAGTGACAACAAGTCTTTCTAGATTTCCAGTGCTCTCCAATTCTTGATAACCATTACAAATGACTTTGCGTTATCGCAAAAGCTGCTTACCCTCTATCCATTGGTCTTCTCTGCATTTTGAGTGGCAATACGCCTTCCCAAAAACCCAGCAATCTTTCAATTGGTTAGCTCAATAATAACTCGTTCCAGCAAAAAAATGTAGAAGTCAGCTACCAGCTCTCTGTTTGTCTTCGCCATTGCAATCTAAATTTTCAGCTCCCGCCTTTGCACTCATTTCATACGCATGCATATCAGGATTAATACACCGTTTTCCTGAAGTTTATTATTTTATGTACCACACCTGCAACTTTGAGAAGTTGTAGTGCACATAAAGACTATGCAAAATAATTTCATTTTTAGAAAAGTGAAAGAGTCCAGACCACCCTACTATTTAGTTCTTAGCAGAAGGGTGAAGGAGGGATAGATTCATTCATACCTTTCCCAAAGTAATAGAGAAAGTGATATTATGACATAGAATGCAAGAGTTCTATCAAAGCCAAATCTATGGCAGTAATTACTGCCACACAAAAAGGCTATTTCATTTTATTTATTTTTTTGACTATTTCATACAAAACAAGGCATATATTGCCACTTGAAATGTAAGGAACTATTATCTAGAATCATGTCAAACAAGGGATCGGGGAGTTGAGCAGCAAGATGTCTGTTCACATTAAATTTAAATTTCTGCAAACAAGAATACAACATTGTGGTGATGGAACAGGTTGAAGGTTGGCTGACAGTGTGGGATCTATTAAATCTGAGACTTTTTTTTTGGGGGGGGGGGCCCTATCTAAGAATGAGAGATTAGTGGTAGATGCACCACTGCCGATGTGGCAACAATACTTAAGTCCCCAGATGTACCTCTCCATCGTACAGTATATCGATACTCTATGGCTGACTGGGATAGCTTCTGCACATTTATATCAGATCTACCTCTGCGTTCCATGTTTAAAAAGGATGTGTCCTCTATAGTATCAGACCTGACAGAATGGTTAATTGTAGGTATAGACCATTTCATACCCTCGAAAAAATTCCAGCAAAAACCTAAAAGCCAGCCGTGATTCTCTCCGGAATGTGCTGCTGCCATTGCGCACAGAAATCACTTTTTCCATTGTTTCCAACGTAATAGATGTACTGAGACTAAAACCGCTTTCAGAACTTCCAGCAACCACTGTAAAAAAGTAATAAAGAACGCAAGAGAGTTGTATGCTCAGTCCATGAAGCCCAAAATAGCTGAGCAGCGGCTTGGTTCCCACCAGTTTTGGCAAATAGCAAACAGAATCCTGAACAGAAGCGTTTGCTCTATCCCAACTCTCATAAATGGACCTGAGGTAATTTCGTCAGCATCACGCACAGCCAAACTCTTTGCCAAGAACTTTGCAGCTAATTCTAACCTTTGCGACCAAGGCTGCCAACCTCCAATATTTCCTCCTGTATCAGAAAACATGCTATGTGATATACAAATATCTACGTGATGTTGCCAAGCTAATCAAAAACCTTGATTCCAGTAAAGCAACTGGCCCTGACGGTATTCCAATTATAGTACTCAAAAGACTTCAACCAGAACTTGCGCCCATCCTTACAAAACTGTTTAAACGTTGTCTTAAGAATTGCTTCCCGTCACCCTGGAAAATCTCATCAGTATACCCTGTATTTAAGAATTCAGGTGATCGGTCATCTCCCTCACAGTACAGGCCAATAAGTCTCCTGTGCGTCATAAGTTGCTGGAATCTGTTAAATAGAGAAGTAATCAACCATCTTAGCAAAAATAACCTTCTTAGTGACAGGCAATATGGTTTTCATTCTGCTAGATCTACAGCAGATGTGCTTACAGTTGTATCTCATAGGATTAGCAAATCTCTTGACGGAGGCTTCCTTTCTAGGGCAATTGCTCGACATATCAAAGGCCTTTGATAAGGTATGGCATGAAGGTTTACTTCACAAGATCTCTAGCTATGGTATAGCTGGAAATGTTTTCTCAATTATTAAATCATTTCTCTCTGATAGGTTCATAAGAGTAGTGGTTGATGGGCAGAAATCAGAAGCTCTTAGTATTAATACTGGAGTCCCTCAGGGGGTCCATCCTGGGCCCTACTCTCTTCCTGATCTATATTAATGATCTTCCAAATCACATCCTTACATCATTCGTAGACATCTATGCTGATGACACTACTATCTATGGTAGCACATCTAAGACCGTAAACGACCAACTTCTCTGATTCTCTCTCTCCTCTGATCTTGAGCAAGTGGTACAATGGGGAAAGAGGTGGCTTGTTACTTTTAATGCATCTAAAACAAAGCTTTTATCTTTACATTATCAATGCTCTAATCCCCATCTGGCATCAATTGAAATGAATGGCTCTCGTCTTGGAGAGGCCTCATATTTTGACAAGCTTCTGGGCTTGACCTTTACTCCTGATCTTAAATGGAAGACATACATTAAATCCGTTGCCAAGGCCGCTGGAAAAATGGTGGGATCCTATCGATCCAGTAGATATCTAACTGCTGATGCAATTCTCTATCTATATAAAAGCCAGGTATGTCCAAGGATGGAGTACTGTTGCCACATCTGGGCAGGAGCTGCTAGAAAGGACTTATCCTGCTTTGATAGAGTTCAAAATAGATTTTGTAGCCTTGCGGGGGGTGTCCTTTTCTCTTCTCTGCAACCTCTTTCTCACAGAAGAGATGTTGCGAGTTGGTCTCTGCTTTATCGTTATTTTCATGGCAGATGCTTGGCTGAGCTTCATTCTATGGTCCCCCCTCGCCAAACTTTCACAAGAAACACTCGTCTAGCAGAAAACACTATCACTAGTTTCCCTCACTCTTTATCTGTGCCTAAACCTAAGTGTAAATTCCATGAACAAAGCTTCTTTCTTAGAATTGCACCCCAATGGAATTGTCTTCCGTTTTTCTGCTTTCCAGCTGACTACAATATGGTTGTCTTCAAGTCTAACGTAAACAAGTTTTTGATGAGCCGTTGCATATAAGTTAACAAATTTACCGAATCTCCATTACTAACAGTTACTATATTGTCCAATTTCTACTGTACACTCTTTAACCCTTATCCTCGAGTGGCCTCTTGGACTTTATAAGTGGTGATGCCTATGTAAAAAAAAAAAAAAAATTACTCCATGTATGATCGAATTGTGGCTTTGTAAAGATTTAGGATTCTCTTTGGTGAGAGTAATTTTCTAACATGGTAGAGGGAGCGCATCCTCTTTGTAGCAGCCTTAGCAATGTCCTCAATGTTTTGTTCCAATTCATGTTGCCTGTGAATGGTTGGCCGATGAGTTTGAAAGATCGGCTCTCACATGGGGTGTTTTTTGTCATGACAATTGTTCTTAACTTTTGCAAATATCTCCAACAGGATTTGAACTTGGTTTACTGAATCTATAATCGCAAGTATTACCCTAACACCTTACCCTGAGGATATCATAGAAAAAAAAACAAAAAAAAAACAAAAAAAAAAAAACAACAGGTTAAAATAAAAGAACTCTAGAGATCAACAGATATTAAAATCAGCTTTGTAATAGCTCTCCTCCTTCCATTCTCCTATAATCAAAGAATAAACTTAGCTAGACTGAATTAGATAGACAGGTGATGAAGAGAAGGTGTTGAAAAAAGAAGTGGTATGGTCAGTGGATTGGTTGGTAGAAGGATGATGGTGATGTGCTTGCCTGAGGAAGGGTGAGGGAAGGTGTGCTTGGGGAGGGGGGAATTCTGAAACAAGGAGATGAAAAGTGGTCACAATCAATGGCGCAATTCAAAAGGGGGAGGGGGAAAAAACCTGTTCTGCAATTGTCTCTAAGGCTAGGCAAGATTTGGATCATGTTCCAACATGATCTCACCAGTTCTACATTTATCTGGATCGTCAGGAAAGGAAACTGCAGCAAGATGGAGAGGAACTGGAAATATTTCTTCCAATCAACCACTCCTCCACTCTCACCTCTTCCTCAGATTGATTCTGACAGTCTTAAATATATTTTAAAGGAGGAGAAAGAGGAGGACATGGACATTTGCTACCATATTCTTTTCTACAGTATGAGAACCTTTTAAATCATAATCAAACACAAAAGTAGAGGGTGAATAGTATCCTATAAGTTTTCAGAGATTATGAATCAAATTATAAATAAATAAAAAATAAAAATTCTTTTAATTCAAACAAAAAAACAGCAAAATTATGATTGTTGATTCTCACAAATCTGATTCAATGAAGTTTGACTTTAAAATAACTTTAAATTTTAATTTTCTTTAATAAGGGCTTCTTTCTTTCTGTTTCACATTACAATTGAACTTCTGCACGTCAGTACAGTTGGGGAAGCAGGGACCCGGAAGGGAGTTCCAAAGTCTAGCAGTTCTGTGGAACAAACTATTGAAGTAGAAAGCTGTCTTACATCTAGGGATCTCTACTGTGAAGGGGTGGAATTTAGCTGCTAGTCAGGTTTGTTGGGGGTATTTACATTGAGGCGGTACAAGTGCTTGCAGTTCGTCAGAGCATTCACCATTAAAATACTGGTAGAACAGGCAGAGGGATGCAACATTTCGTTGATGAAAGAGGCTGAACCTTAGATGACAGTTCAGGATCTATCGGGTTGGAAACTCTCTTTGGAACATTGTCTTGGACTGAGAGACTAGTAGCAGATGCACCAGCCCAAATGTGACAACAATACTCCATAGATGGGCGAATGGTGGCCTTGTAGAGGTAAAATTAGATGTAACAGTCAGCTGCTGATTACTTTTTTCTTATTAAAACAATTTTCAAAGTTTATGAATGAGAAAGAGAGAGAGAGAGAGAGAGGGGGGGTGTTCATAAAGTAAGATGACCTGGGAAGTTATGAATGAAACTGTACACACACACTCGTATCCTGAAACTTTTTTAAACTCCTATCCTGAACAACATCGCTTGTCTTGCCAGCTTATGACAGTATCCTATATTAATAAAGTCACATTAAACAAACATAATCAATTAACAGTTTCAAAAGAAATGCCTCCTATTTTTTTTTATTCCAACTGAATGAATCGGATGGGATTACAAACAATATTGTTGTGATGACTGAACTTATGCATTCGTGACCTGAAAGTTTCATCTCTGTTGCAGATATTGACAGTGTGAACCTATATATATAAACAACCCCTGTCATGGGCGTGTGTCAGAGCACAGAGGAGTCATTGAATTCCTGGCAAAAGTACATTAAGAATGGTGGTGCCCATGTAGAAAAATAAATTCTGGACCACAAAAGGCCAATTGTTTTAATGGTAACACTCCCATCTTCATAGCTCTTCAACTTTTTGAGTTAAAAAAAAAAAAAAAAAAAAAAAAAGGCTTTACTTCTGAAACTATTCCTGTACTTTGCCTCCAAAAAATTTATTTTGAAATTGAAACTGGAAGAAACACACGAATGATAAACAGTAAATTACTTTAACTTAATCTTATGGAAAATTGAAATTAATGAAATCTCTTGAAATTTTTTTTTTTTACAAGGTGGTCCCCACTTATCAAGGTCCGGAAGCCACTCAGGGATAAGGGTTATTGTAAGTACAGTACGTTAGTGTGGAGATTTAATAAAGTGTCTACTTAAGGGGGCGGTTCATCAGGAATTTCAATGGATAATGTCATACACATTTGAGTAATAAAATTTCATCAACCAAAACCAATGGAACAGCAGTTAGAGTACTTGAAAAAAAATCAACTGTAAACATGATATTCTCCTGACGGTTCAATTCTCAGTGTGAGTGACCGTAAAATACAACTGCAAATTACTTAGGACCGCTATCCAGTCTGATGGCTGATGGAACGAGAGCATGCTACCTCCGTGAACTAAATAAAGAGTTCCATTCGAAATTCTGTCCAAATTCCCAAGTTCAACAAGATACACCTGAAGAAAGTCGGAGGTTACATCAACTGAAACGTTGTGAAAATGACACTCAAGATGAGAATAGTAGTCCAAAGAATCCAACTGATACGAATAAGAAATCAAAAGCTAAAAACTTTCATCCATTCTTTCAATGTGACCAAACCAACAAGGTCTTCTGTTCTGTACACATTTCTCTAGAATGTCCACTGCACAGTTTATAGTAGGGTAATATGCCTATTTTGATGCAATATAGATTTGCTTTTCTAACTTGGCGTTTGTCTTCATTTGATGTGTGTTGCATCGAAAGGAATGATACGATGGATGTGGAATACGAAAGTCTTAGACAAACTTGGATCTGAGGTGAAGATTAAATCTGGACAGTATAAAAAGACGGATGCAGAAAAGGAGACTTCTACACCAGGCGCCGTTATACCTGACAATATTAAAGAATAAGATAAAATAAAAGGACAATTCAGAGATATACAAATATTGAAATGAGTTTTGTAATCTCTCTCTACATCCAATAAAATAAACTCAACTGGAATTAGACAAATGAATGATAAAGTGCTGAAAAAAAAAAAAAAAAGGAAAAAAGAAAAGTTTATCCCCACCAACCTCAATTCGAGAGAGAGAGAGAGAGAGATAGAGATGAAAAAAAGAGAGGGAGAGAGTGAAAGAATTGTAGTGAACAGCAACAAAAACTACAAAAGAGGGAGTGTTTCACACACACAAAAAAAAGAAAAAAGAAAAAAAAGTGTTTGTTATATGTTGAAAGAATGGTCAGGGGTCGGGTGTGTTGTATGGAATCAAGCAGAATGCTTGCAGAGAGAAAGAACAACAAAACACAGTATATTAAAAAAACGAAAAAAAATTGTAAATGGTTCCCAGGAAGTTGCATTCACTAGAAAACTAACAGACAACAAAGAAACGGGAGGGGCGTTAAGAAAAGGATATAATGGTGTGAGAGGGGGGGTGCGTAAACAATATCGAGAGGGAAATTGGGGGAAAAGGATGAGGATGGTGGGGGTAACAGTATTGGTGGAATTGAATTTAGGACAAGTTTAGACTAAAACCATTGGCCAGCCATCAAGAACTAGTTCGCTTCTTCTCTCCCAAGTCCCCCGCCCCCACACCAATTGATTTTGGCGACTGCAGAAAGGTACTTCAAATTTAAACCCCCCCCCCCAAAAAAAAAAAAAAATTATATACATCCATTGAAAAACTTGAAAGCACAACTGATTATGCACATCGTCAGTCTGAAGTGTATGGACATCGAAATCTCTGAAGATGAACTGAAACTTGGAAGGAATCAATGACTTTTCTATGTCCATAACTTCAGTTTTGTAAGCTGCACTTTTTTTTTATTGCGTTAAAATATTTTCACTGCTTCAGCGATAGTCGCATAAATGAATCTAGAAATGCGACAGAGTTCACTAATAATTAAAACAACCATATCGAGTCGTCTTTGTTAACGTATAAATAAAAGGAAAAATGAAAGAGGAGGGTGTTAAATGAATGAATACATTCATGAGTATCGATAAAGACAACCGGTTAGAAAGTGCACATGATGTTGAATACATGTCCCGTTAGTAAAGAAGAGAAAAGAGTTAATATATAAAAGACCAATGCCCTGTTTGGAAAAGTGTTCATGCACGAAGAATGTTTGAAATTAGGATGATAGACATGTAAGTACGCGTGCGTGTAATATTAAGTTACATGCGTCCGGCGATAGCCATGACCGATTCTCGCATCTTAAACCCGAACCTTGTTACACCCCAAGAGAGAAATTTTAGTGTTGGTTCAGGCAACAGAAGAGTTGTCAATAGCGTATAATGGCCAGGAAAAGAGTAAGTAGACCGTTTGTCAACCCTTTTGTAATCTACTGTCCCATGCTTAGCTTACCCGAGATCTGGACTTTGATTCGGCAAGCCAGAAAGGAAATGAAATGCTTACGCCAAGCTTAGAAATTAAGCAGAGATTCGAGGACACTATCTTTTTAAAATCCCACTTTGCAACCCTTGGTAACATTAAACTGCCATGGGAGGGAGATAAATATCCAACGGAATCCAATAGAGTACGAAAAACGTAGGATGTTAGCATATTGATATAGAGATAATATGTGCAAATAGGAGAAAACTGAATAGCATTTTAGTATAGAGAAAATGTCTGCCGCCATTGCAGGCATTTTGGCGATAGAAAATTAAATCAGTAGAGCTCTCTGGCAGTAACATCAGTACTTGACCAAGCGATGATGCTCATTGTAAATAATTTGCATCTTTACCTCATCTCCGACTGAAAACATTGTCCAACAAGAAATATATAAACATGGCCTTGTGCGGTCACTGTATTTGCCGTGATTGGACCGACAACAAGTAGGGGAAAAGTTGTTGTAGGATTCAGTCAGCCCTGCAAATAAGGAATTCTTCTTCCAAATTTAAAACTACAAGTCCAGTTTATAAACAATTGTTTATTTTTTTGATACAGAACTTCAGTATGACAGAGTGAGAGACGCCTCTTTAAAATGCAAGGCCTCATTCAAAAACCACTCTAGCAAGATGGATAGCAAGAAAAACTTTATGAAAATTCCTTTTTGATGGGCAATTTTAAGACATTTTTTATTATGTAAATTTGACATTGAAAACTTTCATTTTATTTAAAAAAAAAAACAAAAAAAAAACTCGTTTCTATCTATTTAAGACTATCTCTGCCAATTATGAGTATGAATTATTTGAAAGGGATTAACTTTTCTAACCCCCTCTTGAATTCCAAAAATATATTCCTGATAAAAAAAAAGAAAAAAAAAAAAAAATTGGAAAGAAAAAATAAAATAAAAGAATCTTGGACAAGAGAGAGAGGAACGTTTTTAATTCCTTTTTTTCTTTTCGCTGGCAAAATTACAAGAGAGAACGCCGTGCAGTAAATATGCGATTGGCTGACGATGACGCAGGATAAGACGGACGATTTCTTGGTTGAGATTATTGAAAATTGTTTGATAATTAGTCAAAATAAACATCGTAAACCATTTTCAGCACAATCAGCCCCACATACACGCATTTATACATGAAAACATACTTTTATATTTTGCAATAACCCATTCTTCCTTCATCTGAACTGTTGTGACAATGACAACATTGTGATGGATTACAAAAATACTTAAATAATACGTATAAAAAAAAAAGAAAAGGAGGTACCTACAAAATACGAAACTTGCTGAAATAACATTCGGAAACCCATTCTTAACATGGTCGGAGGGGGAGTTTTTTTATTTTTAACTATTCTGTAATTTCACCTAACAATTTATTAAAAAGATACAAAAATTGAATTTAACTTGAAAATCCTACAAAAAAAAAAAAAAAAAAAAAAAAAAGCATGGTCCATATTCTGCAACATAAGAAACCTGATTGTCAAGAAACCAACTTGTAGAAAAAGAAACAAAGAAAAGGCATTTGTAACAGAACAAGCTAAAAAGATTATGGGATATTAAGAGTATGTAGATGCTGACGTATGTGCTAATTAAGTATTATTAAACTAGTCTATTTTTCAGGAGAGATGGAGAAAGATAAAAGATTATAGGGTCTTCTGTATAATTGATTCTCATGAATAAATTCTTGTAGAGAGGACATTAATGGAGAAAGCTTCCCTTTCACGAATCAGTAAAACAGACCAACAGATTATGGTGAACGTGGTGAGCTAGAACATGGATTGAGTGATGAAAATAATCTTGACATACCTTATTGTCACCATAAATGAGAAAGAACAAGTACACACTATGTTTAACCTGTGTGTTTATTTTTGTTTTTGACATTAAAAACAGACCTTTTAGCACTCAAAAAGCTAAGATCATTAAGCGATAGAGACCAGAATGGAAAACGGTGATTAAAGAAAAGTTTATCACATGATAAAATCTAAAGACAAACATTGTCTCACTGAATACTGTGTCACTGAAGAAGCTTACACCATGTATTAAATCAGTAGCATTGTGCAAGAAAATTCCATGTGATAAAGATCTAGTGATAAGCAGATTGTATTAAATATAGTGTCATCAGAATTTTTTCATCAATATATCTATAAAAGTAAAAATGTCTGTGTGTCTGTACACTTTCCTACCAAATAACTCAATTTTCGGTCTACAGACTCGAGATTTGACATAAGGAGTGTTGAGATTTGACATAAGGAGTGTTGAGATTTGGGAAAATCTTTTTAATCTGTTTTCAGCTAGAAATTTGGCTGTTAAGGAGTCAAAGTTCAACGATTTGACTTTTGAGAACTCTATCAAACTCCTCCGCCAATTTTTGGTCTAAACACTTGAAATTTTAGATATATAGGTTACTTGGACATGGATCTAACTTTATAATTTGATTTGAACCCAAAACAATAAGTGTTAAGGGATCATATTTGGGGTGAAAGTTTTTAAAAATTTGACTTCCAAGGGGTAAAAGTTCAAAAGATTTTACCTCTGCAGTCTCTAGCAAACTATTCAGCCAATTTTGGATCCAAACATTTGAAATTTTACATAAAAGGGTATTCAGATATGCAGCAAGCTTTTTAATCAGTTTTTGGGTGAAAATTTGGCTGGCAAGAAGTCAAAGTTTACAGAGTTGACCTTTGAGACTACCAAACTCCGCCAATTTTTAGTCTAAGCACTTGAAATTTTAGATGTAGGTTATGTGGACACGAGTCAAACATTTTAATTTAATTTGTGCCCAAAACAATAAATGTTAAGGGGTCAAAATTGGGATTGGACGTATGCGCTCTTTACCAACTTTTCTCTATGGTAGTTAAGAGAGCCTATTATATAGAAAGGCATAACCGTACATCTTCACACTTATATATATGCATACAAAGTTATGAACAGTACATAGGGTCCGAGCAAAGCCAGGCAGAATTGCTAGTATATCTATAAAAGTGAAATTGTGTGCATGTATATTTCCCTACCAAACTACTCTCTAGATTTTCAGTCTACAGACTCGAAATTTGACATAAGAGGTATTGAGATTTGGAAAAATCTTTTTAATCAGTTTTCGACCAGAAATTTGGCTGTCAGGGGGTCAAAGTTGAACGATTTAACCATTGAAAACTCTTCCAAACTCCACCAATTTTGGGTCTAAACACTTGAAACTTTAGATGTAGGTTACTTGGACATGGATCAAACTTTAATTTTATTTGAGCTCAAAACAAATGCTAAGGGGTCAAAATTGGGGTTTACTCAGTTGGCAGAGTGCTTGCCTCACATGCAAGAGGCTCAGTTTCGAATCCCGAGTTTGGATATGTCTAACTGATGAACCCAAATGAGGGTGAAACTCGAGTCTTGGACTTACGGTTTGTTGACTGTCATGGCTCTTGTGAGCTGCGGCGTTGTTTGGCTGCAGAAATAAATTACCATGAGGTTTCGATTTCGAATCTTGCTAGATTCAGCCACTGATGAGTCGTAGACGACGAATCACGTGTCAGTGGATAATTATATTTAAAAAATAATATATGTCACTACCCATGTGGGTAGCCAAATTGGTTAAAGGGAAAATTGTTCTCAGCTCGCATTTAAATAGAAATGCACTTTGTAGAAATAATTTAATTCATTCAAAACGTATCACAAAAACAAAACAAAAAAAACAAAAAAAAAAAAACTAACATTTACATAAATTGTGATATATTGAAACAGTCGTGCGAAGTGGTCCAATGGTAAGAGTTTTGGCTTCTTACCATGAGGTGCCGATTTCAAATCTCGCTAGATTCAGCCACTCTGATAAGTTGCTGAAACACGTGTCAGTGGATAATTATATATATATATATATATATTATTCTTTTTTTTTTTCAGATCTTTGTCTTTTGAAAATTGGTGAATGGGGTACAAAAAAAATAAATAAAAAAAGACATGGAAAATGATAATTTTAAATGGAAACTCAAGTGGTTGACTAAATGTGGTGCAGAAGAGTGGAAATATTCCCTGATTCAGTTTATATGATACTAGTAGGCACTTCCAACATTCCCTGTAAATTAAAGAGCCCAACGTATGCTTCTTCCCAGCCCTAAACCATGCATTATTCTACTTATCTAGGTTATATATATTTTATTGTCAAGATATAAATGAAAGGAAACATTCGTTGTTGATGATAAATGTCTAGTACGGATGCAGTTTGGTTATTTTGTTTAATGGCAGATCAACCTCTTTTTGATGATTTTAATTCCAAATCCAGTCATTTTTGCAAAAGTTACTATGCTTGAAATTCTTTATATATTTAAATATTTATTCATAATGTTTGGTTTGGTTGTTTTGTAGAGGAAATTGTTTTTATTTTTCACTTTGTGGAACATGATTGAATTAGGGAGAAAAAAAAAACTCAATATTTGGCACATTTTAGGTCAGGAAGCTGGTAACCACATCTGGTAACGCCAAGCTATGAATGCACACCCTATATTGGATGTATATATTAAGTTTTAGGTACTTGTGCACTTGCCACCGTGCTGAAATAACATTCTTTTGAAAGTCATTCTTAACATGGGGAGGATGTTTCGTAACTACTCTTTGCTTCCACCTAACAATTTAATAAAAAAAAAAAAAGATATCGTGAAGCTTGAAATTAACCTGCAAAAAAAAAAAAATAAATAAATAAATAAATAAATAAAAAAAATTTTTTTTAAATAGCGCGGTAGCAAAAGTGCACAAGCACCAAGTTTTATGATATTAGATTTTTTATTATTATTATTTTTTAAAATTTTTATTCAATACGCACACATCATCAGCTTGTAACATATCAAGTAATAAAATAAGCAATTAAAAACTGTTTCTAAATTTTTCAGCCGAGGGCTGATAATTTGTATTATTCAAACTACCTTCAGTAAAAGTAATCGGAGGAATAAGGTAATCGGAGAAATAACAATTTCACAAAGCTCATGTTTCTTGATTAAAGTCAAATGTTGTCACAACCCGAACAGAGGGTAGGTATGGCATAAAACAAAGAGGTATCTTTCGTGGCATGAAATAACCCATAATTCCATACAAGGAACCGTGGCATAACGGATAGAGTATTAGGTAAAAATCAGTTGTAAGTGACACTTCTTAAAAGTTGAAAATTCAATTCTCAGTCTAGCCGATACTTAGAATACAATTCTGAATTATTTAAGGATTCTACTTGGTTATGGTGGCTGAAAGAATAAGAGTGTACTACCCGATGGATTAAATAAAAGATTCCACTCAAAATTTTGTGCAGATTTCATCTGACAAAAAGATTCCAGAGTTTGACAAAAGACATCTGAAGAAAGTCAGGTTACATCGGCTGAAACGTTAGAACAGCACTCAAGATGAGAACAGTTTTATTGCTCAAGTTTCCATTTATTAAAAGCTTTGGTAAACATTGTGAATGGCTAAATTATTTGAAGCAACTTCATTGGCAACTTCCTCTAATTTTGATTAATTATCATTGTGCAAAACCATTTTGACTGAACTAGGATATTAATGGAGCAAGCCAACCCCAAAATATCTGAAGATCATATAATGGCAGGCTTGTATTTTAACTTTTTTTTTTGTTTTCACTTTTAGAAGGGTCGAAGTGCTGCTGCTTATCAAAAAAGAGACGTTTTCTATAAATCATATGTCGAAAGACACTTATCCACCCTCTGCACTAATTTTGGCTTCATTCACTTTTCAAAGAAAAAAAAAAAAAAAAAAAAAAAAAAAAAAAAAAAGGATGAACAAAGTGAAGAATTTTAAATTATTCCATCAACAAATTCTTTTCGATTTTAACAAAGTGTTCAATTCACTATGTAAATTTAATTTCTAAAGATAAAAATGTAAAGGCTGATACCCCCTCCCAATAAATAAATATAAAAAAAAAACAAAAAAAAAACTGAACGCTGAGCCAACGTCTGAAACCTTTCACGTGTTCTGAAAGTCACTTATAAGTGGAACTTTCTATTTGTCTGTATTTTAAATTTTTGGTAAACGAATATCTCTGCTTCTTTTACACATGGAAGCATTAATATTAAGTTCTCATGCTTGAAATTCTTTATATCTTCAAATATTTATTCATAATGTTTGGTTTGGTAGTTTTGTAGAAGAAATTGGTTTTTCAAACAAATCAAAGCATTAATACTAAATAATAAATATGAATGAATAAACGAGAATGTTAATATTCCTGCAAAACAGACCAAACTTAAAATTATTTTAAGTACTGTACGTATACCGATTCTCAAGCTCTGAAAAACTCTATATGGCTCATTTGCATATGTACTTTTTTTTAAAAACGTTTCTATATTATGCAATATACATTTATAATTTGTATTGACAAATACCACTGTATGCATGCAATGATTTCATCTGTAGTACTATTATAATTATTGATACAATTAATTAAAGAGATTTTATTTAAACTATAATGCTTTAAAATCATTTTTAGCATTTCATTTTCATGGAGATAATTACATGAAAACTGGCATCAAATGGTACTGATGTGATAAACAGCTATAAAACTTGGACCTTAGCCAAAAGGCCAAGGAACCATTAAAAATAAAATTATATATTAGTGGCCAGGCAAGGTCACAGGGGAGACAACCAAGCAAAAAAATCTTAAGCAAAATTCAACTTAAAGCAGTAAAACTAAAGCTGGCTCACTAGGACACACACACACACACATATATATATATATATATATATATATATATATATATATATATGAAAATGTACACTAGTTTGGGCATATTTCATTGGTTTGAAAATATAGGTTTTTTTTTAATCAATTGTCATAAAATTTTAACCATAGAATAGTATTATAATCTTCTAAAAGCCTGAAAATTTTCACATAGTTTCGCCCCATAGACCTAAAGATATGAGCATTTCAATATTCAAATTGGCGACGAGTATAGATATACCACTTTTGGGACAATTTTATAAGTTCGAAATCTTGACAACTACTGATCAGAATTTAACAAATTGTTGGAAAGCTAATGACCCTGAATTGTGTAGTGGGCTATGTGACATTTGCCATTAAGGTCGCACATTACTGTTTCAAGAAGTGAGGGATAACTTTTCCATATTAATTTAATATAAAATGAACACCCACTTATTGGCCACTTTGCTTCCTGGGATTTTTACTGCTATTTTCATTTTCAACACCCTCGAAAACCTAATAGTGGTAATTTTAAAGAATTTTTTGTGGGTGTAAAGATACTGCGCCATTACCAATACTTCAATCACAGTCATTTATTTTCCTAGTTTTGCATATGAATTACAAAATATCTCCCCAAAACCTCTGGGCTTGATGGAGGTGGAGACAAGAACTGGTTGCTATGGTTTTAAATGATCTGAAATAACAGCAAGGGAAGACTTGATTCCAAATATTTCTTATGTTATATCTCCCCTCTTTGGTTTTCATACATAAAGTAAATTTCACAGTGTATAAGGATTATTCGATACTGGAGATATAATGATACCTTATTTTGAAAAGAGGAGAGATATAAAAAAATAGGAGAAATATTTGGAATCAAGCCTCCCCTTGCCGTTATTTCAGATTATTTGAAACCATAGCAGCAAGTTTTTGTCTCCCCTCCATCAAGCACAGAGGTTAAAGGGAAATCATATATATATTTCTGTAGAAATATATTTTCTTATTATATATCAATCCTTATATGAGAAGCTCAATGTGATTACAGAGCAATATATAAAATAAATGACAAAAATTTATATTCCAAAATTCATGATGTTGACCATCTTATAATTTATTCCTTTAAATCAGTTGATTTATACAATTCATACACACACACTATATATATATATATATATATATATATATACACACACTACCAATATTACTCTGCCTTACTTGGGGGGGGGGTGCTTGATGCCTTTTTTATGCTTATTTTGATTTGTATCTTTTGCAATTCCAATTTAAAAAATTTTTTTTTTATTGTAATCCTGAAATTATTTCAGTAAATTTCGGTTATAGACACCTTACTGATCAACGTAACCCCCACACAGCGGATGTAACGTGTCAGTAACACTCCACTTTCTGATTTGTCCCTTTAGCAACTATTCTTCCAGCTCAAAACCAACTACTTTGGCGAGGTTTCGTGGCCATGATTTCTTGAACCGTATGCAAAAGAAACCACAAGATCAACATCGACTATCTATTCGTTGTAAGAATTTATGTGGTTGTCACTGTAAAGTTCTACGATTAGTCAACTGCATCGAAAAATTCCTTATCTTATGTTGCCGGGCATACTATTTGTGCTTGGTTGTTGTTGGCGCCTATGTTTTGTTAAATCAACATTAGAAACCTCTGAATCACATTTTCACTAAATATGTGTGTAGGCAGTTTTGCAATTTCTTCAGGATCAGTTGCTTGTTAATTACAAAGTTTAATTAAACTACCATAATATTCCAGTTTTATATTGCAAAAATAAATAATTTACAAATATACACACATAAATTTTCTTATCTTATAAATAAACTACTTTCCAAAAAAAAAAACATTAAGAAATTCACTTGCAGGGTTTGAACCTACAGACCATGTCATGCGAAAAAGACACGCTAACAACTTACCCACAGTACAATTTTCATAGCACGTTGTTCTATCATTGTTGTTAAGTGACAACGTGGAAAAAATGGCTTTACTGATGATAAAGTAAAATAACGGTTTCCATTATTGGTAATTATCGGGGGGGGGGGCGTATTCTGAGACAAGACTTAATATCATTCCCAGACTTATACACTAAAGTTCTGTAAATTTTAAAGAATCTGCTCAGCTGTTTTGGAGTCTGTAAGGAACGGTCCTGGATATGACAAACTATATCCGATGGTGAGACCCCAGCTTGTGGGCTTTGGGAAGTGTAGAGCCACCCTTTAATTGCCATTTCTCTCAGGTTCACCCTGATCTGGAGTGGTAGTACCTGTTAGGGTCCCAACTATGGGTTAAATAGAAAGACTTGAAAGAAAAAAAACAAAAAATATATTCTATTAAAAAAAAATTTCTTCAAAATAACTAGATTCGGCATTAAATAACCTGGAAAGGGTTGATATGCCATAAAACAAGAACAACCAAACCTATAAGGAACAAACTCACACATACAAAGTTGCATTCATATAATTATAGAGATAACACACAGCTAAGCTGTTTAGGTCTGGAGGATCTAGTCCAATTATATTATTAGCGGCACTTTCTGTTTGTATGTCTGTCCGTATTATAAAGTTTTTAAGGAAGATAATTACATGAAATCTTTTGGCATCAAATTGCCCTGATGTTATGGAGAAAAAGATACTACACCAAAAGGCCAAAGAGACAAAAAAAAAAAAAAAAAAAAAAAAATGCTTTCAAGAGTAGCCATTTTTAAATGAATGAAAAATATCCATAAATATACAGAGTACATCAATGTCTAGTAATTTTTTTTTTTTTTAAATTTACTTTTAATTTATTCATACCAATAATATTGTGGGGTCTGTGTTCATGCTTGCCATTCATAAAAAGGAATGTTTTTCTTTTAATTTATTCATGTCAATAATATTGTGACTTCTTTTTAGGCTCGGGTCTAATCTTTATCCTTTAATTCATAAAATGTTGCCAAATTTTAAAAAATTGCTCAACAGGATGCTGCCCCACTCCACCCAAAAAATACATATTCTGATTGAAACCAATTAGATTTTAATGCTTACAATTACAAATAGATATATTCCATGTTTTCAATAAATTTTTATTCAAATTTTTTGTATTTAAATGTTACAAAAAGGAATGTGACTCGAAAAAAAAAAAAAAAAAAAAAAAAGTAAATTTTAGATTAAAATTTTTTCCAAAACGAAAATATTTAAATATCAAGAATTACCAAAATCGCCGAAGAATGAAAAAAAATAATAAAAATAAAAAAAAAATAATAAAAATCTATAATATAAATCCCACCTGTCTGTTTAAATATTTGTATGCATGTATATCTGGTGTGGACATGTGTTAAAAGCACACAGATTTCTTAGCGTCATACTGTGCTTCTCCCAGACAACTCAACCCCACATGCACCGTCATGACCACTGCCATGCAGACGGGGCTCTGATGAACGGAGAGTGTCCCGTGCCGTATAACTGGATTTCCACTGCCTTGTCGGCTAAGGTTTTTTAACCAAAGGCTAAGGGTGAGATAACCCTGACAGAGGAACTTAGGGCCTATAAGCTGCAGCATACATGACCCACCAACATGTGGAATATGCTCTGGTGCCCAGTAACCTAAGTCCCAGTCATGGATCAAATGGCATGATGAGTGGAGGGGGCTCCGTAAGCTGTGGTGAAGGCAACCTCTCTAGGAGAAGGAAAACTGATATAAAATCTGCAGTGAATGCTGCATCCAATGGTTTTGACTTGCTCTTCTTTTTGGTTCAATGCGGCAGTTGTTCAGAGAGTGAGATTGTCTCGATGCAAAGTATTTCCTCACTATAAAAAGCTTCAAGCACAGGCATTACTTGATATGTAATGCAATACACATTTTACCATCAGTGTGTATCTCGATAACAAAAAGGCTGGCTGTAGCCTAAAACGGCAAATGGACACTCAATGAGGTCTGATGCGGATATAGGCGTCAATGGAAATAAAGGCTCTGGAACATCCAAGGTCTGGTCCGGCAGATGTTCAGGGCACAACAGCCTGGACCCTGTCATCGGCAGATGTGCAGGACTGTAGACGGTTCATAGAAGTGACCCTCCGGTATGTGCTGCTCATGTTTGCCTCATTTGAGCCAGAGATGTATTAAGTAATGGCAATACTCGAGAACGAGTTTGCTGCCATCATGTCTGCCTAAAACTTTCGACAGAGGCTATTGAGATAGGTATCGTTTTGAAGCTCGACTCTTGACAACAAATATTAAAAAATTGGCTAAAAATGTTAATTCTTTCACCCTAAACTAGGCACTTTACAAGGAGGGGTCACCTTTTTCGCCAATATTTTCAAAAGTCAACCGGTTTTCAATTGACTAGCCTTAATTTAAACCTTCACCACTTCTGGTTTGGCGATAGGTGCAACGGCAAAGACGTCACTTTTTTTCCTCACATTCTTTTCCTCCTTCACGGTACGGGTTTGAGCCTGCCTGCCTGCCTTTTTTTGTTTATTTTGCTCAACACACACCTCCAAACACCCAGGCAACACCGGGCACCCAGGCTAGTAAGAAAAAAAAAAAAATTCATTAGCCGCTAAATTCATATAAAACTGATAATTTGTTCAACACTGACTATATCCGAGTTTAGTTTAACCCTTTTCACCAATAGCTGGAGAGAGGAGATAACGGTTCATATTTTTCTTAAAGCATAGTAATAAACAATGCATTAAGCTTTATGTACCCAGTTTGATTTTGTAATGTTTACTTTGTGATTCTCACTTGGAATCGTCCATTACCTGTTGTGTTAAACTTTAGCATAAGAGGAAATGGACAATTCCAAACGAGCACACATGCACCGATAATAGAGCGATTATAATAATGTATAATTCCTGAATTAATTGTCTATACACATAATTATAATAACTAATTTACATCTACTTAAGCTTTAGTAGGGAATTGTGTTAATGTTACAACCGATTAAGATAGTGCTCAATTATAATGAATAGCATCAACTGTGTATGTACATTATGGGAGGGAGGGAGGTATTATGCTTCTTTCTCTAAAGTCAATTCTTATCATTTCATATTTTTCTTGGCCTTCCAATGTGAACTAGACTTGCTACCTCGGATGTTCTTGAAAAACGCATCCATTCTGTCAAAATGACCATATCATCAGAGTCTCCTGTTCTGCACACATCTCCCTATACTTTCTAGATTTATTCTTTCTCTGAGGTCATCAAATCTAAGCCTGTCTTTAAGACTTGTATTAGTCATCCATCATATCATTCTGATAATGTTTCTTTCCATGCAACACATGTCCTCAATCCTTACTAGCTAGGTTTCACTTCCATGCATCATTACACTCCTTCCCTTGGTCGATAATAGTTGAAGTTTCAAAATAAAATCCACTTCAAATAACTCATTTCCACAGATGTAGTCAACCTAAAAAATCTGACAACTATCATCCATCCTTTGAATGTGGGTATACCATCAAAATTTATCATGGCATACTTACGATGACACACCGATTATCATTAGATCACTGTAGTTAAGCAACGTTAAGCCTGGTTAGTACCAGATGGGTGACCAATTTGGGGATTCCAAGCGCTGTATGTAGGAGGATGTCGACACCTCCCTTCAAAAACCTAACGTCATCATCTCCCCTAATGGGGATATACATGCGACTGGTGACCGCTTGTGAATTTTATACTACCATGGAACTTCCCCCTTTGGGGAAAGCCGGTTAAACCTGCATAGGGTTAGTGCCGTTTCCATACCATCAGGATCTCCTGTTCAGCACACACCATCTTTAAGACTCACATTACATATCCGTTGCCATCATTCTTATTGGCCACATTTCGCTTCCATATCATAGGTTTTTTTTTTCTACTAAAATGTTACTGCTAAAAATGATAATTTTGGGGACTAAATTTTAAGACAAAATAAAACTGAAGTGACCCCCCCCCACTCTTCTCAGAGCACTGTCGGCAGCACTCCTTCTAAAAGGGAGAGGATTGATGTTTTGTATACCGACTTTAAAGTCACATAGTTAAAAAAAAAAATTTTTTTTTTTTTTTTTAGACAAGACTTCATTAACGGTTTACTCTGCAAAGTGAGCAAGGGGTGGGGGTATAAATTCAATATTTTTTCCGTCTTTGGAAACAAAAAGAAAAAAAAAGGAAGATCGTTAATTCTAAAAATAACCCCTTAATTCTTTGATTTTTTTTCTCCCCCCCCCTTTTTTTTAGGCCAGTTGCCAATATTGGAATGCCGGCCATTCGTTCTGCAGGAATCAATCGGTCAGTACACCAGGAGAAGAATGCTAACCAATTTGTTTCATTAGAACACAATTTCAGGCTTAAATGAAGTGAGAAAATGGTGTAAGGAAAAACTTGTGTTAAATGTACAAATATATTTTCATTCAACATCATATCCTTTATTATATGCACACATTATTACTATAATAATAATTGTGTATCAATCAATTTTATCTTTCCCACATAAAGTATAACCCCGGGATACGGCATTAATCCGTTCCGGGGGTTGGGATCGTGAGGTGAAATCGCCATATAGCAGGGCCTAAGCAAAATTTTTACAAAGTACATATTAAAAAATGAGTAACAAAATAGAGTACAGTATATAATTCACATGTATATAATCAAATAACATAAATAACACTGTAAGGCGAGGCAAATGCCGTAACCAGGGGCTGGAAAAACATTGTATTCACATCGTAATCTGAAAAAAAAAAAAAAAAAAAAAAAAAAAAAAAAAACGTATCCTAAGGCCACCGTATCCTGGGTGGCTACTTTAATACAAAATAAATGCTAAAATATTCCTCATTTTCGGGATTGAATTATCTTTCTTTTCTTTTTTTTTTTTTTTATATAAATGTTGTTCCAGACAAGGCACAAAGCAACTTGTAACATGCTAAAAAGAATTAAAAAGATGATTATCTCAAAGACAGGAGGCATCTATTGACTTTAGTCTTGAAAATATAAAATAAAAAAAAAAAATTTTAAAAAAGATTTAAAAAAAGACAAAGGCATATAGGTAGGAGGAAAACAGTCAGCAGAAAGAGTTGCACAAACTTGGAATTCTTGAAAAGAAGCTATGTTAAAATGTTTGAGAGAAAAAAAAATGGTTTTAACTGTTCTAATTAAACGTAATTTATAATTACTCTTATTTTTTTTTTTAATTACATTCACTTCAAAGGTAAGTCACCACTTGGATGTAAGGGGTTACTATTTGAGACCATGTTTAGAGGAGACGAGCAAGATGTTTTACATTACATTTAAATTTTTGCATGTCAGTACAGTCAGGGAAGCAGGAAGGGAATTCCAAAGTCTAGCTGTCCGAGGAAAGAAACTATTAGAGTAGAAGGCTTCTGGCATTTAGGGACCTCTACAGTGAAGGGGTGTGATTTTGTTGCTATGCAGGTTTGCTGGAGTACCTCTCTATGTTGATTCGACCATTATTTCTTGATTTGAGAATTTTGACAGTGGTTATTTTTTCTTTTTTTTAGCAATGTCATCTAATTTAGATAGTGCCGATACACACCACAAACACTGATGTAAATTAGATGGCAAAATAAATTTTACTGCTATATAATAATAATCATCATATAGAAGCTGTGTACATTAAACATATCATATCCATTAATTATACGAACATATATCTATTATTACTTTTGCAGACTTTTATCCTCATCTCCATAGTCGTTAGGTCAATGGTGCAATGGATAGGTGAGCATTGTCTGAAGATAGCGGTTTCAATCCTACCCAAAACCGGCCAAAAGATTAGTTGGCCAGAACGTGGTGAGACGACAACTATGGAAGGCAGTAATTACTGGAGTTGGTTGTGATTAACAACCTGAAGAAGGTCAGAGGATGAGTTCGCTGAAACGCGGCAAAACAACAACTATGGAGATGAGGATAACAGTTCGCAAAAGAATGAATACACGGATAAGTTGCAGTTGATGAATTTTCAAATAAACTGAGAAGAATGTTGGCAGTAGTTGTGACCCAGCGAGGTGCAGGTATATATCTAGTCTATATAACTAAAATATTGAATGTTATCTTTTATCTTTGCTTTTTCATACGCACAGTAGATGTTGTCATGGATTAAAAAAGAAAAATATTGTACTTTCATTTGTCAATGATTTACAAATTGATGTGTACGGAAAAACAGTGTAAGTAAAAATGTTGTATTATTAGTGACAAATGATAAAACGCCTGATCATTACCGAGAAAGAAATATATATATAACTAGCCTGGTTGCCAGGCGTTGCCCGGGTGGTTGGAGTTGTGTGTTTAAAAAAAAAAAAAAAAAAAAAAAAAAAAAAAGTGGTAGTAAGGCAGGCAAGCTCGAACCCATGAATGTGGAGAGAGGTGTTTTTAAAAATGGTAGTAACGTGAGTAGGGAATCCAAACAACAGCAGTGGGCAGCCAGGGTAAAAGGAGGTGTTTAAAAAAAAAAAAAAAAAAAAAAACGTGGTAGTAGGCAGGCAGGCTCGAACCCATGACGCGAAGGTGGAAAAGAAAGTGAAAGAAAATCTGACGTCTTAGCCGATGTCTCAATGACGTGACCAGAAGTCAAAAGCATTGAAATTAACCAAAGTCAATCCAACGGTGACGATGACTTTCTAAAATGTCAGCGAAAAAAAAAAAAAAAAAAAAAAAAAAAATCGATCCCTCCTTGTACAAAACGGTGAAGGAATTAATGTTTTTGGCCAATTTTTCGATATTTGTCATTTGAGACGTAGAGCTTGAAAATGATACTGATCTTGTCAGGATCTATCACCTTTGTTGAAAGTTTTTGCGAGACATACAAACACAAATACATACATTCAAACAGACAGGAGAGATTTATATTAAAGACTAGCGGAGGGTGCCCGGCATTGCCCAGGTGTTTGAGAAAAAAAAAAGTGTTAGTAGGCAGGCAGGCTTGAACCCATGACACAAAAGCGGAAAAGAAGTGAAAGAAAAGCTGAGATCTTGCTACAACGCAAGAGGTAGTGAAAAGCATTCAAATTTAACCATTAAAAAGTTGACTTGAAGTGAATAAGTTAAGAATCATGCAGGTGCAGAAACAAAGGTTGGCTACAGGCCAGTTACTGCTTCCTCACGATGTTGGTGAAAATCAGCTCCCTCTTCTTGCGGGAGAGCGCTCCAAATGAATAGCAATTGTTTGATATGAAGGGTTTTCCTGACATTGATCAAAGCTAATTGCCTTTCTGGAGGTCCCGGCCGGAAAGCCGACGAACTGATCCTATTCATTAGTATTGCTTTATTTATACAAAAAAGATGAACACACGCGAAAGGAAGGAATAGCGTGAATTTTTTAAAAGTTGATCAAATTAAACGTAGAGTCGATGTCCGTTCGCAAATCGTAGATATTATAATCTAGAGAGTAAATAAAAAGTTCTAAATAGTAACACTCTCGAGAACCCCCCCGCCCCCGAAAAAACCTTTCTTACAAAACGTGCACACCATTTTTGCCTTTATATATAATTTAAAAAGGATGACGTCAAAGCATGAATGATAGCTTTTGACAAATTTAGAAATAGTTGTGACGACAACAGGTAACGGGTTGTCTACACGGACAGCCATTTCATAATTTATGAAACATCAGTGTTGTTAGACGTAGCAAATGTATTCATGCCAAAATTCAAATGGCTATACCACAGAAGTAATAAGAATGGATTTGAGAGAAAGAGGGATTAGGGTTATTTTAGAAGTTAATTTCTAAAAGCCATCCAACACATGCCGGCATGTAAAACTGAATACAATGATGAAACTAGTCAACTTTTGTTTCGTTTTATTACATCTAGACAGATTCCACCATATTGACTTTTTTATGGAACCCTCTCCAATAAAAAAATAAAAATAAAAAATCCTTTTAAAGAATTGTGATCTGTAATGCCTAATCAGTAGCAACGAGCCATTTTTGTTTATTTTTTATTTATTCATTTTACAAAACATTTCTTCAAACAAACACTTTGTAGGATGTTCGACTGATTCAACGCTATCTTTTTTGTTGTAATTATTTTATTACTTATTGAAAATTATTAATAAACACAAAGATACTCTTTGCATGCACTTGCATAGCACATTCCTACTGAAACTACATTCTTAAATTTAAAAATTACCGTTTCTTTTTGTTTTTTTTTTCTTCACTAAAGGGGTCACCACTTATCAAGGCTCAAAGACCACTCGCAGATATGGTTTAATGAGTGTCAGGTGGTCGGTGAAGCAACACGATGATGATCAGTGATGGTGGAACTTGAGTATAATTTGATTATATATTTTACATATAATATTTACATATTTATATATATGAGGATGGCTCAGCAAGAATTTGTTGCCTTGAAAACGACCATGTTATAGTTACCTGGGAAGCAGCCCCACTGTATTGTATTCTACAGATTGATAGTTCTAGGAAAGAAACTTTGTTTATGGAATTTTCGTTTAACTTTAGGCATTGATTGAAAGTTGGGGAAATTGTTGTAGCTTAGAGGAGTATTTGTTGCGAATGTTTTTCAGGAAGGGGGGGGGAGGCTGTAGATTGAAACTCAGTGGAGCACCTGCCAGAAAAATAATGATAGAACAAAACACGTTCCTGTAGACCGAGGGAAGGGAGTGCGTGGTGGTGTGCGTGTGTATTGGGGGAGAGGGGGCTAATTAGACAAAAGCTTTCAGAGACTACATTCAAATTTTTGTTTCATGTAGAGAACTTCACAGCATGAAAACTAAACAAATGTTTGTCTAAAGATTGATCCAATAGAAATCTGTGTTAATCCTTGGGTTTACCACAGTTGGATTAAGATAATAGGGGATTAAAATTATTCCTGAGGAAGAGGAGAGATGGAACAGAGATATGGTTTCTCTCATGCTATAATTGAGAGACTAGTAACAGTGGGGGTGCGGGGTGGGGGTAAAAATCAAGACGGTGTTTTTTTTTGTTTAGCGATTTTCCTCTCATTTATTTAAAAAAAAAAAAAAAAAAAAAAAAGCTATTTTCCCTTGCATTCTATACACAGAAATACAAGATAATTCACGAAGATACACCAGTTCCCCATCAGATCACAGGAGTTAAGCAACATTAAGACTGGTCAGTACTAAAATGGGTGATCATTTGGGAAATTCCAGGTGTTGTATGTACTCTGTTTACCTCAACATTGTTTCCAGTCATCTAGCACTTCTCCTTGCCACTGGACTCTCTTGGGGGGAGGGATTGTGCAACCCTTGCCTCACAATTACACGTGTAGCTACCCTTACATGGGGTTATCCATTGTCTCTTTAGACTAAACGGAGGCATCATCTACATAGTCTCCACCCCCATCACCATGCAGTAGTTATGTGATGTTCATTTTTGTCATTTCTATTAATTTTTTTTTCCAGAAAATTAATATTTTGGAAACAATGAAAACATTATTTGGATTCTTCAGATTATTCTTTTCATTTTGCTTGTTATTCGAACAACGTTTCAGTCCATATACAATTCAATGGTGACCTTAGTTATAATTAATAGTTCCTCCATTGTATTAAATTCTATACCAGTTCTTAGTAGGTGATCATCGTCGAGCATATGCACTGATTTTTTCTGATATACATACATACATACATTGAAGATGAGAACAGTAGTCCGAATAATCCAAATACAGATTATCACTCTTCATATCAAAAGTTCAGAATGTTTATGTACAAAATCGATTTTGTAATAAAATCCAGACATTCTATAAATTGTTAACATTTTTCAATCCCATAAATTCTTTTCATTTCATTCACTTTAAAATTTATAAATAATTAGCACGACCCATGTAACTTTCTTCTAACATTCAAGCAATTTTTTTGTTTTCTTCAACATAACCAAAGTAGAATCTTGGCCATTTCTGAAATAGCCTTTCTCCTGTTATTGCGGTATGTGCTGCTTGGTCTTGCGCAGTTATAGGAAGTTCACCCTCATAGGCTTTGCCTTCTCTCTTTGAGAAGGTTAGTTTAATGCTAATCGCCCCCCCCCCCTATCGAGCAATGCCGGTAGGGCATCCCCAGGCATGTTTTTTTCAGGCCAGAGTGTCGTTCTTTGGAAGTGATGGCTCATCAATCTCACTTTTTGTCACATTTTTTCATTAGCGAGAGATAACTCCATTACTAAAGCACAGAAAAGAAAAGTAGCATGTACTGTGGACCAGGTAACAGCATTTTTATTAATTTTTGTAGCAATCTATAATATAAATCTCACCTGTCTGTTTAAATGTATGTATATATGCATGTATGTATGCCTAAAACTTTTGACAGAGGCGACGGATTTTCACAAGATCAGTATCATTTTGAGGCTCGACGTCTCAGACGACAAATATTAAAAAATTGGTCAAAAACATTAATTCCTTCACCCTTAACTGGGCAGTTTTCTACAAGGAGGGATCGATTTTTTGCGAGCCATTTTTACAAGTCATCGCATCGGTTGGACTGACTTTGCCTAATTTTAACGTTCCGAACTTCTGGTCGCATCATGGGGTAGAGGTAAGACTTCAGATTTTCTTTTTCTCTTGATTGATTTGATAACATAATAAAAATGGTAAACTCTACAGATTGACTTAAATATTCACTTCTTTTATATATGAATAAATAAGTAAATCAGGGAGTGAAAATGAGAGGCTAAGGAAAGAAAAAGGAGACAAGATGAATTGAGAGAAAAAGAATAGAAAAATCACTGCATTTACTGCTGAAAACAGTGAATACAAATATTACAAAATATTAAATATTTATGTTACAAAAATTAAATCAACACGCATCACAAGTTCAAGCTGGGGGGGTATTGGAGGAGAGAGAGAGAGAGAGAGAGAGAGAGAGAGAGAGAGAGAGAGAGAGAGAGAGAGAGAAGCGTCCCCCCCCCCATCCAAAAGAGAAGTTTTTATCATAAAATACTTTACTGCTTTCATCAGCCATCTTTGGACCTATGGGGTTGCTGGTGTTTGACCCCACCCCCAACTTTAAACCTAAAAATACCATGTTGATCTGAATTTTTTTAAATTAGTCTTAGTCGGATTTTGACCTTAGAATTCACCCTCGTCCGTTCGTTCCCAAAATTCTCAAAAACTACTCATTACATTTTTCTGAAATTTTGCATGAAGTTACAACTACCCAAGGGAGGAAATGTAACATTCTCAGATTTTTGATAAAAATTCTGGTTGCATCAAAAGGTGTCAAAATGACCTAAAATAATGCTTTATGGAACATAGAATCTTTTCCGACCATTAGATTTTGCTGAAAATTATCCAAAAGGAAGATCACATGGACATACATCTGAAAACATAATATTTGAGATCAGGGTGTTTTAGGAGTGAAAAACACCTTTATGGGCTAATTTTTATTTTTCTCCTAAAATTCAAGGGATCACTCGGGGGGGGGGGATATAGTTTTTGGTTTGTTATAAAAAGTTACAATCTTATTAAATAATCAAGAACTATTCGATTCCTTTCTATCCAACAAAACCAAAAATTATTTATCAACTAGATGTTTTGCTTGTTAAAAAGGCAAATTACAGACGACTTAGAACGAGTACTTTAAATTTTTGCTTCAAATATTAACATCTATTAATCTTTAGCTGTGTGTCGAACAGATACCATAATATTTAGTTCGCTACATCTAATCATAACAAAAGTCCAAAAAAAGTTTGAGCCAGATCAGCTCAGCCTAACTGTGCATTGAATGGCTACCAAAATATGAGGTACTTTCAATAAGTTTCCAGACATTTTTTTTGTACAGGCATTAAAAATTGTCTTAGACTCTTGAAAATTCAGTATGTTATTGCTATACATCTTATGACATGGCTGACCAATTTTTTATGATTTCATGTTCAAATGAACAGCTTCACCAGAAATTGGAATACACCCTACAAAAGCAAGATTGTCAAAGCTGGTTAATTTAAAAAATGCAATCTGGACGTGAGAAAACTTTAGAAAAACCATATACAATAAAATTGTTTAAATCTTGGAAAAAAATGCCACAGAAACGTATGGAATACTTCAGAATGCTTTTGGACCATCTTACATGAATTGAGTATCAGATTTTGAGTAGCATAAGAGATTCAAGGAAGGCAGGGAGTCTGAGATGATGAGGTGTGGGAAGAGTAAGGAAATCGGAACACCAGTTGATTGGCCAAATAAAGAATTTCATGGATAAGGACCGTCACGTATCTATAGAGACAGCAAGTGCACAGTTTGATGCCAGTGTGGGAACTGTACACAAAATTATTCACAAGGAGCTGAAGATGTGAAAGATTTGCGCAAAGTTCGTCCCACAATTGCTCCATCCTTGTCACAGACTATTTGACCAAGATGGGACTCAAGACAGTTCCTCACCCTCCCTATAGTCCAGACCTTGCTCCCTGTGACTTTTGGTTATTCCTTAAGCTCAAGGAAAACCTTAGGCTGTCGTTATGAGAAAATTGAGATGAAAGAGGCTGTGATGAAGGTCCTTGACAAGCTCAAACAAGGACTTCCATGGGACCTTCCAGAAGTTGCTGGAACGGTACAAGTGCATTGCAGCCAGAGGAAATTACTTCAAAAGGGACTAGAATTTCATGTGAATCAATAAAAGTGGGCACACAAAAAAAGTCTGGAAACTTATTGAAGACATCTCGTAATCTTAGTTTGCTAAACCTTATAACAAAAGTTCATAGAAGATTTCAGCCAGATTGGTGCAGTACAGACAAAGAAATCATTCAAACACTACTGTGTTTGAATATGTGGTTAAGTAGCAGTTTTAGTCATTTAGAACTGCTTTAAAGTTTCACTGCTCACTCATTTTTCAACTAAATTTCAAACAATTATTACAGTTTATAGATCACCTTCTGCTATCTTGTAATTTTTTTTTCAATTTTGGTTCAGTAAAACAAAAGTTATGAATTTTCTGGTGTTCAAAATCGTAAAAATATATAAGGAGGTGAGCAACGTTTTTTATAACTGGTTTCCATAGCAACCACGTCACGTCAGCAACAACTGAAGTGAAACAGAGAATGAAAGCATGTAAGGGAGATAATTGGGGGGGATTTTATTGAAAGCAGGCGAGTGCCGTACATTGTTATTACATATGTGTTTATGGAGGCAAAAAAAGAAGACTGAAATTAAACAAAGAACAAGTGAATTTATTAGAAACCTGGAAAAATCATGGATTACAATAGAAAACTGCGAGCATGAAAAGTAATATGGTTAAGCTTAAACATGGAAAAGTAAAGGACTAGTTGTTAAAACTGGAAAAGAAAAGGACAAGATATTCTCGTAAAAATATATAAATTCATACTTAAAATATTGCAGCATAAGACTTTTTTTTAATTCAATTTATAACATTATATAATCAATTCTTAATGCTGCCATATTTTAAGTTATAAATTTATTTTTTTTACTAGAATATCTTCTTTTTTAGTTTTAACAACTAGTCCTTTACTTTTCCATGTTTAAGCTTAGCCATATTACTTTTCATGCTCACAGTTTTCTATTGTAATATAATACATATTTATTTCTAAAATTAAAATTCTGAATTTCAGAATTTTTATCTTTCTCAATTAGTCCATGGAAAAAAAGAGGAAACATTTCTGATGAATTAAAACATTGAAGCTGACAGACAAGTGTAAAAAAAAAAAGAAAATGGAAAAAATAAAAGAATAAAAAGGTACAAGTCTACGTTACCATATTAGCCCTGTGCAAACAAAAGTGTGATATGGACAGTCCCAACCAAAATTGTCATTGCTATGGATGACAAAGAAAGCAGCAGCGTGTGTGTAAGGAGGCGGGGAATGAGTACTTGTTGGCTGGTGACTGCCATTTGTTGATGTCCAGCCTGACATCACCACCCAATCCCGCGGCGACCCAAGCACTTCCCTTGCAGGAATCGCTGTTCAAATGTGACCCTTGTGCTGATTTATCCAAACCCAGTGTTTGCAGGAGGGAGCTGCCATCATTATTGTGAAAGAAGGAAGTTGTGTTGTTTGAGATAAAAATAAGCTGGGGAGAAAGAAAGAAAAGAGCCAAAACCAATAGAATATCCTGCTGCCAGACAAGTTCAACTTGAAAAACTCCAGGATCTTAAAAAAAAAAAAAAAAAAAAAAAAAAGCATGGGGGAGATTGGGGAAGGAGAGGGAGGAGGAGGAGGAGGAGGAGGAGGAGATAAGAAACAATTGTTCCCCCCAAAAGAGTTCTATTGTATTTTGTTTGGTTTTCACAAACAGGAATTTATTTGGAAAAAGAGGAAACATCAAAACAAAAAGAGTGTGCGGATTTTGATGTTGGTCAAATTCTAAGATTCGGTATGACAAATCTAAAATTGTATACAAATTAAGATAAAATCCAAGTTTTTTTTTTTTCTTAATTCATTTTGGAAAATTACTAAAAAAAATAAAAAGTGGATTATTTAGATTGCTCCGACCATTGTTCTCATCTCAGGTATTATTCTCCCATTTCACTTGATATGATCTCCGACATTATGTTCCTGACTTTTTTTTTTTTTTTTTTTTTTTAGATGATAATGAAAACGACTTCATATTCATTTCATTTCATAGACACGTCGCACATTTCGAATTCTACCGACCATATTTCGGCAGAAAAAAGAACAAAAACATTCTTTACCCCAGTCATCAATCAGAGCCATACATCTGGAGAAGGTCGGAGCTTATTTGTATAATTTGGATTATTTGTATAATTTGGATTATTTGGACTATTGTTCCAATCTTGTGTTATTTTTATGTTTAGATCGATGTAACCTCTGTCGAAGTCAGGAATCTTTCTGTCACACTCGAAATTCCATACATTAGAATCTAGAGTTCGACAAGATACACCTGAAAGAGGTTGGAAGTTACATCGATCAAAATGTTGTGCAAAGATGTACTCAAGATGAGGACAGTAATCCGAATGATGCAAATAACCTCCAACCTTCTTCAGGTGTAGCTTGACAATGGCTCTTATTATTTATATATGGCACAATCATGTTGACACACCAGTTCTCACCAGATTACCAAAGTTAAGCAATGTTGAGCCTGGCCAGTACCAGATGGGTGACCATTTGGGAAGGCGAAGCGCTGTATGTACCGCATGGTAAAATACCAGGTTGAGAAACTGGTGCAGTCTATCCTTCTCTTGAGGGTAGATGGGACTTTCTTAAGCCGTGGTAGGCACCCCACCTAGTGATGGCATCACGATAAAAGAAATAACCTTGATAGGCCTGGCAAAGCATCAAGTATTCAGCTACTGACAAGATTTGAATTACACTACAAACTTGTGTAGTGAGTTCAATCTCAGCTGTGGCTGTGCTTGATGGATGGCTTGACTGAGCTCCAATCCATGCCCCCCCCTAAAATGTTTCTAACAAATACTCACTTAGCTACAACAACCATCAACAATTTCCCATCTCTATCCATGCTTAAAACTAAAATTCCATGACCAGAGTTTCTTTCCTAGAACTGCCTGTCTGTGGAACAAGATACTGTGGAGCTGCTCCCCTGCTGACTATAACTAACTTGGCCATTTTCAAGTCCAATGTAAGTAAGTTTTTGTTGACCCGTCCTCTTGATTAATTAAGCCCTATCCAATTCCACCATTACTGATCATCACTAAGTTGTCTCACCAACACTTATTAACCTTTATCCTTGAGTGGGCTCCTGGCCTTGATAAGTGGCGAATTTCAAGTAAAAAAAATAATAAAAATAAAAATCAAGTCTGTAGATGATTTTATATAATACTAGCTGTATGCACCCAGTGTTGCCAGGTTGAAACATTTGTGAGCTGAGGGCTTAGTCGCATTTTTTTAAGATACATTGAATATCTTAACTTCTTGTGATCCACTTTTAGGAAAATCATATGTTGAGGCTCCCCCCCCCCCTCATGTTCACCCCAAACAAGGCATAGTGCCACTTTGATAAAGGGGGCTATTATCAAAGATAAGTTGCAGGGAAACTATGTAGGGAGTTGGCTCGAAACTCGAATAAACCTAGAACCCCATCTTCCAACATAGACCCCTACTACCATGTCTCCTTCAACATCAGGGGTCTACGTTCCAACCTTCCAGCGGTTGAAACCCAATCACAGGAGATGAAACCGAACATATTTCTAAGTGAAACTGGAATAGGGCCGACCACTTACCTAGATGAGTTCATAATTAACGGATACTCTAATTTAACAGCTAAATCTGACCCCCAAGATGGGCATGGAATATGTGCCTACATTAAAGATGGCTTCCTGTGTGGCAGGGATATCTCTAGAGAAGATCCTAACTTACCCTATATGTGCTTCCGGGTTGCACTTGCTAACACCACTGCATTTATATTTGCCCTCTATCAGCCCCACAACAGCGGAGTTACTATCTTTAAGAGCATATCTGAGAAAATAGAACACATCCTGTCTGCACATCCCTCGGCTAACATCCACATCTGTAGTGACTTCAACGTCCATAACGTGGAATGGCTGACCCATTCAAATAAGACAGACGATGAGGGGAGGTTTTGTCATGATTTTGCCATTGCTTATGACCTCACTCAGATTGTTCGCGAACCCACCCGTGTGCCCGATACTACAGGTCAATATGCAAGCCTCCTAGACCTTTTTCTCTCAACTTCCCCTGAGCTATGTTCATGTTCCGTTCATTCTCCTCTAGGATCCTCTGACCACTCAGTTGTATCAGTTAAGATAAAAACGAAATGTAATAAGTCCCCTGACGTACCCCTCCACTGTACTGTATACCGATACTCTATGGCTGACTGGGATAGCTTCTGTAGATTCATATCTGATTTATCACTGCACTCCATGTTTAAAAAGGAAGTGTCCTCTATAGTATCAGATCTGATACTATATGGTTAATTGTAGGCATAGACCGATTCATACCATCTAAAAAATTCCAGCAAAAACCTAACAGCCAGCCATGGTTCTCCCCAGAATGTGCTGCTGCTATCGCGCACAGAAATCACTTTTTTCATAGTTACCAACGTAATAGATGCACTGAGACTAAAGCTGCTTTCAGGACTGCCAGCAACCACTGTAAAAGTAATAAAAAATGCAAGAGAGCTATATGCCCAGTCTGTTAAATCCAAGGTAGCTGATCAGCGGCTTGGTTCCCACCAGTTTTGGCAAATAACAAATAGGATCCTGAACAGAAGTGTGTGTTCTATCCCAACCATTATCAATGGACCAGAGGTCATCTCGTCAGCATCAAACAAGGCCAAACTATTTGCAAAGAACTTTGCAGCTAATTCTACCCTATGCGACGAAGGCCATCAACTCCCCATATTTCTTCCTATAACACGCTAGGTAACATACAAATATCCGTGCGTGAGGTCGCCAAGCTAATCAAGAATCTAGATTCCAGTAAAGCAACTGGCCTTGACGGCATCCCAATTATAGCGTTAAAAAAGCTTCAACCAGAACTTGCTCCCATACTTACGAAATTGTTTAAGCGTTGCCTTAAGGAGAAGTGCTTTCCAACTCCCTGGAAGACCTCATCAGTTTGCCCTGTATTTAAGAATTCAGGTGATAAGTCATCTCCTTCTCAGTACAGACCAATAAGTCTCCTGTGTGTTATGAGTAAGTTGCTGGAATCCATATTAAATAGAGAAATAGTCAACCTCCTCAGCAGAAACAACCTTCTTAGTGACACACAATATGGTTTCCGCTCTGCAAGATCTACCGCAGATGTGCTGACGGTTATATCTCATAGGATTAGTGAATCTCTTGACAAAGGCTTCCTTTCTAGGACAATTGCTCTTGACATATCAAAAGCCTTCGACAAGGTATGGCATAAGGATCTACTTCACAAGATTTCCAGCTACGGTATAACTGGAAATGTTTTCTCAATCATTAAATTATATCTCTCCGATAGGCTCAGAAGAGTAGTGGTCGATGGACAAAAATCAGAGGCCTGCAATATTAATACTGGAGTCCCTCAGGGGTCAATCCTGAGCCCAACTCTCTTCCTGATCTACATCAATGACCTGCCTAAACACATACTTAAATCATTCGTTGACATCTATGCTGATGACACGACCATCTACGGCAACACATCAAAGGCTGTAAATGACAAAGTGATTCTCTCTCTGATCTCGAGCGCGTGGTTCAGTGGGGGAAGACGTGGCTGGTTACCTTTAATGCATCTAAAAACCAAACTCCTATCTTTACATCATCAACGCTCTGATCCCCCATCTGGCATCAATTGGGATGGATGGCTCTCGTCTAGGAGAGGTCCCGTGTTTTGACAAGCTTCTGGGCTTGACCTTTACTCCTGATCTGAAATGGAACACGTACATCAAGTCTGTTGCCAAGGTCGCTGGAAAGATGGTGGGATCCTTCTACCGCTCCAGAAGATATCTCATTACTGATGCAATTCTCTATCTATATAAAAGCCAAGTACGTCCAAGGATGGAATACTGCTGCCATATCTGGGCAGGAGCTGCTAAAAACAGCCTATGCTGCCTTGACAGAGTAAAAAATAGACTTCGTGGCTTGGTGGGAGATGCGCTTTTCTCTTCCCTGCAACCTCTCTCCCACAGAAGAGACGTTGCAAGCTTATCTTTGTTTTATCGTTATTTCCATGGCAGGTGCTCATCTGAACTCCAATCTCTGGTCCCCCCTAGCCAATCTTTCACGAAAAACACTCGTCACGAAAAACACTCGTCTAGCCGAATCCACTGTGAAAAATTTCCCCCACTCTTTATCTGTGCCTAAATCAAAACGTGGATTTCATGAACAAAGCTTCTTTCTTAGAATTGCACGCCTGTAGAACTGTTCCGTCTGCCTGCTTCCCACCTGACTACAACTTGGATGTCTTCAAGTCCAACGTTAACAAATTTCTAACGAACCGTAAAGTAAACACTTCATCAAATCTCCACACTAACGTAATGTACTTGCAATAACCCTTATCCCTGAGTGGCTTCCGGGCCTTGATAAGTGGTGACCACTGTGTAAAAAAAAAGCTGAGCAGCAAGATGTCTGTTCACATTACACTTGAACTTTTGCATGTCAGACAGTTGGGAAAGCAGGAACCCGGAAGGGAATTCCAAAGTCTAGTAGTTCCTGGGAAGAAACGATTACAGAAAACCTTACATCTAGGGATCTCTGTGTAGGGGTTGGGATTTTGCTGCTTGTCGGGTTTCTCAGGGGTACAAGAGCTTGTAGTTCGGAGTATCCATTAAAGTACTTGTAGAACAGACAGAGGGATGCAACATTTCGTCGGTGGAGCAGAGGCTGAAGCTTAGATGACAGTTCAGGACCTATCAGGTTGGCAACTCTTTTGAACTCTGCCCAGGAGCGAGAGGCCAGTAGCAGATGCATCAGCCCAAATGTGACAACAATACTCCATGCGAATGGTGGCCTTGTAGAGGTACAGGATACTTTCAGGTGTAAGTAACTTTCTAGTACGGTAGAGAAAGCCCACCTTCCTTGCAGCAACCCTGGCAATGCTCTCAATGTATCTGTTCCAAATGTTCCTTGTGAATGTTAAACTGAAGAGTTTGAAAGAAGTACTTTCAGATAATGTATGTCCGGTAAAAAACTTAATGAATAGCAATTGTCTGATATGAAGAGGGATCAAAGCTGATTGTCTTTAACACCTGCTGGCCACGAAGGCCAGTGACTATTTTTGTTTCGAATCACTTTCACTTTTATATGAAAATGCCAAAGAAACATGCGGAAACCAAGAAATAGCGCAAAAATAGCGTGTAAAAGTCTCTCAAATAAAGGATAGATGTGACCTCCTTTCCTAAGTTTGGAGATATTATAATCTACGGAGTATATAAAAAGTTCTAAGAAACAATAGCTTCATTACTTAACTTCAGTGATATGATGAGAACCGGTATGCCAACGTGATTATGCTGTGTGTGTGTGTATATATACACACACACACACACACACACACACACAAAATAATGCAAATTTTTTTTTCAACTATCATTCCTGTATTAGCATTAAAGCAGATTACTGTAATTTAAATCAATAATACATGTTTTGAAAGACTTACGTTCATAATAAATTAATGTTTGGTGCTATTAAGCTGGAATTGTATCTTCCTATTTTTTTTTAACTCATATATATGTCAATAATTTTGGTGATATTCAGTTATTAAAGTAATTTAATAAAATAAACAAAAATCAACACCTGCATGACATTTGCTATGAAACATAAGCCAAGGAAGAGCGAAGGAGAGGGTATCTGGGTTGCTCTCTCTCCCGTCACTGACTAGGCCTATTTTGCTTTTATGGTTTTTAAAAATTTATTGTCTAATTCTCATATGAAAAATGTATTCGTGTTTAAATGTTTCTTTGCAGCCTTATTTTTCGGAGGGAGGTGGAGTGATCTTTAACATGTTTTTTTTTTTCCTTTACAATAAAAAAGAGAAAAAGAGCCCCCCACCCAATCTCCCACTGCTCAGGTGAATTAATTTCTTCTTTCTCTTGATTATGGGTTTTATTTAAAAGAATGGATAAATTTGTATTAAAGTTAAAAAATTTATCTTTTTATATAAATAAATACGAAAGTTTTAGTCTTATGTTTACAAGAAACTTATGAAATGTTTATTATTTTAAAATTTTGGTTTTAAGTACTTCAAGTAGTGAACTTTGCAAAGCCAGCTAATTTTTATATATATATATATATATATATATATATATATATATATATATATATATATAAAAGCAAGAAGTAACATTATTTATGAAAAACATCCTTTACGTAGGATCCAAGAATTCAACAACAACCACTCAGTATATGATTGTTTCCGAGACGATATTAATTTTTTTTTTTGAATAGAGTCATCACCAGCACCATAATTAAACACAAAAGAGAAAATTTAAATATGATTAACACTAAAAGTGAGTCTATCAAAAGTTTATACAGCAAATCAGGATTATAAGCTATAATTATAAGGTAAATTTAATCTACTTAGAAAATTGTGTATTAGGCAAGTACAAATACTATTTAAACAAAGGGTTCCAATAATGGAAAAATATGTTTTATGCTATTTACATTTCAGATACCCTTAGCAAAGTGGAAAACATGACAAATTGCCGATTAGAGATTATCATGAAAAAAAAAAGAATCTAAATAATTACATAATAAATTCTCCAATAACCTAAATAAGGAGGTTTACAGTTTGTATAGATTAGGGAGTATTATCTCCCATAGAGTACTTAAAGTTGAAGATTTTCATAATTATTTATACTTTGTGCTAAGTAGAGAAAAAGAAAAAGAAAATACACATTGGTCTTTATTATTGAGTGAAGAATGAACTGGAATTAAGACAGATTTACCGATCCAATCCCGGACAACGGCAGGTATTCATCCTAGTTTGAAATAAAATTAAAAAATCGGAAAAAATGTTCGATAAATATTCAATTAGTTTTCTTTTGCTTCTGGGTGAGTCCATCATTCTAAACAAGGGAGTAACAGGTGATAACGTTTGTATTGGCAAAGTGATTTTCAAAAGTCGTTATTGAAATTTTGGACGAAAGAAAGATGACTCTTTATGGCTCATAATTACAAAGAAAACGAAAATGCCCATCTTTTCCACTTGTTTTCATAAAGATGGCGCCTAAAAGGCGGAAGAATTTGTAATGAAAGACGGAATCAAATTTTCCGGTGCCAACCATTATTGTTTGTGTGCGTTTCCTCAAAGAGATTAATATGAAGAGCTGTCAGGAATTCTGTCACTATTTGATGAATTATTCAGACAAGAACTCTCACCTCTGAATCGATACCTTATGGCCGACTGAATTTGACGCTACTGGGTGTTGCTGGTGCTACGGTAGTATTTGTACGATAGTGTTGCTTTATAATTCTATGACCATAAGAGACAAAAAAAAAATCTATTTATTAAATAGCCCAATCGGCACGAACTCTAAAGAATTGCATTGCATTTTGACAAACTAATTATGCTTTTATTTCAACTTTCCCTATCATGCTGGTCTTAGTAGTGGACTACAGCAGTACAAAATATTACAGCATTTTGAAGTATAGACAACTAAACAAAAAAGTGGTAAAAAAATCATATATAACTAATGTTACCGTAACATTTATTAGGTGGGTTTCTACCAGCATTTTGTTTAATTTTTGAGCCATTATAGAGACTCCCTATATGATAGTCTTATGCCAGTCATTTTAGTTTTTGCTCTAACTTAAGATTCGACACTATTTGTGTTTAAAACTAAATAAACGCTTTAAAATAAATTAAAACACAAAAACCTATCCGGGTAGGTAGAAGAGTAACTTATCTTGCCTTTGGTAACATTTTTGTGTTGTACATTTGTTTGTTTCTTTTTGGTTTGTTTTTTTCAATCAATTTTGCTTTGTTGTCTATACTCGAAAATGCCCAAAAGTTAATATTGCAATGTTCAAGCACTATATTTTTTTCCTTTTAATTAAATTAAAATTTATGTTTAAAATTCAGTAATTTATTAAAACACAAATAATCTATCTTTATAAAGTTAAGTATGTTCATATGTTTATACGTGTAGGACTCCTATACTAATAAACCGATCATTATGAA
This sequence comes from Euprymna scolopes, assembly GCF_053919585.1. Classification (NCBI taxonomy): domain Eukaryota; kingdom Metazoa; phylum Mollusca; class Cephalopoda; order Sepiida; family Sepiolidae; genus Euprymna; species Euprymna scolopes. The sequence goes on along the minus strand of NC_136499.1, from coordinate 23,319,115 downwards.
TTATGGCATGGTTGATTGGTTTCATGGCATATCAACCTTTTGTGTGTTATTTAATGCTGAATCCAGTGATTTTTAGAAAAAGCTTTTACACTTCAAATTTTTTTACATCTTCAAATATTTATTCATGGAGTTTGGTTTGGTTGTTTTGTAGGTGAAAAATGATTGTTTTTGACTTTGCAAAAGGGGGTAAAAATTAACATTCCCCAAATTTCAGTTACTTCAGAGTATTTAGAAGATTCATAGGGAGCATAATATGGGCACAAACTCTTATTTAAAAATTAAGATTTGTATTAATTTTGATCCATTATACATCAATTTTAATCTTCTGAAGGTTCCATAAAAATGGCGCAAAACTGTTCTGTTTAAGGAATAATCCACGATGTACGAAAAAGTTGTCAAAAAACAAATATATAACAAATAATTGATATCAAAGGCAAGATAAGTTACTTTTCTACCTAACTGAATCAGTGTTAGTATTTTTATTTAATGTAAAATGTTTATTCAGTTCAAAAAACAAGTAATGTTGAAAGCTCCCGGAAAACAAGAAAAAATAGCCGCAATATATCTTTAAATCTTTGAATTCTTGACAATCATTTCAAAAGAAGAAATTGAGCAAAATGGTGAGAGAAACCCACCCAGTAAATGTCACAGTAACACTTATTAACACCAAATCCAATTTTTACGTTAATGACATCAAATTACTCGCCAATCACTTCATCTTTATTAATCAGACAATCTCTTTAATGCATGACAAAGGTGTTAAAATATGTGCAACCATGAAGTGCCTTCACATATTATATAGTTAATCTATATAGTAATAATGTAGTACTTTTAACGTATGTACGTACTTATGTGTCACGCTTTCCAGATTATATGAAAGATGCCACTGTAGAATTTCCACAAGTCCCACTAATAATAATATGACCCCAATAACACCATTCTGTATGTTGTTCATCCAATTGAAAACCTCATTAACCTTATACTCAAGTGGCTTTCAGCCTTGGTAAGTAGTGACAAATAAGTACAAAAAAAAAACAAACAAAAAAAACATGGTAGTCTTGAGTTTCATAATAATTATCAGTCATTTTTGCAAAAGCCTGAATCACTTTTTTTAACCAATTTGTTGAGAGTCAGATTTGTTTCAATTGATTCTCCACTTACTAAAGCGAGTCGGGAGGAGTCAAAATCGGTTTTTAAAACAAATCCCGGTGTTGCATTTTTCTTTTCAGCCAAATCTCCATTTTTGATATGGGAAGTTGGAATCAGACCTTCTGCCCCACTACCAACTTCCAAGCCAGGAATCAAATTAATTTTTTTTCTTTTCCACCCAACTCTGATGTTAAGCTAGTCATATTTATTAAGTAGTCATATTTTAAAAATTAAATATTTTACATACATATTAAATAGAGGAATTATCAAACTGTTCGATTACATCTTTGCACATGCATAATCTACAGATGACAACCCATTTCATTGGTATAATACCTTGGTAATCACTTACTCCCCATCCCCCAATACAAAATTCCTCTAATCTCAAATCAAAAACTGACAAAGAAGAACCAATTATTTAGAGAACGCTCTCAGCAAATGTCATTTAGTGCATGACATAAAAGCCTACCATGAAAACATTCGGCATTGCAGGATTTTCTAAAATAACAATGGCTGCTGGGATTTTATAGTTATTTCAAATGCCAATAATTATTGGCTAAATGGTTAATGACACGGATTGAAAACCTGAGTATGTCAAGATCGAATCTAGTCCGTTCCATGGAAACACTTTCATCAAACCAATACATGACCTTGTCTAACCTGAAGAGGAGACAAATAATATAAAATTTTAAAACAAAGAACACAAATATGGTTGGTTTGACATTCTATCAAAAATTTCAAACAGATCACAACATACTATGTCTCTTAACTCTTAAACTATTCTACTCCAAAAGAAGTACGAGAATATTAACTTTCAGAACATATGAAAAATTCCATCGTTTTATCCTTCGTCCATTGTATATTGTTGTTGTGCTTAAAAAAATATATATTGTATGGAATGCCCAACGTGAACGCAGAACCCAATATATTGCAGCACTGTTCAAAATGAATCATATTTGCTTATGGAAGTTGCCTATTTCCAAAATCATTGCAGATTGTAGACAGTTGACCTTGGGTTTACATTCAGCAGCCTTGTAATTCTCGTTTCTCTTATTTTGTCTTTAGTCCTCACATTCCATGAGTGATGTTTCTGACAAAGGGGGAAAAATTGCTATTTTCTGGGTTGGAATCTATCCATCTAACACTTATTGCCGATTGTTTTAACTCCTGACATTAATTGGCTTCATGCCTTGTCTAGAGCAATTAAAAAAAAAAAAAAGTGACATTTCCATTCGTCCAGCACAAATGCAGATCCCACAATATTATTTTATTATCTTTCGATATAACAGATACTACACTTTTATTTTAACTTGAAGACCGAGGAAGTGAATTTGAGTTAGAGATTCATGTTCAACAACAATGACAAAATGATGATGAAATTTAAAAAGATTGTCGGTAAAAATTTCATCAATATGAGAGTTGTCTGAATTTTCAGCGAACGGTTTCTAGTTTTTTTCTTCCTTGTCAACCTCATTGCATAAAACTAAGTTAAATATAGTTCACATTACTCACCTTCATGCCTTGCAGTCGTGATCTAAATTCATAATGATTGGTTAATTAGTTTTGGAATGTACGAAACAACTTTACATATAAAGAGAAAAAAAAACGTGAATGTGTAAATGACTGACCTTTTTTGGCGGAGAGTAAAGTGTAGTATCTGAACAGATACTACACTTCAACTTTTGTCCTCATTCAGTGAAGGAGAAAATCTTCTAGACTGATGTAATTTTTATTTTTGTTCCAATCCATAGTATCCCTTTTTTAAGAAACTGGATTTTCTCGACACCAAAAGCCACTCTTATGTCTTACTTTATCCACCATGAGGAGGTAAGTAAATAGAAATAAAGTTTTATTTAAATTTTCTTTTTAAACATTTTGTTTGTGAAAATAATTAAGGAGACCAGAATTTTGTAGGTAACCATCACAGTACATGCGTTCAGAAAAAAACATGAACAAAGAATCAGATTCAAATTTGTCAGATTATTTATTGGGACACACAGAAAAGGACAGAGAGAGAATGGCAGAGGGGAATGAGAGAAAAAGAGAGTGATAGCGGCGGAAGGGAATGAGAGTAAAAGAGAGAGAGAGAGATAGTGGCAGAGGGGAAAGAGAGTAAAAGAGAGAGAGAGAGATAGTGGCAGAGAGGAGGGAGAGAGAGAGAGAGATAGTGGCAGAGAGGAGGGAGAGAGAGAGAGAGATAGTGGCAGAGAGGAGGGAGAGAGAGAGAGAGATAGTGGCAGAGAGGAGGGAGAGAGAGAGAGAGAGAGAGAGAGAGAGAGATAGTGGCGGAGAGGAGGGAGAGAGAGAGAGAGATAGTGGCGGAGAGGAGGGAGAGAAGGAGAGAGAGATAGTGGCGGAGAGGAGGGAGAGAGAGAGAGAGATAGTGGCGGAGAGGAGGGAGAGAGAGAGAGAGAGATAGTGGCGGAGAGGAGGGAGAGAGAGAGAGAGAGATAGTGGCGGAGAGGAGGGAGAGAGAGAGAGAGAGATAGTGGCGGAGAGGAGGGAGAGAGAGAGAGAGAGATAGTGGCGGAGAGGAGGGAGAGAGAGAGAGAGAGATAGTGGCGGAGAGGAGGGAGAGAGAGAGAGAGAGATAGTGGCGGAGAGGAGGGAGAGAGAGAGAGAGAGATAGTGGCGGAGAGGAGGGAGAGAGAGAGAGAGAGATAGTGGCGGAGAGGAGGGAGAGAGAGAGAGAGAGATAGTGGCGGAGAGGAGGGAGAGGGAGAGAGAGAGATAGTGGCGGAGAGGAGGGAGAGGGAGAGAGAGAGATAGTGGCGGAGAGGAGGGAGAGGGAGAGAGAGAGATAGTGGCGGAGAGGAGGGAGAGGGAGAGAGAGAGATAGTGGCGGAGAGGAGGGAGAGAGAGAGAGATAGTGGCGGAGAGGAGGGAGAGAGAAAGAGAGAGATAGTGGCGGAGAGGAGGGAGAGAAAGAGAGAGATAGTGGCGGAGAGGAGGGAGAGAGAGAGAGAGAGATAGTGGCGGAGAGGAGGGAGAGAGAGAGAGATAGTGGCGGAGAGGAGGGAGAGAGAGAGAGATAGTGGCGGAGAGGAGGGAGAGAGAGAGAGATAGTGGCGGAGAGGAGGGAGAGAGAGAGAGATAGTGGCGGAGAGGAGGGAGAGAGAGAGAGAGATAGTGGCGGAGAGGAGGGAGAGAGAGAGAGAGATAGTGGCGGAGAGGAGGGAGAGAGAGATAGTGGCGGAGAGGAGGGAGAGAGAGAGAGAGATAGTGGCGGAGAGGAGGGAGAGAGAGAGATAGTGGCGGAGAGGAGGGAGAGAGAGAGAGATAGTGGCGGAGAGGAGGGAGAGAGAGAGAGATAGTGGCGGAGAGGAGGGAGAGAGAGAGAGATAGTGGCGGAGAGGAGGGAGAGAGAGAGAGATAGTGGCGGAGAGGAGGGAGAGAGAGAGATAGTGGCGGAGAGGAGAGAGAGAGAGAGAGAGATAGTGGCGGAGAGGAAGGAGAGAGAGAGAGAGAGAGATAGTGGCGGGGAGGAGGGAGAGAGAGAGAGAAAGAGATAGTGGCGGAGAGGAGGGAGAGAGAGAGAGAGAGATAGTGGCGGAGAGAAGGGAGAGGGAGAGAGAGATAGTGGCGGAGAGGAGGGAGAGAGAGAGAGAGATAGTGGCGGAGAGGAGGGAGAGAGAGAGAGATAGTGGCGGAGAGGAGGGAGAGAGAGAGAGATAGTGGCGGAGAGGAGGGAGAGAGAGATAGTGGCGGAGAGGAGGGAGAGAGAGAGAGAGATAGTGGCGGAGAGGAGGGAGAGAGAGAGAGAGATAGTGGCGGAGAGGAGGGAGAGAGAGAGAGATAGTGGCGGAGAGGAGGGAGAGAGAGAGAGAGAGATAGTGGCGGAGAGGAGGGAGAGAGAGAGAGAGAGATAGTGGCGGAGAGGAGGGAGAGAGAGAGAGAGAGATAGTGGCGGAGAGGAGGGAGAGAGAGAGAGAGAGATAGTGGCGGAGAGGAGGGAGAGAGAGAGAGATAGTGGCGGAGAGGAGGGAGAGAGAGAGAGATAGTGGCGGAGAGGAGGGAGAGAGAGAGAGAGATAGTGGCGGAGAGGAGGGAGAGAGAGAGAGAGATAGTGGCGGAGAGGAGGGAGAGAGAGAGATAGTGGCGGAGAGGAGGGAGAGAGAGAGATAGTGGCGGAGAGGAGAGAGAGAGAAAAAAGAAAGAAAGGTGTGTGAGTATGTATACACCCACAGAGCCAAAATATTTCCTTTGAAAAACTATTTCATCCCAAATTACAATTTTAAAGAATTGCCTAACAAATGAAATATACTGAGATAATCCAATTTTTTTAGCCTAGTTGTTAACGTTTTTTTTTTTAATATTTTATTCTTTCCAAAAATGAATAGGCAGTCATTAAAAGTGCGCACCACTGAATAATTTGATTCGTCTGTATAATAAACTAGTATAAAAAGAGGTTTGTGCAAAGTAGACATCTTTAAACCAAACGTGTTATTTTAATAAATCTTTAAAATCGAAGAGCTCCGCTCCGCTAGCCAGAAAAACAATGTATGCTTTGAAGCTTAGCTTATCAGCAACTGAATGGTCCGAATAATTAACCCGGCTCAAAGTTTAAATAAACAACTTTTGCTTCTTTTAAAATGCTGGTCAAGGATGGCTCTGAAAGAACCGATGCCAATAAGCATTATTTTCAACATCAAGAGGCTAACAAGATATTTTGGAAAACTCCCAAGCGAATTAGAAGGACTTTCAAAATTTCCCCCAGACCCAATTAATTTTCAGGCTGACCTTCACAAAGAATTCAAGCCGCTGCCCTCGCTCGATTACTTTCCCATCTTCCCTTTTGACGGGTAAAGACTCGATAAAGCAATCAAAATTTAACAGATTCGCCGATGCTTCTCCAAAAGTGCCGTCTTAGAGACTAACCGTTTCAATGCTTAGGATAATTGTATCAACCTCAAACTGACACCATCGTTGATAATCGAAAAAAGAACGAAAGAGAAAAACTTATCAGTCGGAGGCAGATAAATGGCAGATTGTCAGAAATATTAGCGTTCCTTGCGTTTTATAATCTGCATAATGACGAGAGTTAGAAAAAGGAAATATTCAGGTCAAGTGATCAGTCGTATATGTTTCCGTGATATCAATTTGTCAACAGGCAGGTAATTTACACGTGCAGATATATATATATATATATATATATATATATATATATATACACACACTAGTGGGTGGGGGTGCCCGGCTTTGCCCGGGCGTAAAATACATTACATTAATATATTTTAATTTTTCCAGATTTCGTATATATTATTATAGAGTCGTGATTTCAAAAGTAAAAGTATTTGAGTACCATCAGCTAGAATCGAAACCGAAACTGTTGCATTTAAAGCTGGTGATACGCATATGAACCGATTTAAAACTAAAAATTAAACCAAGATGAATCTACAAACTGTATAATGCTTTTGTCAATTTTGACCCATTTTTGACCTCTTAAAACTATTTTAACCGGCTAAAGACCCATAAAAGAACGACGCATAAAAAAAAAATCCACTCATTTGAGGCCTTTGGCGCCGCTCTGCGACTTTTAGTTTAGGAGGAGATGGGGTTTGAAAATATGGAGACAGACAGACATACATATAGCCGTTTATATATTATATTGAAAACCCGACTCTCCCGATGAAACCCAACCCAGTTAGTCTCCAAAGAATTATTATTATTTTTTTTTAATTTGAGATCTTATCTGCCACAACGTCGACTACACCAACTCTGTGGTTCCTTAATTTAATAGTTTTTAAGACTCGCATTCCACATCCATCGTATAATTTCTCTGCATGCAACACACGTCCTCATTGACCAGGATTCACTTTCATACAAACACAGACAACTGTCCTTTATACAATAAATAGAGATGGACGATAACGCTGATGTGGAGAAAGTATATCTGGATGTTAAACTACTGAGGTTGTTCATAAGTTTTATAACCTTTGATAGTATTGGAACAAAAGGGGGGAGCAGGTGCTAGCATGATTGCCAGTGTTAGGTGGATGGAGAAGCAGAACATTGTCAAAATTGACCAAAGAAATGTGTACGTGGTGTGATGATGTATGAAAGTTAAATCTGGTCGACGAGGGTTGAGGATATGCATTGCATGATGAGAAATGATGAGAAAGATATGATGGATGTGTAATACGAGTCTTAACAACATACTTAGATCTGATGACCTGAGGAAGATTAAATTTGGACAGTATAGAGGACGATTGGACCATATTGAAAGAATGAAAGTTCTTGAATTAGTAGTTGTAGAACAGTTGCGGTAGCAGGGTCTGTTGGCAGGCGTTGGCCAAGGAAACAAAGTAGGAAATAATGTTTTAATGTAGAGAAGGAAAGATAACTACAATTCTTATCCAAATTTAAAATTCAAAGTCTATTATTACATAGGGTTCATCCTAGAAAATGACATCAGGCATGCCACTAAATTCTTTGAAAATCCATTAAAATGACATCTGGTGGTGGTGGTGGGGAGGGGATGCAACTAACATGACATCTGGTGGTGGTGGTGGTGGGTGGAAATACCACTAACATGACATCTGGTGGTGGTGGAAATTTTCATCCCAAACAAGGCACATTGCCACTTTGATGTAGGGAGCTACTATCAGGGGCATAAGCTACAGGGGTACTATGTGGGGAGTTGGGCAGCAAGATGTCGGTTCACATTACACTTTAACTTCTGCATATAAGTACAGTTGGGGAAGCAGGAACCCGGAAGGGAATTCCAAAGTCTAGCGATTCTGGGGAAGAAACTACTGGCGTAGAAGGCTCTCATACATTTAGGGATCTCAACTGTGAAGGGGTGAGATTTTGCTGCTCGTTAGCGGTATTTACTTCGAGGGGGTACAAGTACTTGCTGTTCATCGAAGCATTCACCGTTAAAGTACTTGTAGAACAGGCAGAGGGATGCAACATTTCGTTGATGGGACAGAGGCTGGAGCTTAGATGACAGTTCAGGACCTATCAGGTTGCCGACTCTTGAATCATCTGGTGGGGGGGGGGATACCACTAACATGACATTTGGTGGTGGTTGTGGTGGTGGGGAAATGCCACTAACATGGCATCTGGTGGTGGTGGTGGGGAGGAGATACCATTAACATGGCATCTGGTGGTGGTGGTGGCGGTGAGGAGGAGATGCCACTAACATGGCATCTGGTGGTGGGGAGGAGATGCCACTAACATGGCATCTGGTGGTGAGGAGAAGATACAACTAACATGGCATCCTGCAGTGGAGGTGGGGGGAGAGATTCCACTAAGATGACATCTGGTGGTGGAGGGGGGGAGATTTCACTAACATGACATCTGGTGGTGGAGGGGGGAGATGCAACTATCATGACATCTGGTGGTGGAGGGGGGGGGAGATGCCACTAACATGACATCCGGTGGGGGTAGAGGAAACATGCTTAAAGGGCCTGAAGAAATTGAAATTAAAGAAATTTTACTTAATAGTCAGTATAGATCAAATTTAATGCTAATCTGAAATATTTGAACTTGTAAATGGAAGGTTGTAGCTTATTTCATTCTCTACAAATGCTTGTACTGAATGAAACTAAAATTTCTGGAAAAAAAAATGCTATCCCTTATAGATTAACTAAAGGGTCCTGTTCAAAATTCTGTCTAGATTCCAGAGTTTGACAGAAGAAAGATTCCCAAAGTTTGACAAAATACAACTTAAGGTTTGGGAGGGGGTGGGGGTCACAGAGCGAAACGTGAAAATAACATTCAAGATAGGAACAATAGTTTGAAACATCAAAATGATACATACTTATATGACGTTCAGAGGATGCAGCACAAGTACCTTGTATTAATTTTCCTGGCCAACACCGACAGGATAGAATCCGTCTAGAGTTTTCCGTTCGTCCTAACAAAATGACTTAGAATGCAGACACATAACAGTCGATACGAATCAAATGGTACTTGGCAGTTATATTCTTTCACAATTGAGTGTAAATACAATTTGCCAGGTGAATAATGTTCGGTAGGGTGAGTGACAGATGATGACCGTTAAAGTCAAGCGTGACCTCATATGGGAAACAGCAGAATAATCATGTAAGATTTGCAAGTAAAACTCGTAACGGTTTGTCGTTTGAAATGAGTTTGACGAATAACTGTTTTCATTCATCACACTCAGCATCAATATTATGGCATTATCATATTGTGATATTGTAATATTATATCATGATATTGTGATATTGTAATATTATGATATCATGATATTGTAATATGCATAACAAGCTATCCATGTCGCTTACTTTGAGGGAGGAGGAGGGGTCCTCTGTTACCTACACGTTTGATGTTGGATTTTTGTGAGGAAACAGTAATAATGTGAGATACTAGTAGATAGGAGCATTTAGACCAATAGTGACCTCCAACAACTAACAATAGTCCAGAAATAACTCTTAATTAAAGGTATTAATTTAAGCAAAGCTAATCATGGTCTCCTTCATCAGGAACAGAACTTCAAATTTCTCATCTCTGAAAAATCAGTGAATTCTGCAACATATGGTCAGTTGAGAATGATTAACCTGATATACCACTGCATGCCACTAACATGACATACGTGTGCGGGGGTGGGGGGCACACCTAACCTCCGGAAGTAGAGGGGATCTATGCAACTAACAACATGATATCTGGGGAGTTTGATGCAAAAAAAATTCTGATAAAACTAGAACAATTCTCAGAGTCACGCAGACAAAATTTCTAGCGACATGAAACCTTCATGAACTATTTCCAATAATTATTAGTCTGACAATCCTTTTTCACATGATCCAAAAATGACACCCTCTCATAAAATTTAAAAAAAAAAAAATGTACGCTTCTTTATTGTCTAGATAAGCAGAAATTGAGAATTGTTCCTTCAACTGACTATATAAACGTTTGGCCCATCTATTATATAAAGCGTAGTTCTGTGTGTACTTATAAAAACTACAAAACAAACATCCACAAAGTTTGGTATATTCTTGATCAGCATAGTCTTTGATAAAAATATCTGAAATTTATAAAGAAATATTCTTTGGGGATCAACTGGGCTAGTTTTCATAACAAGAGGGGAGCAGTTGCTACTGAATGGCAAACCGCAACAAAAAGAAAGAGGACGGAAAAAGAGAATGAAAGCCGAACTTAGCCACGTCATGCAAAGCAGCAATGCCCATCTAGAACCATTATCAGACGGCGAAATAACTGCAGCAATATCTCAACTAAAAAATGGAAAGGCATCGGGCTTTGACGGAATAACCACAGAGATGGTAACTCATTTTGGAACAATTGTAAGAAAGTGGTTACTGGCCCTAATAAATAACTGTGCGTCATCCCTCAAACTCCCTAAAATCTGGAAAAAGGCAAGAGTAGTAGCCATTCTAAAACTTGGAAAAGACCCCACATCACCTAAGAGCTACCGACCTATCTCCCTACTGTGCATTCTATATAAACTATATGAGCGCATGATACTTGCCAGAATAACGGAAACGGAAGAACAACTCTCAGCTGAGCAAGCTGGCTTTAGACCAGGCCGGTCATGTTGTAGCCAGATTTTAAACCTGACCCAATTTATTGAGGATGGATTTGAGACCAAAAAAATAACAGGCACTGTGTTTGTAGACCTTACAGCAGCCTACGACACTGTCAACCACAGGGCACTCATACTAAAAGTAGCCCAAATGATACAAAACTCAGCATTGGTGAGCATAATTGAATGTCTACTTAGTAACCGACGTTTTCATGTTGAGATGTATGGCAAAAAGAGTAGATAGTTTATCCAAAACAATGGCCTCCCACAAGGTTCGGTTTTGGCTCCAACCCTATTCAATATCTACACTAACAACCAACCACAATACACAAATATACAAAGATATATATATATATGTCGATGACCTATGCAAATAGTTTTGACATCATAGAAGAAAGACTGATACCCTAGCCACTCTCTCTAGGTACTACAAAAAGTGGTACTTAAATGCAAACCCAAACAAGACCCAGGTTTGCGCCTTTCATCTTATTAATCACCAAGCAAATCAGAGACTAAGAGTCATGTGGAATGACAATTAAACAGTACTGAGCCTGGTCAGTTCTAAAATGGGTGACCAGGTACTGTGTTCTCTGATCATCTCTGTATCATTTCCAATTTCTCCTTACCACTGAAACAAAGCAATGTCAACTTAAGGTGTGGTTGGAGATTGCACAATCCTTATTACATTACACAGCCAGCTTTACAAGGGGTATCCATTGTCTCTAGAGACTGAACGGATGCCATAATACTATCAAATGTGAGTGAATCAACATATTTCCTGGAAACTATTTTTCTATATATTAACTTCGATGTTTCACAAGTTTCTCATTAGTGTTTTTTTTTTTTTGTTTTTTTTTTTAATGTATGGACAAAAATTGCGAGAGAAAAAAAAAAGAGGGACAGTTTTGAAAGCTGGTTTATAATAATTTTTTTGTAGGTTTCCATCTACTTTTGGATTGTATTTGAAAGATTAAAGCCTAACTTCCAAAAAGAAAAAATATTTGTACACATGAAAGAAAGTTATAATAAAAAATGTTTTCACAGCGACATTCGGAAGCTGACAAATCAGCTAAATTTTCAAGTTAAATAAATTCATTGGAAAAATCCCTTGAAAGATGAATATTAGTTTTTTGGGTCTATTTCAAAAGGTAATTAGTAAAGTCCTAAAATATTGAATTAAAAAACAAAACAAAAAAAAAAAAAAAACTTAATTAGCCTCCAAAAGCAAGAGATTCTGGCTTTGTGCAATCACAACAAATGAAAAATCGTCCAAGTGTGAATTCTAACGAAGCCCCAAAATGTCAAAGTCAAAAGGCTGTCTGAAAATGACGCCAGGTAGTTAAAAGTAGGGAGTGCTGGTTTTCTTTTTTCCCCAGCCGTCCATTCCTATCATGAACGTTTGTACATTTTTACCATTTTTTTAATTTTTTTTTTTTTTTTTTTATTCCTGCTTTTAAATTTAAAAAAAAAAAAAAAAAAAAAAATATTTTTCAGGATGATATAAAAATTGTCATGCCAAAAGTTTCACATTCATTCAAGCAAAGAAAATATTAAAATCTTACATATAAAAATTATGCGACAAAAAAAAAAAAAAAAAAAAAAAGTAGAAACATTTTTTGCAATTATAATTTTTATAAATAATGCTTAATTCAATGACAATATCGGTAGTTCAAAAAATTAATTTTTCTTCAAGCTATATCAAATTCATTAATACAGGCTTTAGATGTTTTCGTAATGTTCCTGAAAAATTTTTTTTATTCTTACAATTTACGATGCTTTATTTTTATAAAAAAAAGCAAAAATAAATTCATTAATTTTTTTTTTACTACTGAAAACCATAACTTTAGTAAAGACGTTTTTTGTTTGAACAAAATCATACACTTCCACTGATTCAAATAATAATGGGTTCATTATATTCTGTGATCATTATTTGATAAATACTGAAAATTTCATTCAAGTTGGATAATTTCGTGATTTTTGGTGAATTTTTAAGTAAAGGGAGGAGTGAAAATGTTTATATATTTTGAGCATCGGTTAATCATTTTGCACGTACCTCGTTTTTGAAGAAAATAAAATTGAAACTGTCAGTTTCATTTTTTTTGCAAGCTAGTTTTTGCACATGATTTTGTCAACTGCAGAACCGATAGTAATCATATGGAGCAAGAACTTTGAAGGGTGGATGATGTAAGATTGTAAAAATGTAAATGGTAACTACCTTTTTTTTTTGTGGGAGGGGGGGGGTTTCAAGGGACACAGTATGGTGGATTTCTATCATGCAGTACATTTCAGATTGGCAACACCAATGTCGTTTGATAGTTTTGGAAAAGTTTCATTGTACACAATTTCACTCACAACAATTAGGTTGATCAGTGGCACATGCTTTCCAGGCAGTTGCTTAAAAAAAGTGCCACGAAGCATGATAGAACCATTTCAACAGATCAGGAGGTTGGCATTCTAACCACTTGATCATATTCTCCCAATTACCCAATTAATAGACATTGTTCCAAGATCATAAATATATTTAACATGTTGGCACCGTTTAATAAGATTTTATGGTTTTCTATTTAAACACTAAATATGGTTTATGTTTTTTTGTTATCACAAAACATGCTTAGCTTATGAAGACGTGGATGTCTGGTTTTATAGCATATTAACCTATTTTGGGTTATTTAATGCTGAATGCAGTAATTTTGGAAAAAAGATTTTTATGCTTAAAATTCTTTATACCTTCAAATATTTATTTTTGGTGTTTGGTTTGATTATTTTGCAGAGGAAAATTATTTTTATTTTTTTTACTATGATTGAGTTTTTCCAAGTATGAAGACAGTCCTGGATATGACCTTAAACTATATCCAGTGGTGAGGCCCCAGCTTGCGGGCTTTGAGGAGTGTGGAGCCACCCTTTAATTGCTATTGCTCCCAGGTCCACTCTGACCTGGAGTGGTAGTACCTGTTAGGGTCCCAACTATGGGATAAATAGAAACTGACTTGAAAACAACAAATATATTCTATTAAAACATCTTTCTTCATAATCTTTGGATTCGGCATTAAATAACCTGAAAAGGGTTGATATGCCGTGAAACAAAAACAACCAACCAACCAAGTATGAAGACATGGAATTTGAGTTACATCACATACCATTTCATCCTAAATTTATACCTTTTCACAGCAGCCAATACAATTGGGGTGCTGAAATACACCTTGTCCTGGCATTTTTTAATTGTACTATACTAATCTTGTGTGGCTTCTCAAATGTTAAAAATAAGTGACGCATTCTCCTGATAATTCTCAAGAAATGTAGAGATGACAGCGGCAGCAAAAGTTTGGAAAAATTCCATATTGAACCCCTTCCTCGTCCATTGCAGCATCCGCACCATCTGCTGCCCCTCTCCACCAAACCACCAATTGCCATCTCCGCTGTACGTTCTTATTCCTGCACACACAACCCATTTCCACAATCAAACAACCGGGTGTAACGATTCAACACGTCTATGTCAGATGGAGGATAAACAAAAATGGCAATTGAGTAGAATGCTGAGAGAATTAGTATGGCCATCATTTCTGAAGACTATATTACGGATATCTTGTCAAACATGGGGCGGGTCAAGGAAAACACGTTTAAAGAGATATCTATATATATCTATATATTTCAAGGTTACTAATTTCTTTGAAAATATCTTTAATATAGAAATCATGAGATTAAAAAAAACAAAAAAACAATGAAAATAAAATGATAAAAATAAAAAAGGCGAAAAAAAGTTAAAAGCTCAATGAATATCGTTTGTAGTTTCAGAGCATATATAATATACGGAAATAATCCACTAGATTTCAAAGACAAGTTCTTGTTTTTTTTTCTGTTAATAATTTGCTTATCATTTTCTTGGAGTTCATATTACAGATCCGTTTTGTTCACAACAAACAAGCCAGTAAAATTATGTCTTTTTATTATTATTTATAAAATTATGTTAGGGTTGATGTCTGAGGAGTTGTTTACTCTTCAGACATCAACCTAAGTTCAAAGAAAAAAAACAAAAAAAGTTTTTTTAAAAAAATTAACATGATTCTATATATTTCAATCTACATAGGATATCATCACAATTTTACTGCAGTAGTTTCCTAGATGTTAATCTAATGAAACTCTGCTGCTATAAAAAGTGCTCAATAATAAGTAGAGCAGTATTTAAGTATAAATTCCTTCTTCATACAAATATCATTTGGCTACATATGTGCATACATGTTTCAGTCAATTTCTTTCAAAATGCGACATCTTCAGGCTAGAGTCTTGCAATAAACTGAAAGCTTAAAAATTGCAATTCAATCAATACAAATCCTTGTTTATTTGTTGTTATTATTATTGCATTTTCACCCCAAACCAGGCACAGTGCCATTTTGATGTAGGGGGCTACTATCTGGGACTTAGTTGTGGGGAAAATAGAGAAGGCTTACTGCAAAAACGTGCTTGTGTCTATCTGTCCTGCGGGCTGAGAAGGAAAAAATGAAAAGATCCAAGATGGCGACCGTGGTCTTTTAATGCCCGCAATCTCGCATAATTCTCGAAAAATCACGTGTCCCATGTTATTTTGAGGTGCACCCGGGCACCATGAAAGCAGATTGCTTTGGGGGGGGGGAGCGGTCAGACCTGTGTAGAATGAACATCATCATGCAACTCGTTAGACTTTTCCGAACTTGTTTACATTGGACTTGAAGGCAACGATATTGTAGTCAGTCCAGAAGCAAGCCAGCAGAACAGTGTTCCATAGGTGGGCAGTTCTAAGAAAGAAGCATTCAGACGTATGTAGCGTGAATATCGTTGTGCGACTCCTCAGACTTTTCCGATTCAGTTGTTTTATTCATTTATTTATTTGAAGAGGAACAGACAGAACATGAAAATAAAAAATACTAATTAAAAAAGAATCGGAGATGGTAGAAAAAATAATAGAGCAAAGTAGGGGGGGGGTAGAAAAACAAGAACGGTTAGAGATTTTAAAAGAGAAAACAAAGCTTATCAATAATCTCTATGCGTATGTGCGACCACACATACTGGAATACCTGTTACAGGACAGATAAAAATTACACAAAGAAAATGGTTTGCACTGCTTATCTCCCCTTACAAAGATCAAATTTACATATAATGCAACTATACCTCATTTTTAGAATTCTTATTTCAATTTTGATCAAAGTCCATTCTAGAATTTTGACTTTAGAAAATGGTTAAAAGAAATTTAATAAATTGAAATTCAAGGATTGTGCTTAATAGGTGTATAATAACTACGGATCAAATTTAATGCAAATCTGAAATATTTTAATTCCCACATTGCACATAATTTGCCCTCTAAAACTTAAAATACTCAAAACAAACTGAAATTTTAGGAATATTATTGATTAATACCTAATATTTATTAACATTTTTCAGAAATTTGAGGTATGTAAATTTTCATATCGGAATCTGCTCTCATTTTTATCCCCTTTGCATAAAACTAAATATAGACCACATTTTAACTCCTTCCACCTAGTGGATGTGTTCCAAAATTTATTATTGGTTTAGAAATGAATTTTGTACATATGTAAACAAATATATAACTTTATGTAAACAGAGATATAGTCATCGACAGAAAGCAGATTCCAAAAAACAACCAAGGAAGATTATCAAAGACTTAGTAACATTTTTGCTAGTAAATTTTTAATAATAAATAAAAAACTATGAAGGTTTCAATAATCTATTAATATATAATATGGGATCATAAATTTTAACAAATGCAAAAAAGAAGTTGATAAATATGTCTGTATAATGGATTTCCTTTTAAATGTATCTATGAAATTTACATGTATTAAAAAAAAAAAAAAAAAAAACAAAAACAATAATTAGAACTTACTGTTATCTATTACTCAACACTAATTTTAATATGTTGAAGAGGCCTAACGTTCACTGAACACACACAGCTCTAAAACCCATTTTAAAATTCATTTAAATTTAAATTAATTTATGTCAACCACCTCTGAAAGCAAAATGAACACGCTTAGAGCTTATGGGTGTTCACTGAATTTGTTTCTTGTTCTCCTTTCCAAATTATTTTCTTTAAAAATAAAAAATAAAATGAGGATGAGCGAGGTCAGTCCAAACTGCTTACTCCCTTAAAATAGGGATTTATATATGACAAATGTATTTTAGTGTCTGAAAAGTAGCTATTTTTGGAATATTTTAACAAAAATATGCTTAAATTTGTCCAAATGATTACAAAACAATTGTAACACATAAGGACATGATGTTCTTATTTTATATTTTGTCGTCGTGATTTTCGCAAACATTATACGCATACCTGATTATGAAGACTGATAATCATGAAGCTTAATTGAGACAATATTGACTGATTTTAACATAATATTAAAAAATATTCCCAAAATAGCTAATCTTCAGACACTTAAATACATTTGTTTATATATATATATATATATATATATAAACATATTCATAACACTTATTTTAAGGGAACAAGCAATTTGGACTCATATCGTTCACCGTATTTTATTTTATTTATTTATTTTGTAATTGTAACACAAGGAAATACACCATATAACGTTCTTATTTTATAATTTGGTGTCTTGATTTTTGCAAAAATATTATACGCATGCTCGATTATGGAAACTGATGATCATGAAGCTTAATTCGTGGAGTCAATATTGATTTGATTGATCTATGGATATTACCGAATTTTAATATATAAAAAAATTGTTAAAAAGAAAAATAAATAAATAAAAATAATATATACATACACACAAGAGGGTTTTTAATATGAATATCAATACACACAAAAGAAAAACGAATTTATAGGAGTATATATGGATCGGAGGATGAAAGTAGATAGAGGCAGTTAGGCCAATAAACTAATAATTATAATTTAAGAAAATTATCTAGATTAAGAGTTAAAAAACCTTAAGAGAACCGTGGCATAAGTAGTGATAAAGTTTTGGTTACAAGCACACAATTTCTATCATAATTATATTTTATGGTCTTCACATTGTACCATAAATTAGATATAGAGGAAAAAAAAAAAAACACATACACACAGATCAGTATAATCTGTAAGGTAGGTATTTAACTATGGAATTTACATAAACTTAAAATTATTTCACAAAAATATACAGGATTGCCTGTAATGAGAGTTTGAAGTTTCTTTTAAAAATAAACTAGGCTGGGTGCCCGGTGTTGCCCGAGTGTTTGGAGGTGTGGGTTGAAAAAAAAAAAAGTGGTAGTAGGCAAGCAGGCTCGAACCTGTACCACGAAGGAGGAAAAGAACATATAAAAAACAAACAAAAAAACGTCATCTTTGCTATTGTGTCCATTGTCAAACCAGAAATGACAAAGGTTTAAATTAAGACGAGTTAATCGAAAATAGGGGATGACTAAAAAATATCAGCAAAAAAAGCGACCCCTCCCTGTAGAAAAGTGCCCAGTTTAGGGTGAAGGAATTGATGTTTTTTGCTAATTGTTCAATATTTGTCATCCGAAGGGTCGAGCTTAAAAGTGATACCGATCTCGTGAAAATCTATCGGCTCTGTCGAAAGCTTTAGGTATACATACAAACATACATACATACATTTAAACAGACAGGCGAGATTTATATTATAGATTAATGAAAACTAATAAAATCAAATAAAATGAAATAAAAACCGTAATAAAATTTAAAATATTTTCGATCTGAAGTCATTTAATCTACGCATTTAGCAATGATGCTTTCTGTAAGGCAGATGGATTGATGGACAGAGTATCTTCAAGAGATACGTGGACACACACAAAACGTCAATGCAAAAATATGAAAAAATTAATAAAAAAAATTTTTTTTTTAAATATTTTTTTAAGTTGCCTAAATAAAAATTCCTTCCCAAGTTGTTTTTGGCCATTTCGATTTGATTCATTCTGGCTGGGCATTTCATAGAGACGTGCGCAGGTGGAGGTGTGGGACAGAAGTAGATGGAAGAATGGAAAAAGAGAATGTCAGTTCTAAAGACAGGATGGATGGAAATGGTCCAGAGAGGAAAATGCCGCAATCCAAAGATGAACTGGAAAGGAGCCAAAAAATTAAGCCGACACATTGAAAAACAACTTTCACTATTATTAAAACCTAAATAAAAAAAATAAAAAAATAAAAAGCATAACTAAGAAAATAGAAACAAAAATAAAAACAAAGAAAAAGTTAATTGCAAATTCTAACCAATATGGCTGATTTATAAACAAAATGGCAGCACTCTTTTTCGGCAAAGAAAAAAAAACAAAAAAACTTTTTTTTTATGCTAACCCTTTCTATCCGATGGTTGGAAACTAGACGCGATCAGAAAGTATCCGTGCGCATGTACACTATCAACGATATTGATCTATTTTAGTCAATTTGTCTCATAAGCTGAACATCTTTCAACCAGCATTCTTTAAGGAATTATCTTTTAGAATTTAAGAGATTGGAATTAATAATTTGAATTATTTGCACTGCTATTCTTATTTTGTAACCTTTGACCTTCAGGTATATCTTATAAAATTCGGGAATCTGCATAGAATTTCACATGAACCCATAGTATAACGGATAAAGCACTAGGTAAAATTCAGTTGTAAGTGAAACTCTTTTGAAGATTAAAAGTTTAATCCTCATTTCGGCAATACAAAAGAATTGTAACTGAAGACTTTTACTCAGTCATGGCTGATAGATCGAGAGTATACTAATCCAGTAGTTCAATTAAGGGTTTCTATTTGAATATGAGAACAGTAATTCGAATAATTCAATTAATACAAAATTTCATCACGTTTTGGATCATGAAATCTTCGAGTCAAACTTGTGAATCTAAGTCAAATTTTGAAGTCTGTAGAGAATTTCAAACTGAATCTTATTTAATCCTTGGGAGTGGATTGTTATTGATCTATTACAAATAACTGTAGAATTTTCCAAATGAACCCATGGTCTAATGGCTAATATATCGGGTCAGTGCAAAATGTTTCTGACAATTTCAAACGTAACTTTTTTTTTTTTTTTTTTTTTTTTTTAAATAAATTAAAAAAAAAAAAAAAAAAAAAAAACCCTACTTTTAAAAATCTTTATTCGTAATAACCTTTGGTTTCTGTAACTTGATTGCATAGTACAATGAACTTATAAATGCCTCACTTGTAAAATCTTTAGGTCTTAATCTGAAATATGAATCAAACTCTCGTTCAATTTCCTCTCATGATGTTAACCTAAGCTCATCTAAATGATCTCGTAATCTTCGAAATAAGTGATAATCTGAGGGAACTAAGTAAGAATATGTAGGACAGAGCAAGATTTTCCAATCAAATACTCCTAGATCTTTGATTAGTAGTGCTGAGCATTATCATTATGGAAGATTTCTGTTGACTAAAAAAGGTCATTTTCAAGTCAACATGGGTAAGAATATTGAAAAAAAAAAACAAAAAAAAAAACGATGCTTTAATAATCTGAAAGAAAAAGTTATAAATTAATCATGGTTATATTTTTTAACTAATAAAAATATGCAAAAAATAAAATACCATGGTTTAAAATGACTGTTCTACAAACCATCAAAAACTTTTTTGCCGACCTGATAGTTGGTTAGTAATCAAAGTAATAGTTTTCTGCTGATTGGACGATTCAATTTTTACTACAGGCAATAATCAAGAAAGACAAATTAACACTTCAACCCAGTCATGGTTAAAGGAATAAGAACAATCTACCCTGTGGATTAAATAATGGGTTCAGTTGGAAATTCTGTATAAGTTCTCTGAACATACATACATACATACATACATACACTCCACTTGTTACTGGTATTTAACAATGTCAACTCAGGAGAGTAATGGTTGGAGACTGCATACCTCTTGCCACAAAAAATCCATGTGCAGGCACCCCTACGGTGGGTATCCATAGTCTGTTAAAACTAAAGGAGCTTTTACCTTAT
The DNA here is from genome assembly GCF_053919585.1 of Euprymna scolopes. Taxonomy (NCBI): domain Eukaryota; kingdom Metazoa; phylum Mollusca; class Cephalopoda; order Sepiida; family Sepiolidae; genus Euprymna; species Euprymna scolopes. The sequence goes on along the minus strand of NC_136499.1, from coordinate 23,298,529 downwards.
TAGTGCCGTGACAACAGCATATTCTTTTCATTGTTTTGACTCTTGAGTATATATCTATTTTATTTTTTATTTTAATGTAAAATTTTTTTAAACATTAAATATCCTATTAAAAATTTTAGAAAATTAAATTCACCAGAATGCATTTTGATTTATTTATAAACAAGTCAGCAATTTTAATCTTTTTACTAGTAGAAAAAAAATAATAAAAAAGGGGGGGGGGGTCACGGACCTTTAAAATTTGAAAGGAATTTTGAGAAATAAAACTGGCTTTTAAGTTCTCGGCAAATCCTCGCATTAAAAAAAAAAAAAATCTTAAGTTGTGAAAGCTATTTACATCCCATAACAATTGTACACCGCTGATCAAAAATTTAAGACCACTTAAAAATCTTTAAAAAGAAACCTTTTAAAGGATAGATTTTAAACTCTTCCGACTTAAGGTTACTAATGCTACAATCTAAAAGTTTATGGAAACAAAAAGATACATTCGGAAAATTTTATTTAAAAATTTGCATTTTTATTAAATTAGGCTTTTTACACATGATCAAAATTATAAGATCAAGAGTATAAATTGTTAGATTTATGGTAATTCTAATGTTTTAGTTCGGTTAGAGATTAGCAATCACTGTGTAAAGGTGTTACCATGCCTAAAGCAAGAAAACTAATCGAACTTTAAGGCTCTCGAATACTAGGATTCTATAAGCAAGGTTTGTCACAGCGAGTGATAGCAGCTAAGGTAAATCGCAGTAAAACTTATTTGCAACTTTCTAAAGAACACTGAGAATTATGGAAAAGCAAAATCCTTTGGTATGCCCCCCACCTAAATTTCTCCTGCATTGAGTAGGAAAATCAGATGTGCTGTTATGAATGACAGAGGACTTTCTTCTAGTCAAATTAAGGCGGTTACAGATGCTGATTGCAGTCCAATAACCATCAGACGACACTTACAACAAAAAGGCATGGTAAATAAAAAGCGTAAAGGAATTCCTCGATTACTTCCACACCACAAAGTGGACTACTTAAGATTTGGTCGTGAATACCAAACCTGGGACGTTGAGAAAGGGAAGAAAGTCGTGTTTTCTGATGAGAAAAAAATTCAGTTTAGATGGTCCTGATGGTTTCTAGCGATATTGGCATGACAAAAACATGCCCCTTGAAATTTTCCCCACACGTCATAGTGGTGGAGGGTCCGTAAGGGTAATGGGGTGCCTTTTCTTACAGAGGCAAGATGGAGCTCCAGGTGGTACAGAGTCATCAGACAACAGCTAGTTATGTTAGCATGCTACAAAAAACATCTTTGATTATGGAGGGTCATCGTTTGTGTGGGGATGGATGGTTATTCCAACAAGATAATGCTGCAATCCACACTGCAAGACCTTGAGCTTTCTACAAGAAAATGGATTTCATCTCTTGGGACATCCTGCATGCTCACCGGACGTGTACCCAATTGAAAATGTTTGGGGATGGATGACAAGAGAGGTTTATCGAAATGGCAAACAATATTCAACAAAAAATTAACTTTGTGAAGCCATCTTCAGAAACTGGAACAGGATCCTCCGCACCTTAATGAAAACCCTTATTTCTAGCATGCCCCCAAAGAATTTTTCATATCATCAAAAGCAGTGGAGGTAGAACTCATTAAGTTTGATTGTTAAATGTTTTCATACACTTTGTACAATTTAATAGAATTTTTGTCTCTGGTCTTATAAATTTGATCATGTGTAAAAGGCATAATTTAATAAAAATGTAAATTTTAAAAATAAATCTTTGGAATGTAGCTTTTTGTTTCCATAACCTTTTAGATTGTAGTATTGGTAACCCTATCCTTATAAAAAAAGTTTTTTAAAAAAGTTTTAAGTGGTCTTAAATTTTTGATCAGCAGTGTATGTATACCAGCAGCATTTACTCTAGGCTAGTTAAATTGGAAGGAGGAAGTGTGAAGGGAATATTAAATTCACAAATGCTCCCCAGTCATATGTATATTTTGGTGAGGAGAGATAACATTAGGTTTTTGCAATTCTTGCAGGGATTTGTCAATGTCCTACATACAGCACCTGGTATTCCCAAATGGTCACTCATTTGGTCTTGACCAGGTTCAATGTTGCTTAACTTTGGTGATTTAACAAGAACCAGCATGTCAACGTGATCATGCCATATTCAACCATAAAATTATTTATAGTTTTATATAAAAAATTTAATATAATTAATAATTTAATGAATTTAATTGTGATATTTCAAATTTAACGTTTTAAATTCTATTTTAAAAGTAATTTGATTAAAAAAAGCAAACATAAAAACTAGTTAAAATAATAAAAAAATTTTTTATTTTTTTATTTAAAATGAAAATACTCCCTATGTGAGTACAGCTCCATCTAATAAGAAAATCCGCTTTAACCTCTATTCATTAAACGAGTAATGTTAAAATTGGGAATTAACAGAGCAGTGAAAGGAAATCTTTGATGCTGAAAAGGTAGCGAAGAAAACATTGAATAGTGCAAAACGGTATGTTTCGCTATCTTTAGTTTCAGAATATATTTGGTTATAGGATTTTTTTTTTTTTTTTTTTACTTAGGAGTCACCACTTATGAAGGCCCAGAGGCCACTTGAGGATGAGGGTTAAAAAGTGTACAGTAGTCAATGGGACAATATCGTTGCAATCATTAGTAGTGGAAATTTGGTAAACTGGATTACTTAAGGGGAACTTGTTTACATTGGACTTGAAGACGACTATATTATAATCAGCTGGAAAGCAAGCAAACGGACGACAGCTCCTCAGGTGTGCAGTTCTAAGAAAGAAGCTTTATTCATGGAATCTACGTTTAGGTTTAGGCACGAATAAAGAATGGCAGAAATTATTGATAATGTTTTCAGCTAGACGAGTGTTTCTCGGGAAAGTTTAGCAAGGGGGGGGGCATAAATTGGAGCTCAGACGAGCACCTGCCATGAAAATAACGATAAAGCAGAGACAGGCTCACGTCTCTTCTGTGAGAAAGAAGTTGCAGGGAAGAGAAAACGGAATCCATTACTAGGCTATGAAGTCCATTTTGCACTGTCAAGGCAAGATAAATTCTTTTTAGCAGCTCATGGCCAGATGTGGCAACAATACTCCGTCCTTGAACATACCTGGCTCTTATATAGATAGAGAATTGCATCAGCAGTGAGATATCTACTGGATCGATAGAAGATAGATAGATAGATATTTCCAGCAATCTTGGCAATGGATTTGATTTAAGTGTTCAATTTCATATCAGGAGTAAAGGTCAAGCCTAGAAGCTTGTCAAAACATGGAGCCTCCCCAAGAAGAAAACCATACATTTCAATTGATTCCAAATGGGGATCAGAGTGTTGATGATGTAAAGATAGAAGCTTGGTTTTAGATGCATTAAAAGTAACCAGCCACTTTCCCCATTGTACCACATGCTCAAGATTAGTGGAGACAGTATCAGAGAGAACTTGATCGTTTATGGTCTTGATGTGCTGCCATAGATATTTCTTATCAAGGTACGGAGACCATTCTTGGATAAAGGTTAATGAATAGACAGGGAGACAACACCCTAATGATCAGTAATGGTGGAACTTGGGTAGGGTTTAATTATACAAGAGAATGACTCAACAAGAACTTGTTTACATTAGACTCAAAAACAACCACGTTATAGTTAACTGGGAAGCAGCTCCACGGTATTGTTTCACAGATGGACAGTTCTAGGAAAAAGACTTTGCTCATGGAATTTTCCTTTAGTTTTAGGCACATTAAGTAAATTGTTGACAGTTGTAGCAAGACAAGTATTTGTTGTGAAAGTTTTAGGGCAGGGGGGGGAGGTATAGATTGGAGCTTAGTCGAGCATCTACTTTAAAAGTAACAATAGAACTAAAACAGACTCGTAACATCTCTTCCGCAAGAAAGAGTCATTAGAGAGAAGAAGTGACTTTCGAAGACTGTTTTGCACCTTGTCAAGGCAGGAAAGGTACACTTAGCAGCTCCTTCCCAGATGTGGCAACCTCCAAAATAATTTTTTTAGTTTGTGAAATATTTCTATTCTATGAATGTCCAGTACAAATGCAATGTCCAAAGTTATTTTACCGTCTTTGGACAGAAAAGATATTACGCTTTGATCTTAGCCCAAAGACCAAAAAAGTGTATTCTAGGTTAAAGTTCCACATTTAACATCAGGCCTGCTTCCCGGTTGAATACAATACAGTAGCCTTCAAGTTCAATGCAAACAAGTTCTTATTGGGCCGTCCCTATAAATAATCAAATTCTACCCAATTTACATCATTAACGATTACTTCACTACCACCTTACATTCATTAACCCTTATCCTCAAGTGGCCTTCGAGACTTGATAAGTGGTGACTCCCAAGTATCAATATATATATATATATATATATATATATATACATATATCTCAAATGAAATTTAAAAAATAACTATTGGATTACATCTTCAGTGATCAGGAAAAAATAAAGTTGGGGTTGATAGCATACACATAACTATGAAGGTGTCTTACTGCATTATACAGATTTTAATATTTATAAGAAAACCAAAAAATGATGCCAATGTTCTGTTCAAGGTGGAATTCATTTTACTTATCCTGGGACAGGTATTTTCGTGTGTGTATGTGTGTGTTCGTTCATCAAAATCGACTCAAGCAGTCAATTTACACAAAATTCCACTAGAGTCTCAAACTGAAATAATTAATTGACAAAGACGCTAAACATTCCGTTTAATCTTTTTCAAAGGAAACACGAAAAAATAAATAAATAAGTAAATAAATAAAGGCAAGTTCCTCGAATTGGCAGAACAATTCATCTGAAAGTCTGTAGGTCGAATATTTGTGTGCCAAGTTCAGTGGCAGAGCTCCAGGACTGCTGGGACTAGCAGCAACACATCAAGGTTCAATGGACGGCACAGACTTCCAGTGTTACCACTCTATTTTCTTTTCTTTTTTTTTTTTTAATTATTATTTTACTATTTTTTTGTTTTTTAATTGCATCTTTCGGAATTTCTTTGAATCATTAAAACTAGACACGCAATTTTAGCTGCAGATAAAGATCAGCACAACAAAAAGGTAACAGTGACAAGGAATGATGGGATTGCAGCAATGTTAAATAGAGAGCAAAAACGGTGTTTACAAAGTGAATGTAATTATTAAATTCAATCACAAATACTATTGAACTGGGCAATGCATAACTATTATCACTTTGTTTCACATAGATACAATGCTATGTATATGGATTGGTCTACTCTGCCGTCAATTCACTGTTTTCTCCTTCGATAGCTTTCTCAAAAACTGGGAAAATATTTTATCGGCACAGCAAGATAAGATAATTTATAGGACAGTTGTTAATCTTTATGATTATAAAACCTGGACCGTCCGGGCATCTCTACGTGCTTGCTTGAATCTTGTAATAAATAATTTTACCAAGAATTCTTCATAACTTTTGGTTTTAATTTTAGCTGATGACACTCAAATTATTATTTATTTATTTTTAAACATGACGCTAGAAAGAAAGACCACGTGCAAATTATTTTTTTTAAATAAACAAATATTTATCTATTTTAAGTTTCAAATTCTGTTTATTTAAAAAAAAAATAAATAAAATAAATTTGCATGTGGTCGTTCTAACTAGTGGGGCAGGTTATCTCAATATTCCATAAAAATCTTTTACTTAGTGATACAAGCACCAAGTGCAAGATTGTTTCAGCAATCTGCCCCACTAAACCTCATGTTTTGAATTTTATTTTCTCCGTATTTCTAAAAAGTGGATGACTTATTTTTTTTTTTACTTTTGAAACCACTATATATTGAATACAATTTAATTGATGGAGAATTGACTATATATATATATATATATATATATATATATATATATATATATATATATATATATAACTACTTAATTTACTCACTATTACTAATTAATATACGAAAGTATAGATTTATGCGTAAACTTTAAGTATTTACTTCAAAAGTGCTCAATATGTAGGTAGAGCTAGTTAGTAAGTTATAAAATGTATATGGTGATTAAGCTACACTGAATATTCCGTGTTTCATCCACTCTAGGACTCTTCAGGCTTAACTTACATGTGTACATGAGGAGCTGCCGCCTGAATCTGCTGGCATCAAAGAACGTCCATCGTAATGCTACACATAGAACAAATCAACTTAGAAATCGTTTTTATCCTAGAGTAGCGATTTCCGCACTGAAGACTGCTAAATATAGCTGCATAAGCCTGAAGAGTCCTAGAGTGGATGAAACGCGGAATATTCAGTGTAGCTTAATCGCCATATACATTTTATAACTTACTATATATATATATATATATATATATATATATATATGTGAAATCTGCATAAATTAAAATATATTTAAGTGTATTTCACAACTGCACAAGACCAACTGCCTCTACTAGTAAATCTATATATATATATATATATATATATATATATATATATATATATATATATATATAAAAAAAAATTCACTTTGAAGTTTAAAATTGGGGGTTATTTCTCCCCGAGTTTTCTAAACCCTTTAATCTACATGGAGTTGCACATAAGAGTCAAGAATTTTTCTTTCCGAAGTGTCAGCATTTTAGATCGATCAGATATATGCAACAAATTTGGATGGCAGTGTGTTAAAATAGGATTGAAAATGAATTTTCCATGTCAGGTTAGAATAAGGAATAGAGAAAGAGATGTCACCATCTATTGAGCTACTTACATGTGTACATGAGGAGCTGCTGCCTGAATCTGCTGGCATCAAAGAACGTCCATCGTAATGCTACATATAGAACAAATCAACTTAGGGATCGTTTTTATCCTAGAGTAGCAATTTCTGCACTGAACACTGCCAAACATAGCTACATTTTATTGAATCATTCACACTGGTGTCCCTAGCTTCACATCGTATAATTGCATCTTTTTGCATATTAATTGTGCAAGTACATATGAAGATTACTGTTCAATTTCACTGCTGAATATCACCACAGCAATAAGGTGATGGTGATTAAGTGATCAATGACGCAGGCAACCTGGGTGTGCAAAGTTTGAATCAAGTTCGTTCCACAGAAAGACTTCCACTTATGGATGTTGGCAACCTTCATGTGGTTCTTCTTGCATAAGTACCTAATGTTTTTCTAGAAAGAATTCTAACTAGAAAGATATCAGGGAGACGAATGCCAACAATGGAATCATCTGATTCATTAGAAATGAATGATGCTCAACAACAACGATAAAGAAATGATAAAAGTAAATGTCCTGGAATTGAACCGATTTAATGCGACCATTTTTATAGTTTGGACTGCTAATGTCTATCCTACCTGCACTTGTGTATTCCTTGCAATAAACACAAAATAATGGACCAGTAGAATTTGTCTAGAGGGAAGGAAACATAAGGGAAAATGAAAAGAGAAAAACAACAAGAAATTTAAAAAAATAATAAAATAAAAAGAGGAAAATGAAGAGGCTGCTTGTCTGCGTGAGCGGCTGCTAATCTTTGACTAATGGCCGAGATAATCCTAATCCCATTCAGAAGTGAATTCAGAAATGGATAGACTAACCTTGCTTAATCTGGTGATTAAGCAAAGCCAAGCGAAGCAAGAGTCAAGTATATTTTATGAACCTGAAATGGGGGGAGGGGAGTAGGAAGGGGTGTTAAAAAAAAAAAAGAAAAAAAAAGAAAAGACGCATTTAACCATTTTCCAAAGACAAAGTGCCACATTTTTCTTTTTTTTTTTTTGATATGCCCACATGTCAAAGAGAGGATTTTCCAGTCACACTTCAGTTTGAAATAGAATTTGAAAGAAGCAGATTGAATGGATGCATCACATTTTGGATGTATCCAAGCATCTCTACCAAAAGGCTCTGTCTGTTGGTCAGTTTGACATAGAATTTTGTCTGTCACACTTGTGTTTAGAAATAAAATATTTGGTGCTTATGCAGAATACAGGCCACATTATCATCAGCATATTCTGGGCAGGCTATGTAAAATGTTAGAAGGTGCTGAACACAAAGTATTTTCTTTTGAATTTCTTTTGTTTTTGTTCTTTTACCCCAAAATGCTAATCGATTAAGGTGCCAAACCAAAATTTCATTTTTTTTGTTTTGTTGTTTACCAAAGACGTATGCTAATGTTTAAAACGCTAGCAAACAGTTACAAAAATAAAGGAAAAAAAAAATTATAAACTAAAACAGTCATTGTATGGTAATTTCAATAAAAAAGGTACTTGTGCAATTTACAAACCCTACTGAAATATTTAGAAAGTCATTCTTTACATAGGGAGAGTTCAGGTGCTTTTCTATTTTTTTTTTTTTTTTTTTTTTTTTTTTTTAATAACTATTCTGTATATTCACCTTACAATTTGATAGAAGACATCCCACCCCCATGCCCCACAAAAAAAAAAAAAACATAAGATACCGTTTGCCAATTGTTGCAATTTTATTGACTAAGCATTTCAGCAGATTCCAAATATTTACACAATTTGCCCGGAATATACCAACACTAACGCGATTCTTATTCTGCATAAATACCAACTTTTTTTATATGTATCACCTGCAGATTGAACGAACGCATAATAGTTATTTTTCCCTTTCTTTTCATTCAGTTTTTATTAATCATTTTTAAAATCCTCCTTTAAATATTCACTGCCTTAAAGCAAAAACCAATGCTACTTAATTCGACAGCTGTAACGAAATAATCCGATAGGTACGCATAAAAATGGCTGCTGCATCATTTTTCTGACATTTAGCAAGTGCCAATTTATCAATCGAGAACATTACATAACAAAATCAAACGAAGATAGTTAAGGTCTCGCTTTCTAAATATATCTCAGACGAATCAGGGCTTTAGAAGAAATAAAAGACAATGTCATGGAACCAGTTCTAAATACACTGCGTAGAATTATGCATCAGGTAATACTGCTCAGAGCAGAAGGAGAAGCAAGGAATTGCCATCTTTTTTTTTTTTTTTAAAGTACAGAGTTCAACTCAATTAAAAATCAAAGATACAGAAAAAGCTTTGATGTACATTCCAAAAATCAAATTTACCAAGTAGTTTTTTTAATTAAGAAAATTAAACTTTATGAGGGGAGATAAATGGTGTCTTGATCTACTATCTTCAATGAATAAGGTGGAGGAAGGCACGATTTGAAATGCCAATCAGTCTTGTAATGGATGCGACTTACTATTAAAATAGCTAAAAATCACACACACATACGTAACTACACAACCATTCTACATAAATTTTTGGAACATGACATTTGTTTTGTGACTGCTATGTACAAAATTTTTTAATTTTTATATTAGGTTGAACTCTACACTTGCACCTTTTTATGGAAATAGCTCTAGACACGGCATGAAGCCACTTTATTCAAGGAGTTAAAAAGATGATGGTCACAAAGGCAGAAGATGCCTATTGATCTTAGTCTTGAAAAGACAAAGGCTATAGGTAGGAGGAAAACAGTCAGCAGGCAGAAAGTCCCACAAGCTTGGCATTCTTGGAAAGAAACCACTGAGAATTAGAATGATGTAATAATAGAGCCCACTAGAATGAGTCAAACGAGCTGGAATAAAGGAAGCAGAGAATAGATCAGACAATTCTGAAGAACACATATCAATAGTATTTATAGAAACTAGCAACATCACATCATATATATATATATATATATATATATATATTTCATGAAAGTTGCCGATAAACAAATGTTGGCCAAGAAATAAATGCTGACCGACAAACTTAAGTCGAAAGAATTGAATTAATCGCAGTAAAATTATTTGCAAGTGATTTTTCTTTAATTTCTTTCATCAAAAACTATTTTGTAATAAAATCAGAATAAATATGAATGGACTCACTTTTTTAGCACATTAAAAAATGAGCAAAAGTTATAGCCCGTTGACTTAGAACGAGTGTATTATGCCAAACTGAAGTTTGAATGATTAAATTTGTATTGATTTTTACATTAAATACTAATCTCTATTAATCCCTAACTGCACCGAACAGATACCATAATACTTAAATCGTTGCACCTTATAAATGCCTATATAAAATTTCAGCCAGATCAGCTCAGTACTTTCTGAGAAAAATGTAACAGACGGACATACAAATACAGATTTTTTTTTTAAATATATCACCTGCATTTTTTTTTTTTTTAATATATCCCCTGCATTTTTTTTTTTTAATATATCCCCTGCATTTTTTTTTTAATATATCAGCTGCATTTTTTTTTTTAATATATCACCTGCATTTTGTTTTTTAATATATCCCCTGCATTTTTTTTTTTTAATATATCACCTGCATTTTTTTTTTAATATATCCCCTGCATTTTTTTTTTAATATATCCCCTGCATTTTTTTTTAATATATCTCCTGCATTTTTTTTATATTATAAAACAAACCATTATAAACGATTTGATTAGTTTTTACCTATCTATTTGCTTCCCAACATGGGCATAGTCAGACATGTTCACCGTTTTAGTATTAGTAATAGGTGCCTTTATCCATATACATTCACATACATCCGGTATTCCAATGATGCTTTATGTCACAGTTCAGTTATATCGAATAATTTCGGATTCTATAATTGAGAAAGAAACATTTTTTGTCCCCATTTGGCTTTGCATCGGGGCAAAAATTACACACAAGGTCAGTTTTAATATGGCGATAATCCTGCTTAAAAAGAAAAAAGGGGGGGGGGGCACACCGGGTCAAAACAAAATAAAATTGCTTCATTCTAGTAAGATCTCTCAGCTGACAAAAACAGGTAATACACTTTGCTTTTAGCTAAAAGACCAAGCAATTTGCCAATTTTGTAACATCAACTTTTTTTGTTTTTCAATACCAAAGATTAAATAAAGAATAAGTTAAATGCAATTCACCAGTGTAATCATAGTCAAAGCGAATTTAGAAATTTATATTTTACCTTGCATCATGTGCTTTTAAGTGAATGCAAATATATCCAACTGCATTTCCCAATTTCATAATATACACTAGTAATCATTAGACTGTGCACACTTCAAATGCAGACAATCATAAATACACCAATCACTTTTCTTTAACATTTTCATGAAATTTCCAGAGATTTCAGAAAATTTTTTCCAGAAAACTGTTAGAAAGCAGACTTAAACTTGATAGTGATTTTTTAAACCTCATTCTGACGTGTTACTACAGCTTTTCTTTAGTCAGTTTCCTCCGATATCTCACATATATATATATATCTGTACACTAGCAGGTTGTTTCTTAAACAGATTTTTAATTCATGCAGGTTATGAATTTATTATTATAGTCAATTCTCTATCGATTATCATATTGTACCTAATATATAGAAGTGAGATCAAAAGTTACAAAAAAAAAAAAAAATAAAAATAACGTTCTTTAACTTATGAATGTAGGCTTGTGCATGTAAACATGTTTAGTTGACTACTCCCGCCAAGGTCAATTGTCCGGTTTTCAATTTGGACCACTTAGCAGCAAGTTTTGCTGGATAAAAACAAAATCGAAAATGTGCTACAGGTCCAAATTTCAACTTTGTAGACCAAATATTAAAAAGGAGTTATATGTTGGCATGTGTTGGACAGCTTTTGCAATTTGGAGACGGAATCGTTTTTGTTGAGATAAGTGATTTCAATCATGCTTTTTATTTTAGATTTAAAATATTAACAACTCCATTTTATTTCAGTATTTAATTTGTGTATTTCTGTTTTATTAAATGCTAGCCTTTTTTTTTTTTTTTTTTTTTCCTCGTACATATGTTTATTTATCCACCGTGTTGATAGCAAAAATTACAAATTATACTCATTTTTAGTTCGTGTGAGGGGAATCTATCACCATACTTTCCCTTAAACACGTCCGTTGGACTTTTATTAAGTACAATACTTAATAGTTTTTTTTTTTTTTTTTTTTTTTTTTTTTTTAATGGAGAGTAGAAAACGCATTGTGGATGCGTTATCGGCAGCTCCTGTTACTCTCGCTTCTTCTTATTTGTCCCTCAGTCCTCATTTTTTTAAATGAGTGATTTTTCGGACAAAGGGAGAAGAAAAAGCTGTTTTCTAGGTTGGCAGTATTTTTGCGAACAGTTGGCTGAGATGGCGGAAATTTTCTGTTTCTATGTCTATCCTTGTAGCCATGTCACTAGTAAGGGTGCTGGAGGTAAACGTTTTGTCTGGGCTGACGTTATCCGCCTGATAGTCAGGGACCCGAACCTTGGATTAACCACTAAGGAGGCTGTCCTATCAGCAGGTGCAAAGTACTGGGGCTGCTGTATTGCCATTTGGTGAATGGATTCTGGACCATGCAGTAGCTTCTGGTGGGGCCTCTCGATGCCATACTAGTGGGTAATTGTTACGGCTTTACCTTATCATTAACTACAAATAAAAAAAATAAAAAATTCTTCGTTTCTTTTTCTCTCTTAATTTCCCCTCTCTGTCCTGCTCTAAGTAAATCTGTCGACCTAGTCCACAAATTCCAAAATTTCATCATGACAAGTTTCAAGAAAAAATACACGATTAAACCCGGTTCCCCAACTTCCAACGTAGACCCCTACTACCATGTCTCCTTCTCCAACATCAGGGGTCTTCGTTCTAACCTTCCAGAGGTTGAAACCCAATTACAGGAGACTAAACCAGACCTTTTATTTTTAAGTGAAACTGGCATTGGACAGGCTATTTCCCTAGATGAGTTTGCAATTTCAGGATACTCTAACTTAACTTCTAAATCTGACCCCCAAGATCGCCATGGGCATGGAATATGTGCCTATATTAAAGATAGCTTTCCATGTGGGAGGGACATCTCCAGGGAAGATCCTAACTTACCCTATATGTGCTTCCGGGTTGCTTTAGCTCACACTACTGCATTTATATTTACTCTCTATCGCCCCCACAACAGTGGAGTTACTATCTTTCAAAGCATATCTGAGAAAATTGACCAAGTCCTTTCTACTTATCCTTCAGCTAACATTCACGTATGTGGAGACTTCAATGTTCACAACGTTGAATGGTTGACCCACTCAAACAAGACCGATGATGAGGGGAGGTTCTGTCATGATTTCTCCATTGCCTATGACCTCACTCAGATTGTTCAGGAACCTACCCGTGTGCCCGATAATGATGGCCAGTATGCGAGCCTACTAGACCTTTTTCTCACAACTTGCCCTGAACTATGTTCAGTTTCTGTTCTGTCGCCTCTTGGATCTTCCGACCACTCTGTTGTATCAATTAAGATAAAAATGAAATGTAATAAGTCCCCAGATGTACCTCTTCATCGTACAGTATATCGATACACTAAGGCTGACTGGGATAGCTTCCGTACATTTATATCTGATCTACCTCTGCATTCCATGTTTAAAAAGGATGTGTCCTCTATAGTATTAGACCTAACTGAATGGTTAATTGTAGGTATTGACCATTTCATACCATCTAAAAAGTTTCAGAAAAAACCTAACAGCCAGCCATGGTTCTCTCCAGAATGTGCTGCTGCCATTGCGCACAGAAATCACTTTTTCCACTGCTTCAAACGTAATAGATGTATGGAAACTAAAGCCGTTTTCAGGACTGCCAGCAACCATTGTAAGAAAGTAATAAGGAACGCAAGAGAGTTGTATGCTCAATCTGTTAAGTCCAAAGTAGCTGAGCAGCGGCTTGGTTCCCACCAGTTTTGGCAAATAGCAAACAGAATCCTGAACAGAAGCGTGTGCTCCATCCCAACTATTATCAATGGACCTGAGGTAATCTCGTCAGCATCAGACAAAGCCAAACTCTTTGTCAAGAACTTTGCAGCAAATTCTACCCTTTGCGACCAAGACCGCCAACCCCCAATATTTCCTCCTGTATCAGAAAACACGCTATGTGATATACGTATATCTGTACGTGATGTTGCGAAGCTAATCAAAAACCTTGATTCGAGTAAAGCAACTGGCCCTGATGGTATTCCAATTATAGTACTCAAAAAACTTCAACCTGAATTAGCGCCCATACTTACAAAACTGTTTAAACGTTGTCTTAAGGAGAATAGTTTCCCATCTCCCTGGAAAACCTCATCAGTATGCCCTGTATTTAAGAATTCAGGTGATCGCTCATCCCCCTCTCAGTACAGGCCAATAAGTCTCCTGTGCGTCATGAGTAAGTTGCTAGAATCTGTGTTAAATACAGAAGTAATCAAACATCTCAACAAAAATAACCTTCTTAGTGACACTCAATATGGTTTCCGTTCTGCTAGATCTACAGCAGATGTCATTACAGTTATATCGCATAGGATTAGCAAATCTCTCGACGGTGGCAATCTTTCTAGAGCAATTGCTCTTGACATATCTAAAGCCTTTGATAGGGTATGGCATAAAGGTTTACTTCATAAGATCGCTAGCTATGGTATAGCTGGAAAAGTCTTCTCAATTATTAAATCATTTCTTTCTGATAGGTTCATAAGAGTAGTAGTTGAGGGGCAAAAATCAGAAGCTCACAGTATTAATGCCGGTGTCCCTCAGGGATCCATCCTGGGCCCAACTCTTTTCCTGATCTACATTAATGATCTTCCAAATCATATCCTTACATCATTTGTAGACATTTATGCTGACGACACTACCATTTATGGTACTACATCTAAGACAGTAAACGACCAAGTTCTCTCCAATTCTCTCTCCTCTGATCTTGAGCACGTAGTACAATGGGGAAAGGAGTGGCTGGTTACTTTTAATGCATCTAAAACCAAGCTTCTCTCTTTACATCATCAACATTCTAATCCACATTTGTCATCAATTGAAATGAATGGCTCTCGTCTTCAGGAGGCCTCAAGTTTTGACAAGCTTCTGGGCTTGACCATTACTCCTGATCTTAAATGGAACACGTATATCAAATCTGTTGCCAAGGCCGCTGGAAAAATGGTGGGATCTTTCTATCGATCCAGTAGATATCTCACTGCTGATGCTATTCTCTACCTATATAAGAGCCAGGTACGTCCAAGGATGGAATACTGTTGCCACATCTGGGCAGGAGCTGCTAGAAAGGACTTGTCCTGCCTTGATAGAGTTCAAAATAGACTTCGTAGCCTCGTAGGAGATGTCCTTTTCTCCTCCTTGCAACCTCTATCTCACAGAAGAGATGTTGCGAGTTTGTCTCTGATGTATCGTTATTTTCATGGAAAGTGTTCAACTGAGCTTCAATCTTTGGTCCCCCCTCGCCAAACTTTCACAAGAAACACTCGTCTAGCTGTAAACACTATCAATAATTTCCCCCACTCTTTATCTGTGCCTAAACCTAAACGTAGATTCCATGAACAAAGCTTCTTTCTTAGAACTGCACGCCTGTGGAATTGTCTTCCGTTTTCCTGCTTTCCGGCTGACTACAATATGGTTGTGTTCAAGTCTAAAGTAAATAAGTTCTTGATGAGCCGTTCCATATAAGTTATTAAATTTACCAAATTTTCATTACTAATGATTACTATATTGACCAATTTCTACTGTACACTCTTTAACCCTTATCCTTGAGTGGCCTCTGGGCCTTGATAATGTGGTGATGCCTTTGTAAAAAAAAAAAAAAAAAAAAAAAAAACTAATCTCTGGCCAGCTCTTTATGCTTTTCTAAAATCCATCCTTATCATTTCTTTTATCTTTCTGTTGGCCTTTCCCCGTGAACTTACTCTACGACTATAAGCGTCTTACATCTAACTCAAAAACACTTATCCATTCTTTCAATGTGACCTTACCATCAAAGTTTACTGTTCTACACAACTTTCCCTATATTGTCCAAATTTTATCTTCTTCCGAGATCACAAAACTTATCTTTAAGACTCATTATACATCCATTGCATCGTTCTCATTTCTCTCCATGCAACGCCACCGGTTTTATTTAAAAAAAAAAAAAGTTACGATTTTTAAAAAGTAAATGATTTGTTTTTCTTTTAACTTAAGGGAAACATTGTCTTCATGTGTGATAAAATAACCTGTTTATTTTTACAAAAATTTTTAGTGAAAAAAAAAAAAAAAAAAAAAAAAAAATTGCAGGAGTAATTCGTCCTGCCTAATATCACCTGAATAACCAATTGTTGTGCCTTAATTTTTCGTATATAAATAGTAAAACCGGGTCAGAGATATTCCAAACTCTACGATATACATATGTGTATACGATTATACATTTCTATTATTGGATTCACACCTAATTAACCGATCATTATGAATTTTAATTATGTGTATATGTTTATATATTTCTATGTATTGATTCACTCCTAAACTGATCATTATGAATTTTATGTATTGTATATGTTTGTATAGATGTCATCTTCCAAAAATCACATACAATGATCACTTAGTAGTATAACTTGCATATGACAAATAAAGTGTTTCTTCACTATAACATCCAGATGAAAAAAAAAAAAAAATTCTTACCCCTGGCGTACAGAAAATTTAACAGAACAGAAAATTTCATATACGTATCAAATTCTTTCATTTTTAAATTAGAAAAAAGGTACTTTTACAGTATCCTACCCAAGAAATAAGGTATTTGTACAGTATAGTACTCATGAAAAAAAGGAAATCTGATCAGTGACGTACATAAAAATAATCCAAACCAAAAATCATGTAATATGTTCGAGTAGTATGACATTTATATAAGATATAAGGTGCTTTTTTTAATATAGCACTGATATAAAAAAAAAACTCTCGCCTGTGACATACGGAAAAGTTTGCACAACCGAAAATTATGTAAAATCATTGAGTAGTTTCATCTATTAGAAATAAGGTACTTGTACATAGTCTTACCCAAGAAATAAAGTACTTGTGCAGTATAGTACTCGTATGAAAAAAACAAAAAATACTACTTGCAATATGCATAAAAGTTATCAAAACTGAAAATCACGTTATATATTCTAGTATGACTTAAATGAGAAATAAGGTGCTTCTTCAATATAGCACTAAGATGAAAAAAATTCTTGCTCTAGACGGACAGAAAATTTAGCACAACAGAAAATTACTTAAAAGTATAGAGTTCTTTCATTTTTAAATTAGAAAAAAAAAAAAAGGTACTTTTACAGTATTTTACCCAGGAAATGAGGTACTTGTACAGTATAGTATGCATATGAAAAACAAAGAAAATTTTTTTTTTGTTTTTTTTTAAATGGTAATACTATTTTTGTGATGTTGGAAATTTCGACTTGACTGAAAGTGAAAGTTTATGCAGAATACAAATCCAAATGTGGGCCTCAGTCTGCATTCATATCCTGGTTAGGAGAGATGATATACAGGAACTAGTATTCCCAAATAGTCGCTCATCTTTTATTGGCGAGGCTCAATATTGAGTAACTTATAACCTTGATTTAATTACAATTGTAAACAAATATTACAACTATAAAAACTAGAATTGTTAAAGTTTCAATTTTGAGCCTGTTGTGATTTTACCAAAAAATGTTTTGAAAATAGCAAATATTTTATAAACAAATTTTTTTTTTACAAATTTGAATTTTCTAATATGGAGACAGAAATTTCAAAAGTTGGAATTTTGGTTTCAATATACAAAACTATTAATCTTTACTTTTAATCTTTTTTTTTCAATATTGTGCAAAAAAAAAAAAAAAAAATCATGCAAAAAGAATAACAAAAACAAGCACTTTTATGTGTAGATTTATTGATGAACAAAAATATACAGAAATAAAAAGAAAAAAGAAAAAGTGGGATAAAAGAGAAAAGATGGGGTAAATATGAAGTAGAATAAAATTAAAATGGTAAAAAAAAAGAAAATTAAAATAATTAAAAAAGAAATAAAATTAAAATGGTAAAAAAAAGAAAATTAAAAAAGAAATAAATAAAATTAAAATGGTAAAAAAAAAGAAAATTAAAAAAGAAAGAAATAAAATTAAAATGGTAAAAAAAAAGAAAATTAAAAAAGAAATAAATAAAATTAAAATGGTAAAAAAAAAGAAAATTAAAATAATTAAAAAAGAAATAAATAAAATTAAAATGGTAAAAAAGAAAAGAAAATTAAAATAATTAAAAAAGAAAGAAATAAAATTAAAATGGTAAAAAAAAAGAAAATTAAAAAAGAAAGAAATAAAATTAAAATGATAAAAAAAAAGTGGGAATATTTAGGAAAAATGATAAGAGTGGGAACTAAAAAAAAATGTTTACTTACTGTTTAAAGTAATATATTAAATCAATAAAAACAATTGGAGAGCATATATATAGTATAAAGAATTAAATGTTTCCTTCATAAACAAAAAATCCAAGGGAGATAATCATGAAATAAAAAAAAATCTCAAGACCACTCGTCTATTCAAGTATTTTCTACATTTCATTTAAATCAGACATTAAAGTCTCCACAATTTCTCATCTTCAGAGAGAAAAAAAAAAAAAAAAGAATAGCAAAGTGATTTTGTCCACATTATCTAATGTGATAGCAACTTCGATTATCAAGTAGATGTCATCATAAAAGTATTGAAAACAGTAAAATCTTGATTGTTGTACTAAATAATTCATGAATTTCTTTTGTAGCAGACAAAACACTCAGTGCTGGTTGATGAAATTATTTACCATGTAAAGGACTATGGAATGTGTACGTCCTTCAGTACAACCAATGGCTGGTCAGAAGAAAGCAAGCAGCTCAACGGGCAATGATTCATATACCTAGGCGATGCCTTCGACACCAGTAGCTTGCAAACTACTAATGATGATCGTGAAGATGAGAACAATCATGAACGTAATTTGTTTGAGAAAGAAGCCCAGCTCTCTTATTTGAAAGGAGCGTCCAAATAAAGAGATTCACATACAACTACAGGGTGGAACAATAAAATTGTCGCCATAGAAAAGATGACACGATTCCATTTGCTGAAAACCGGTTTTTTTTTTTTGTGGTAGACCATCTACTAGTTGGCCACTTGTGTACAAATCCAAAGAGCGATAGGAGCCTTCTATTATGTCTAAAATGTTCAACAAGTGAGATCAGAGATGCGCTGCAGTACAACTCATGCTCTCTACCGATCCAAGTTATGACAACGGGACCATTGCCAGCACCCTCATAATGCATCGCTGAATTTCCACGAATAACAAGGACCTGCCTAGGGTGATGAAAAAGTTTCCGGCCACGGTTATGGTCTTTTGTGTGGTTTCAAGTGAAGGACACATCATGCCACCTCACATCTTTGAAGTTGGCTTGAAAGTCAGCATCAAAGTGTACTTGGATGTGCTGAAGAACTCAGTGCCGGCTCACAAGTCCAAAGAGACCCATGCTCGACTTCAAAAGGAGTGCTACAACTTTGTATCCTCTCTCACTGGTCCTCCTCCTCCCCTGACCTGAACCCGCTGGACTACTTCGTTTGATCATAAGTCAAGAACCTCACCAACATGGCCTCCCACAATATCAAAGCCAACCCGATCGTTGCCATCTACCGGGTATTTGCCAAGCTCCCGCCGGCGCTTGTAAAAAAGCCATGTTCCCAGTTGCAGACCCGTATCAAGGTAGTGATTGAGGCTGAAGGTGGCTACATTGAATAGATGTTAGCTATATATTTTTTTTTTCACTAAAAGTTTTAAAATAAAGTTGTAGTGTTGTTTTGTTTAGGGCGACACTTATCGTTCCACCTTGTACACAGTTTGTGACAGACATCAGGGCTAAGAAGATATGGAGAGAAAATCCGTCACGAGTTGCCAAAACAATTTGTGGCAACATAAATTGCATGCGCGTGTATAATGTGGAGGGTATATGTTCAAACTCAACACTTATACAGAGACAGTTGCAAAGGAAAGAAATTGGACTCCCTTTTTTTGTTAGTCGAAATAAAAGGCATGGTAATTCTATCATCAAACTAGAGACAATTTTCCAAGCTAGCGATAATTTGGGTGCATTCTTGCATTTCTATCCGGTCAATTATCCATTTCTCAGTCTACAACTAAACCAGCTGCTATGTCTGCAGCTCGCTCAATGGCACACTGTCATCCGACCACTTTGTTAAAAGGTTTGGCTTGTATCTTAATAGGTTTCTCTCACACAGACATGTGCTTCCAAGTTGTTGCCACCACGTGTTTTCAAGTCTCTCCTTTCCTTTTATTCACTGACATTTACTTAAGCTACGGCTTGGTCATTTGCATATGTCGAGATGCCACTGTTTCTACATACGTGTCTCTGGCTTCGTTACAGATGTAGACAAGGCCAATATTGAAGTGGTTGGATCCTGAGCCTTGAATTAATGGCTGAAATATTCTGCTGATTAACCGATTTTTGTGAACAAAGATTTTGCCAGAACGTTTTAAGTGATGCAACTTGCACACACACACAACTGCATTATATACCCGACGATCCTTGACTTTAGGAGATTATATCATGTTGGCAACTAAGTTCTTTTTAAATCTACATTTTTTAAAACTAAAATAAGAACTAACAACTATTTAATCAATGATGTATTCTCCATTCGTGTTTCACAACATCCAACAAGATTTGATACCTTTTCGGTAGAAATCATTTGATTTTGATTCGAAAAATTAATCCAAGTTGTCAATTCTGTCTTATATATTAAAAAAAAAAAAAAAAAAAAATCAATCCAATCTTGAGGGATAGCATTACCCTGCCATACTCATCCTCGATGTTTGGGATGGTAATGCTATCCTTCAAGATTGGATTGATGCAATATTGATCCCAATTTATAAAGGAAAGAGGTCAAAATCTGAGTGTGATGATTATAGAGGCATTAGCTGTGGGAAAGGTTTTAGCAAAGGTGTTGTTAAATCGTTTGCTGAAATGGATTTGGCCCTCTATCATCCCAGAGAATCAATGTGGTTTTAGAACTGGCCGTGGCACAATGGCCATGATATTCTCTGCGCAACAGCTAATGGAGAAATGTATGGAGCAGTGAGTGTCTTTGTATCAAGTTTTTGTTGATCTGAGAAAAGCTTTTGATACTATCAATCGCAATGCACTCTGGGAGATTCTTAAGATATAAAGCATCTGTATCCCGTTAGATCATCATAGACTTTCAATAGGTTGCCCTTTTTTTTTCATTTATAAAACATATTTGTTATAGTTATTGTATTAAAATTTCCATTCTTTTCAGTAAGAACTGACTTGACTTGAGACAGCATTCACCCAGGATGGGTTCAGCTGGCTCCTCCCATAGAAAACAGTGCCCTGAACGACTGCAGACCATGCACAAAAGTCTGCAGTGGCCAAGATCGTGATGGGTAGTTAGTCCCAGGACCAACAATGAACATTGTAGACCTGTGAACCAAAGCAAGGTTTGATATCAGCTTTGATGGTATGTAATCACGTCTTTAGCTCCCCCCCCCCACTCCCCAGGTTCTTTGCCAATCTTTGAGTGATTCTGGAGCTATTACTTCATGGATAAACTCTTTTGGGTTGCAGTGTGACCAAACCAACACAGTCTCCTTGTTGAAAGAGCTCGCAGACCAGAGGATTAGTTGGCCAAAACATAGTACGACAACTATGGAAGGCAGTAATTACTGAGGATACAGTTAAGAGATTCAATATTCCTATCCAGTCGTGGTTAAGACCAGAGGATGAGATGGGAGAAATGTGGTGAAACAACTATAAAGATGAGGAGTCCGCAAAAGGAATGAATACACAAATTATGAAGCTTCATCTCAAAGGATTAAAAAAAAAAATTTTTTTCAAATTTTTGTATTTCTGTTGGCTGTTGAAACACCATAGATGTTTCAAATGAATCTTCAGCTTCCTCTGTTCTATGGTTAGGATGAATAGAATCAGGTGAACATCATTTCACTTTTACTGTGATAACAGTGCAGGGAGAGAGGGAAATAAGTAACCACTGGTTATGTGCCTGCTGTGAGGAAACAATGGCAGGCGAACTTAGAACCATTTGAGAACGAGGAGAGTGCGATAGTGGAAATTTTGGGCATTTTTTGAAATCCAAAATGGTAGAATGAAAGGAGACAGATTGTTATCCAAAATGGCAGAATAAAAGGAGACAGATTGTTATCCAAAATGGCAGAATAAAAGGAGACAGATTGTTATCCAAAATGGCAGAATAAAAGGAGACAGATTGTTATCCAAAATGGCAGAATAAAAGGAGACAGATTGAAATCAAAAATGGCAGAATAAAAGGAGACAGATTGAAATCAAAAATGGCAGAATAAAAGGAGACAGATTGAAATCAAAAATGGCAGAATAAAAGGAGACAGATTGAAATCAAAAATGGCAGAATAAAAGGAGACAGATTGAAATCAAAAATGGCAGAATAAAAGGAGACAGATTGAAATCAAAAATGGCAGAATAAAAGGAGACAGATTGAAATCAAAAATGGCAGAATAAAAGGAGACAGATTGAAATCAAAAATGGCAGAATAAAAGGAGACAGATTGAAATCAAAAATGGCAGAATAAAAGGAGACAGATTGAAATCAAAAATGGCAGAATAAAAGGAGACAGATTGAAATCAAAAATGGCAGAATAAAAGGAGACAGATTGAAATCAAAAATGGCAGAATAAAAGGAGACAGATTGAAATCAAAAATGGCAGAATAAAAGGAGACAGATTGAAATCAAAAATGGCAGAATAAAAGGAGACAGATTGAAATCAAAAATGGCAGAATAAAAGGAGACAGATTGAAATCAAAAATGGCAGAATAAAAGGAGACAGATTGAAATCAAAAATGGCAGAATAAAAGGAGACAGATTGAAATCAAAAATGGCAGAATAAAAGGAGACAGATTGAAATCAAAAATGGCAGAATAAAAGGAGACAGATTGAAATCAAAAATGGCAGAATAAAAGGAGACAGATTGAAATCAAAAATGGCAGAATAAAAGGAGACAGATTGAAATCAAAAATGGCAGAATAAAAGGAGACAGATTGAAATCAAAAATGGCAGAATAAAAGGAGACAGATTGAAATCAAAAATGGCAGAATAAAAGGAGACAGATTGAAATCAAAAATGGCAGAATAAAAGGAGACAGATTGAAATCAAAAATGGCAGAATAAAAGGAGACAGATTGAAATCAAAAATGGCAGAATAAAAGGAGACAGATTGAAATCAAAAATGGCAGAATAAAAGGAGACAGATTGAAATCAAAAATGGCAGAATAAAAGGAGACAGATTGAAATCAAAAATGGCAGAATAAAAGGAGACAGATTGAAATCAAAAATGGCAGAATAAAAGGAGACAGATTGAAATAAAAAATGGCAGAATAAAAGGAGACAGATTGAAATCAAAAATGGCAGAATAAAAGGAGACAGATTGAAATCAAAAATGGTAGAATAAAAGGAGACAGATTGAAATCAAAAATGGTAGAATAAAAGGAGACAGATTGAAATCAAAAATGGTAGAATAAAAGGAGACAGATTGAAATCAAAAATGGTAGAATAAAAGGAGACAGATTGAAATCAAAAATGGTAGAATAAAAGGAGACAGATTGAAATCAAAAATGGTAGAATAAAAGGAGACAGATTGAAATCAAAAATGGTAGAATAAAAGGAGACAGATTGAAATCAAAAATGGTAGAATAAAAGGAGACAGATTGAAATCAAAAATGGTAGAATAAAAGGAGACAGATTGAAATCAAAAATGGTAGAATAAAAGGAGACAGATTGAAATCAAAAATGGTAGAATGAAAGGAGACAGATTGAAATAAAAATTGGTAGAATGAAAGGAGACAGATTGTTATCCAAAATGGTAGAATGAAAGGAGACAGATTGAAATCCAAAATGGTAGAATGAAAGGAGACAGATTGAAATCCAAAATGGTAGAATGAAAGGAGACAGATTGAAATCCAAAATGGTAGAATGAAAGGAGACAGATTGAAACCCAAAATGGTAGAATGAAAGGAGACAGATTGAAACCCAAAATGGTAGAATGAAAGGAGACAGATTGAAACCCAAAATGGTAGAATGAAAGGAGACAGATTGAAACCCAAAATGGTAGAATGAAAGGAGACAGATTGAAACCCAAAATGGTAGAATGAAAGGAGACAGATTGTTATCCAAAATGGTAGAATGAAAGGAGGCAGATTGAAACCCAAAATGGTAGAATGAAAGGAGGCAGATTGAAACCCAAAATGGTAGAATGAAAGGAGGCAGATTGAAACCCAAAATGGTAGAAGGAAAGGAGACAGATTGAAATCCAAGTGATGTTGTCTATAGCAACAGCACTAATCTGGATACTTCACCAGATTAGATGAATCAACAAGAAAGATATAATACTATAACATTTAACTGATCAATTAGCGAAAGGAAAACTAATGTTCTTCACTTTTTTTTTTTACCGATTCAATGTTTGTGAGGTAAAGAAGAACTTTAATGGAACATTCGAATATTTATTATTGTCAACGGTAAATACTCCAGCGAATAGCATATGTTAAAATGTTGATATGAACAGCAATTTCAGAGGGAGATTGTCGTCATACCTTTAAAACCTGTCACTTGATCTTTGTGGAACCAAATTCTTGGTTTTTGAAGCAAATAAGAAACACTAGTGTCAAAGTCAGTAAAACTGATTTCAACACCAGTTAAATTGCCATTTTATAAATGGCCCCAATTTATTATTTAAAATTTTTTTAGAAACTTTTGTTCACTCCAAACAAGGAATATTGCCACTGAAGTGCAAGGAACTACTATGATAGGGGTCAGATTTACAAGGGATAATTTGGGTGAGGGAGTTAAGCAGCAAGATTTTTGTTCACATGTCAATTAAATTTCTGCCTGCTGGTCTGACCATGGAAACAGCAAATTAATTCCAAGGCAAATGGTCCAAGGGAAGAAGTGCAGAAAAATCTGACGTCTAGGGATTTTTAGAGTGAAGAAATGTTTTTTCCTGCTAGTTGGGGGTATTTTTATCCATCACTTCTGGAGAAAAGAGTTCTAAACTTAAGTGACGATACAGAATTCATTATGCGATAAAAAATCAGAAGACGTCAGAGCAACGTCAACCTACTTTTAAAAGACTCTGGATGCTATCTGGAGAACCTGTCGTCAACAGCAATGTCCAACATATAGTTGGAGGAAGTGAATCCAGAGAATCAAAGGCAAATTCTTGATAATGATATCAAGTTAGGAGTGTACACATAGGCTTTACGGCACTTATGCAAAAGATGGACAGTTATTAAATTTTTTTGAATAGTTCATGTAAAATGCTGGAAGGTGCTCAACAAAAGTTATGTTTTTTCTTTTTTTTATTCTCACTTGCAAAGGCTGGCAATTTTTTCAATTAAAAATATATTTCTATTATTATGAAGAAAATGCAAGGAATAATTATTGAACAATTTTCACGAAACTTTAAGAAAATTAAAAAAAAAAAAATCATTGTAACATTTTGATTAACAAACAAATAACAGAAAAATCTTTTTATATTTTTTTTCTGTTCAAATAAAAATAAATTAGTTTTTTTTTATATATATAATAAACCAATGATAGCAAACAAATAATGTTGGCTGCTGCGATTTCACTGGTTCCGCGTTTCAGCACATTTAGACATTTTATGTAAATTGCTCATAAAATTCCAACAATACCACAGTCCTTATTTTGCATAAGTACCAGCACAGGTTTCGTGTTTCGACTCCAAAACACTATATACTGGTTGGATTTATATCACTTGTTTAGTAATTTACTCTCGAGCAGTTGGGTCAGATCCATCCAGAGAATTTACATCGTGAACAAATGCTGACCAGGCACAATGGTCCACCACAATAGAAAATTCAGAAATTAGCCAATCATGGTCCCAGAAACGAACCCCATAGAGGTGAGGGTTTTAGGATCATCGTTTTCAGCCAGGTTTTCTCCATATCGTTTTTCCAACTCCAAGAGGGAGAGGCTGGTTCAAAGATTTTGTGGATTTTTGGTGACAACGAAGAATGTGACCGAATCATCAAAAACATCTTGAGGAAAAGCTTGTTGCAGAGAAGATATGATGCAGTAAGAAATATGCCATTTGAGATGAACTGCTACAAATGAACACAAAGAATGCGATGGAAACAGTAGTGATTGAACATCTCAAGCTTTTGTAGGTCGCTTGCTCTCATCAACCAGGTTTCACAGCCATACAACAGAATGGTACAAATGAAAGCTTGATGTAAGCAGATTTTAATACAAAGTTTGATTTCAGGTCTGGACCAGAGCCGAGATCTAAAACGGCAGAAAGCGAGATGAGCATTGCTGATGTAATTTAATATCTTCCTCTCCTTGACCTGTTGTGATGATCGAACCAAGATATTTGTAACGATAAAGCTCTTTAAGGACTTCTTCGTCGAGAGAGATTTGTTATTTTTTGTTCAGAAGGAATTTGAACAAGACATAGCAAATTCCATGGTATGTGATAGCATCCATTAGGTGAATCACACACACACAAGCATGTCTGACAAAATCCAACAATATATTATTCAAGTTAAATGTGTAATGTTAAGTGCTTTTAATAATGCTTCTACTAAAGCAGGCAAAAAAAAATATATATATATATATATATATATATATATATATATATATATATATATATATATATATATAAAAATAAATATGATCAAATATGCAAACAGATTACCGTTCTGTGAAATTAGATGACATGCAGTCATACAAACAAATACAATGTTAAAAGTACAGAGTTTCAAAATTATTTACATTTCTAATCCAAAGTAGGCATGATTTAAATTTATTTTATTTAAGAAATTTAGATTTTATAAGAAAGGAATTACAATCTTGCAAAGGTTGGTTACTACTTATTTGTAAAGAAACAAAAAGAGACAAATAGGAACCAATAGATTTTTTGTAAGAATTTAAAAAAAAAAAAAAAAAAAGTTAATCAAAGATAATTTGAATTTTACAAAAAAAAAACAAAAAAAAAATTAGTCTCAAGAAGTCACATTAAGAATTAAAAATAATTAAATGAAAAGGTTATTACATGCAATTAAAATTTTGCATATCACTGCAATCACGTATTATATAAAAAAAATAAATAGAAACACAAATATTCAGTCCTGGAGATTTTGTGGGTGCTTGTTTTGTAGGTTTTTGACTTAGACACAGACTTGCCCTTTATATTATGAATGGCAGTCGTCCATTTTATCAAGTAGAAATTCAGATCCAAACTAGTAAAACATTGATAAGAGATTCTGTTTGGCATCCTTAACCCCGTGGGCAGAGTTCTCAGTGTTTCTGTGATACTGAAGACATTAATGAAAGATAAAATTAATGTATAATGTCAGTTGAAATAAATATCTTCTTACACAAGTAATTAAGCACTCCCCCCCACACACACACACACAAATACTAAATTATACAATATTCTTTTTAATGATCAACTATGAACATTTTGAAGGAAAAAAAAGTGAATACCCGATTATCATATTTGGAATTTTTAACTATAAGTGAATAGGCTTTAAATGATTATTTCCCTTTGGTTTGAGGGGGGGGGGCGGAAGAAATTAAATGAATATGGTTGCATTTTGTATTGGTCAGATAAAGCCTTTTTGTAACCGTTTTGATATTTTGGGTTTCAAAAATGGACAGCAACAATTATTTGCTTTCTGAATGATATGTATTGTACTTGGGTGGGCAGGACATTATCGAAATTATGAATGGTAAACATTTTTCTATTACCGAATAAAAAAAAACATTTTCGCTCTCATTATAGAGTTGAACAGAGGGATTTTAAACTATGTATATTTAAAAACATGTAGACAGAGGATTAATATCAGGTAGTAATTACACTTAATTCAAGCAAACACTCTTTGTTTACAAAGGGATATCTTTCTGAGTTGAACGTAGACAGCCTCTTCTATTTTAAAGATGAAATAACAAGCAAGTATTACTCAGAATGGTAACGGAGCCAAGGTTGAAATTCATTGCACATATCGAGTTTTTAGTAAAATAGTTCCCAATCGAAGACCCATACGAGTTTTTTTTTTTTCTTCTTTTTTAGAATGTCCGTTAATTGGAAGATTCCATTCCTAATTTTTCTAGATACATATTAAATTCTAGCATATTGTATTTTGATAGCCAGTGTACCAGCTTTGTTAAAAGTTTATGCATAACACATTTGGACTTGCAGATTAAAACTGAATTCTATCTAATATTTTAGAATCCAGTAATATCAAAATGACTAAATCCCCATCAGATTAATTATCCAAAGTATTTAGTTTGGAGAGAAGGAGAACGAAAGAAGGAGAACGAAAGAAGGAGAACGAAAGAAGGAGAACGAAAGAAGGAGAACGAAAGAAGGAGAATGAAAGAAACAGAATTAAAGAATGAAAGAAACAGAATTAAAGAATGAAAGAAACAGAATTAAAGAATGAAAGAAACAGAATTAAAGAATGAAAGAAACAGAATTAAAGAATGAAAGAAACAGAATTAAAGAATGAAAGAAACAGAATTAAAGAATGAAAGAAACAGAATTAAAGAATGAAAGAAACAGAATTAAAGAATGAAGGAAAGAGAAGGAAAGAAAGAGAGAGCGATAGGGAGACAGACGTGGATGCTTAAAGATACATGAAGTGTTTTGATAGACGAGCACAAAAAAAGTCCGACACCTGTTGAGACATTTCTAAGATAATCACCTTGATATAGAAATGTACAAAAATGAAAAAGCTGACTTTAAAGTATTCATTATGTAATTCTTTTTTTAATTTCAGTAATTTACAAAAAAGATACAAAATACTACACTTCTCATGCACGTGAAACAAAAAATTACATGCAAAGCACTTTTATCTTAGAAAAACGAAAAAAACTTTAAAATTTTGAAGGTGCAATAAAACAATCCAGACAAGACATGAAGCCACTAAGTGTAAGAATAATTATATGTTATTTGTTAAAAATCAGTTAGATTAATCTACCTTCAACGCTGAAGGATTAGAAAGTACTTGGATAATATACAAAACATATCTATTTTATTTAATGATTTCGATATGTACCATCTCTGCAGAGCAGAAAATATTAGCAAATAGTTATAATGGTTTACACCTTATTTGCTAAAGTCAGTGAGACATGGTAAATCAATGAAAAGTTGCTTAAGTATTTAAATGTCAATAAAATAACATTTAAATACTTAAGCAACATTTCATTGCGATTTTCCATGTCTCACTGACTTTAGCAAATAAGGTGTAAACCATTATAACTATTTGCTAATATTTTCTCCACTGAAGAGATGGTAGATATCGAAATCCTATAGGATAAGGAGTTATATTTCAATTGTATTCTTTGTCTTACATAGAATAATTAAAATCTTTGAAATTCAAACATTTCACATCATAAATTTTTAAATTATATTTAAGGACTAAAATTTGAGATATGTATATATATGGTTAACCCACTCAAGCAAAACCAATGACAAGGGGAGGTTCTATCACGATTTCTCCATTGCTTATGACCTCACTCAGATTGTTTATGAGCCCACCAGTGTCCCCAACACTGACGACCAGTATGCAAGTCTCCTCGACCTTTTTCTCACAATTTGCCCTAAGCTATGTTCATCTTCTGTTCTGTCTCCACTTGGATCTTCCGACCACTCTGTTGTATCAGTTAAGATAAAAACGAAATGTAATAGGTCCTCAGACATACCTCTCCATCGTACAGTATATCGATACACTTTGGCTGGCTGGGATAGCTTCCGTACATTTATATCAGATCTACCTCTGTTCCATGTTTAAAAAGGATGTGTCCTCTATAGTATCAGACTTGACAGAATAGTTAATTGTAGGTATAGACCGTTTCATTCCCTCAAAAAAATTCCAGCAAGAACCTAACAGTCAACTGTGGTTCTCCAAAATGTGCTGCTGCAATTGCGCACAGAAATCACTATTTCCATTGCTTCCAACATAAATGTACTGAGACCAAAACTGCTTTCAGGACTGCCAGCAACCACTGTAAAAGAGTAATGAAGAACGCGAGAGAGTTGTATGCTCAATCCATCAAGTCCAAAGTAGCTGAAAGAGGCTTGCTTCCCACCAGTTTTGGCAAATGGTGAACAGGATCCTGAACAGAAGTGTGTGCTCTATCCCAACTATCATCAATAGACCCGAGGTGATCTTGTCAGCATCAGACAAAGCCAAACTCTTTGCCAAGATCTTTGCAGCTAATTCTACCCTTTATGATCAAGGATGCGAACCCCCAGATTTCCTCCTGTATCTGAAACATACTATGCGACATACAAATATCTGTGTATGATGTTGCCAAGCTAATCAAAAACCTTGATTTCAGTAAAGCAACTGGTCCTGACTGCATTCCAATTATAGTGCTCAAAAAGCTTCAACCAGAACTACACCCATACTTACAAAGTTATTTAAGCATTATTTTAAGGAGAAATGCTTCCCAAAATATTGGAAAAGCTCATCAGTATGCCCTGTATTTAAGAATTCAGGTGATTGCTCATCTCCCTCAGTGCAGGCCAATAAGTCTCCTGTGCACCATGAGCAAGTTGCTGGAATCTGTTATATAGAGATACAGTCAACCACCTCAGCAAAACGACGGAGGCTTCTTTTCTAGGACAATTGCTCAACATATCGAAGGCCTTTGATAGGACGTGATATAAAGGTCTACTCCGCAAGATCTCCAGCTATGGTATAGCTGAAAATGTCTTAATTATTAATCATTTCTCTCTGATATGTTCATAAGAATAGTGGTTGATGGGCAGAAATCAGAAGCTCTCAGTATCAATACTGGAGTCCCTCAGGGGTGCACCCTGGATCCAACTCTCTTCCTGATCTACATTAATGATCTTTCAAATCACATCCTTACATCATTCGTAGACATTATGCTGACGACACTACAATCTATGGTAGCACATCAAAGACCGTAAACAACCAAGTTCTTTCTGATTCTCTCTCCTCTGATCTTGAGCATGTGGTACAATGGGGAAAGAGGTGGCTGGTTACTTTTAATGCATCTAAAACCAAGCTTCTATTTCTAGACCATCTACGCTCTGATGCCAATCTGGCATCAGTTGAAATGAATAGCTCTCGTTGCTGGGGAGGCTTCATGTTTCTGGTTTCATGGCAAGTGCTCAACTGAGCTTCAATCTATGCCCCCCCTTTCTCTCATCTAGCCAAAACCACTATCAATAATTTCCCACACTCTTTATCTGTGCCTAAACCTAAATGTAGATTCCATGAACAAAGCTTTCTTAGAACTCTCTCCGATTGCCTGCTAACTGACTACAATCTGATTGTCTTCAAGTCCAACGTAAACAAATTCTTGATGAACCATCCTTCTAAGTAATCCAATTTAAAATTTCCCCTAATATTTACTACACTATAATTATATTGACTAATGTATTATACCCATTAACCCTTATCCTCGAGTGGCCTTGGGGCCTTTACAAGTGGTGATTCCTGTGTGTATAAAAAAATAAAAAATAAATTAATATATATGACTTGGGTGCCATCAGCTAGAATCGAAACCAAAACATCCTTAGTCTCTGAGACCACGCCCATATGCAATATATACATCAGGGATGTACTGATTAATTGGAAGGTAATCGGACCAATCAGCCACTTTGCTGATTAATTGGTAATCGGCTTATTTACCAATTAATTACTTTTCTCTTTTCTACTAAATTTATACCATTTCATCACTGCCAAATGACTCATAGCTTTAACACTAACTGCTAATTTAACTAAACATTTGTTAAGTGCCCGATTGCTACTCTTTAGCTTTTTACTTTAAAATTACAAAATACAAAGTACAATTCCCAATTCTTAAATATTGGACAATTAAATAAGAAAATAAAAATTATAAACCAACTCTAAAGTACGAATTGTAATTCTTTAAGTGAATAACTAAGCTGAAGTTCTGCACCTGCTGCTGCTATAATCTTGTTACCTGCCTCCTTTGCTTTCATAGTCTCCTCAGTATTTAAAGTTGAATACTTTTAAGTTATCATATACAAATATTAGAGTTTCTCTATTGTTAAGACGCAATTTGTTTCTCATAGGTTCATACACTTTATTATCTGTACTGAAAAGCATCTTGCTCTTCACAAATGAAGGTGGTGCACTTAAACATTTTGAAGCCAGTTAACTCAGCAGTGGTAAATTCTCCTGTGTCTTCCACCACTGAAATAGATCATCACTTCTTTCGAGTATTGGTAAAGCTACATAATGATAAAGTTCTTTTGTGTACTTAAGCATAAGGGATTTACTTTTGAGTTTAGGTTGTGATTCTTGTATTTCTGTTGTAGTTGCAGTCTCCAGGTTTAACTCAACTTCAACATCCTCTAAGTTTGGATTTGTTATTTTAGGCTTATTTGAAGCTAATTCATCAAACAGGCTTTAAAGAGACAGTTTTACTTTCACTGTGATCTTGACCCTCAACAAAGCCTGAAGAAATGTAACCTGCTGATTCTGCTTCATTATCATCAGTAGAAAGTAGAAGATGTAGAATCCAATTTTTAAGTATTTCCCATGTCATTCTTTCGAAATTTTATTTGGAATCTTGGATTTAGGAAAGCAGACAAGTTTTTATTTTATCATTTCGATAGGATGAAAATCTTGTCCTCATTGAATTGTTCAACAGTAGTAAAGATTACAATCAAGTCAGAATATCTGAATTTCATTGGACAGCTTTTGAAAAAAAATAACCTCAAAGCTAAAATTGTAGGTATTATCATTGATATGGTTGAAGTTCTGCGAGTTGCTTCTTTGGTGATTTCTTTAAATGACTCCGTAACTGGACAATTTTTTTTTAACAAGTCTGCATTGGTAAGTTGTTAAGGTAGGAATCTTGTTATCAACAGCATACATTACAAGAGCTTTTTGTTGTTAATTTATTTTCCGCGTATATGTTGAATCCCACCGTGTGGTCTCAACTTGAGTTTGTTTTTCCAAATTAAGCTGATCCTGTATTTCAGTTTGCTAATGGAGACAGATTAAAATGAGAGATTATATTTCTGATAGTTATAATGATTGTCTTAAAAGCCTGCTCGGAAAAGGAGTCATTTATTAAGATTTATTAAATTACAATGTATGTATGTATGAAGCATGATAGGGATTCTAAACCACATTCCTGACACCAACAACCATATTTGTTTATGAATTCTGCAATACTAAGAAAAACTTTGAAGATTTTATACTCATTCAGAACATTGTGCAATTCTTTGCTTATTATTGCACCTGTTTGTGCACCAGGGAATGGAGCAACCCTAAGCACGGC
Organism: Euprymna scolopes; assembly: GCF_053919585.1. Lineage (NCBI taxonomy): Eukaryota > Metazoa > Mollusca > Cephalopoda > Sepiida > Sepiolidae > Euprymna > Euprymna scolopes. The sequence goes on along the minus strand of NC_136499.1, from coordinate 23,265,467 downwards.
TCTGCACTGTTCAAAGCCATTTGAAAGCCAATTATCTGTCCAACTCAGAAAGAGAGCAATATTTTAGCAACTGTCCAAATGTCTGTAGTTCAAGAAATGCTGCTAATTTCATTAAGAGATGATTGAATTTTTGTTTTTACTTTTGTAAATATATTGGGAATTATTTTCTTTATGAAGTACTTTTTTGATGAAATACTGTAATGTTTTGCAATAAACTTTTTTAAATCCAATATCAGATGTTACAGAATATAGTTGAATATCAACAGCAATTATTTCTCCGATCAGATAATCGATCTCTTGACCTATGGTCATTAATGTCCCAAATTTTCTTTTTGACCAATATTGATTCTATAGTAGTTTGATGTTTTTCTGGAGGCTTGTAGTTGCTGCTACTTGTTCCTATTTCTGGAATATCTGTCCCTGAACATTCACTGTGCTTCCTTTTCTTATCTGCAACTTTTACTTCCTCTGGATGAACCTTTCTAAGATGGTTTAACATTAGTCGTAAGAGTTTTTGTTGATCTGCCACCCCTTGATATTGTGATTTGACATCAAAATACTTGCAGCAGAAACTAGTTGCCGTAATGATTGAAGGTTGTTAATATGAAGTTATTTTTTTTTTATGTATTTAAATTACTTAGATTGCTAATTAGGTCTCCAATATATCTTGATAAAATATACAACATCTAAACCATAAAAATATATGTAATGCTAGCAAGAATCTAAAAATGGGGAACAAGAGTATGCCTGATGAAGAATACTTCATTTTCGATTCACACATCGTCGCAATTTACTGTACAATTCCTCAACATGAAAACTGAAAGATTAAGTAATTTTTTTTTTATCAGGGATTTAAATTACATAATGTTAATTCGATAGGAAGAGAAAGGAGGGACATTTTCAAGATGCTTTTGCCTTGCCGCATCGCTATTATGTTACCTAGCATCTTCTCGCCTCTTCTGATGAGAAGCATTAGGCTTCGAAATACCATGGTATAAAGAGTTCTCAGTTACCCTACACTCTTTATTGATGTATCATTCTTATTGAATAAATCTATATACGTTAGTATATATTTTTTATAGTCGTTTTCTTATTTTATTGATACTCTATAGAAGCTCCAAAACAATTTGCTGAGCTTTGCATTATCCCGATAAGTCTCCTCTTAAAGAATCGATTTTATTCTTATAACTCCCCCATAGGTATATATATATATATATATATATATATATATATACACACACACACTTATCTTTTAAAAGATGGAGTTACTTGAAGACAAGATGCAAACAAGAATTTAATAAAATGGAGTTTTAAATGGCAACACTTAATTTCAAAATCATGCAGATTCAAAATTTTATATAGGTTCAAGTTTGACAAAGATTCTAAATACTGAATTTTTATTGACTTCAGTTGGAGTCGATACAAATGTATTAAAAAAAACAAAAACAAATAAAAAACGTACAAGAATTTAATATTTTACATTCTCTTGTAGTGAATTTAACTCAAATTTGTAATACATATGAACTACCATTCTAATTTGTGTTGTTATTTTCAAAGTTTTAACTGATGTAATTGTTGTGTTTTTTTTTAAAAAGTGTTGAATGTGAACTAACCAAAAATGATACAATAACTAAGTGAAAAGTTTAACAGATTTATTTACAAGTTAATATTCACTTTATGTTTTTTTTTTATCACTCGGTGTGTCATAAGTCACTTGGTTTTGACGCATGTGTTTTCATCTCGCAGTGTCATGGCAGACTCCCCTTTTCCAATTCAAGAGCGATCACATTTTTTTTTTCTGTCTAAGGGAGATAACTTTTTTTTAGGTTAATCCTAACAGTAATTCACACACTTCTGCATACCCTCAACTCCAAAATCTTTGAACTCAAGAACCTATACAGCATTTCCAACAGAATACTTTATCGTATCCACAAGAACAGATTCTCATTCCATCAGCCATGCCTCTGTTAAAATCAAAATACTTTTACCAAATCATAGTTGAAAGAACAATCTACTGTCTTGGATTAAATAATGGGTTTAGTCCTAAACTCCAATTGAAATGTTCCAGAATTCGGAAGGATACTCCTGACAAAGGTTAATAGATTGAACAAAGTGTGAAAATAACCAAGATGATCACAATGTAGTATCTGTTCTGATGCTACACTTATGTTTATTTGTCCTTGGTCAATGGAGGGGAAACCCTTCTATACGAAGACAGTTTATTTTTGCCTACTTCCAGAGTACCCCTTTTTGAGGAACAGGTTTTCTCCCATATTAAAAACGACCTTGTGTCGCATTTTGCTTTAATGGGGAAGCAAATAGATACCAATCCACTTGTCATAATTGAGAATTTTATTCAGATCTCGAAATTGGTAATTTCAAAGAATGTCACCATGTTGTCTAGTCCGGTTTAATAATGACCAATAGATTCATGTAAAAACAAAAAATGAAAACCCACAATTATATTTATCATTTTGTCTTTATTGCAAGACTTCTTTAGGATGAATGATTTTAATTTCAAAGAAGTCTTGAGAGAGAAAAAAAAAAAAAAAAAAAAAAATTTTGATAACTGTTTTTTTTTTTTTTGATTTTACATGCATGTGTGCGTATTAATAAAACTCTTTACAGTGGATTAGTTTTATTATATTTTACGGCTAATAAAAACTCATGCATAGTAATAAAAATTCAAACAAAATTTGATATCTTAATATTCTAGTGAAAAGTATTTAAGAGTTCCTCCCTACATTGAAACAAAAAAGTGCAAGTGAGTAAAAAAAAAAAATTTTGATATTAATTCAAAGTAATTTTTAAATGCTAAAGCACCAAAATAAATCCTAATGAAAATATTTCTTTCATAAAACTACAAACCAAGAATTAATCCATAAAATATGTAGCATATGTGAAGGGAGGGGGAGGGAGTATAAATAATCATTTCAACAATTGCATTCTGGAAAGTTTTTTTTTTTCTTTTCCAATTTAACTGTCATTCCTAAATCGTAAGATATTCAAAATTAGATCGATTATGCCGAAATTGGTTCGAACTTTTTTATAATACCACGAAAAAAAAAGTTCAATTTTTGACATGACTATTCTAATAGCCACTAACTACTGGAATTTTATTCATTTTATATTTATTAGTGGCCTGTCAGGGCCACAGGAAACATAACCAGATAAAAAAAAAAATAAATAAATAAATAATTCATCACAAAGCAGCAAAACTAAAGCTAGCTTGCCAGGACACTATATATACAAATGTAGGCTAATTTGGGCATATTTTATTAGCTTGAAAATATAGGGTTTTTTTTTTACCAATTGTCATAAAATTGTAACCATAGAATAGTATTATAATCTTCAAAAAGCCTACAAATTTTCATGTAGTTTCAATCCATCGAACCAAAGATATCAGCATTTCAATTTTCGGTATATAAAACTGCCAAAAAACGGTGGTATACAAGTTCAAAATTTCAGCGACTATTTATCAGAATTTAACAAATGAAGGTTCGTTGGAAAGCTAGTGACCTGAATTGCATAGTGGGCTATGTGACATTTGCCCTTAAGGTCGCACATTACGGTTTCAAGAAGCAGGTCACTTTTTTATATTAATTTAACGTAAAATGAGCACCCACCTTATGGTCGCCTTGTTTATCAAGTAAATATTCATTTTAATAGAAAAGTGATCCCACACTTTTTAAAACTATAATAATTTCTTTATATGTTGGAAACTACTCGTTTCCTGGTATTTTTACTGTTATTTTCATTTCCAGCACCCTCGAAAACCTAAAATAGTAGTAATTTTAAAGGATTGTTTTGTGGGTGGAAAGATACTGCACCTTTATCAATATTTCAATCATAGTCATTTGTTTTCATAGTTTTGCATATGAATTACAAAATCTTATATTTCCCCAAAATCTTTCGGTAAAAAAAAAAGTGTGTGTGTGTGTGTGTATCCCCCCACCCCCAAAAAAAACCTCTGGCTTTGATGGAGGAGGGGGGGGGGCTAAAACTTGCTGCTATCGTTTCAAATGATCTGAAATAACAGCAAGGGGAGACTTGATTCCAAATATTTATGTGTATCTCCCCTCTTTGGTTTTCATACATAAAGTAAATTTCACAGTGTATAAGGATTATTTGATACTGGAGATATTCATAATCGTACTCCATTTCCAAAAGAGGGGAGATATAACATATGAGAAATATTTGGAATCAAATCTCCCCTTGCTGTTATTTCAGATCCTTTGGAACCATATCAGCAAGTTTTAGTCTCCCCTTCATCAATGCCAAAGGTTGGGGGATATATATATATATATATATATATATATATATATATATATATACATACACACACATACATACACGCATTTTCTTTTTTTTTACCCAATACACAAAATAGGTGCCAATGTAAAGATTTTTTTTTTCTCCAAATTACTAACCCTAACTCAATATTTCCAAAATATTGCAAAACATTTTCATAAAAATTATGTCATCTCTATAAAGGATATTTTTTCTGAAAAAATAAATTGTATCACGCTTTAACATTCAACCAATTCTAAATGAATCTATGATTTTCTAATCTTGGAATGTTTTACTTTTTACCGTTTACTTCATTTTTACAAAACTATCGGACAGGCAGATGCTTATCCAGTTTTGCCCCAATATTAAATCACTGGCATGATCAGTAGAAATTCCAAAGAATGAGAAATATATTTAAACAAACATTGCGATAAAACTGATATTTTTCTAGATAGTGAAAAAAATTAATTTTTTGGATAGAAAAACTAACATGCAGCAAATATGAGTTTCGCATTTCCATGAAAATAGTGACCATTATATTTTAAATATAGAACTAACCCAAATGAATAAGTACTAATAAATAATCAGAAAGTAATATTGTGCTCCATAGTTCAATTCAAACAATAAAATCACATTGTAAGAGAATCTTTAATTTACTCCTTCAGTCTAGCACCTCTTAGCAAACATTATTCATTTTTGCCCGTTTCTGTCAAGTTCCCTTTTTCGCCTAACATTTCACGGATTCTTTCTTCAGTAAAGAACCGCCGCACATGGAAATTACATAGTCCTTTTCCATACCATTATAACAATTATGATATTCGAAAATGAAATAACATCAAAGGGAAGTTACTCATTTTTTTTTTTTTTTCAAGGATTGCCAGATTGGCTTTTTCAAGTTAAATTTTGCTGATTTGGTCAATTTTTGAAGCAATTTGGCATAAAAAAATTGCATTTGGACATTTTTTAAAGTGTAACTTACGAATTAAAGAAAGAACAAGCAGAATATTATGTAGAATTATAATTGCACAGAAATTTATGTACCTGTTAGGTTAAAAAAAAAAAGGCTGTACACAAAAATTTATGCAAATTCATGCAGTATTTTTGTTTTTATGAAATAAAATTTGATTGGCAAATTTTGCTTGAATTAAAGTTTGAATTATGCCTCTTGGCCATAACTTATGAAAATGGCGGACATAACTTATGTGATTTGTTTTTTTTTTATTCTTAAAAAAAAAAAAAAAAAAAAAAAAAAAAATTAAAAAAAAAAAAGCAGATGCATAAATTTATGTAATTTTTGGTGTACCGTTTTTTTTGTTTTTTAACTTAACACGTAAAATATAACATTTTCTGCAATTTCTTTAATATTGAGATAAAACTAGATAAGCATCAACAGGTGATGATTGTACAGGCACATAAGTGTACCACATGGTTGTTTGTTTTCGTTTGCAGTATTATTTCTCCTACTCTTATGTGTAGTTTGCTTATTTCACCTACTAGCTAGGATGAGAGATATATACATTTAAAGGGTTATTAGTGAAAGTGACTCCAACTCCGATTGAATTTGAATCTAGCACACAAAATTTAATCCATATGGGCAGCTTCTATATAAAATATAAATTTGGAATTCTACAAGCTTTTTGAGGGAATTCATTCCAACGGATCACACAAAGTTATACTGTACCAGTACAAAGGAGCAAACCCTCATATGAATGAACTGATCTCATTGCTTTACTGGAGAGACAACTTTCTCAGGACAAAAAGTGTGAAAGCAAATCTAACAAACATAAGATTTTCACTTGGCAAGTCAGTTCCAAGTCTATGTCTATGGGCTTAATAATAGACCAACTGATCCACAACATTAAACGGGCTCATTAAACAATTAGATTAGAGTTTTCTTTTTAGTGGCACTTACCAGTAACATTTATCGAATTAGTCTTTTATTGGCTTGGATTATAAACCTACATTGTAATTGAAACATTCGTTTTATTGCCTCTTAATTGCGACCATTTTTTGTCCGGGGGGGGGGGGGTGTACCACTTGGGAATTTTCTCTGGATTATTGCCTTGTTTCCATTGAACTTTTTTCAAAAATGTATTTTTAAACAATTACTTTCCTGGTATAATTATAAACACCATTTTTTGTTGTTTTTGTTTCGATTGGGATGAACTTGTCTTGTGAGGACCTGAAGATATTGTCTTCAATAATATTTTTGATATTATTTGAATAATTTGTATTCATCACCTTTAGTATTATTTTCAATGTTTCGGTCTATGTAACCGCCGACCTTCTTCAGGTGTATCATGTTGAACTCTAGAATTTGCATGGATTTCAAATGAAATCCTTTTAATCCAGAGATAGCATGCTCTCATTCTGTCAGCCATGACCAGGTAGAAGTCATAAGTAATCCGCACGTGTACACTTAGTAACACCCGCACTGGAAGATTGAATCTTCAACCTCCAGAAGTGAATGGCAAGTGCTCTACTGAACTCCAATATATGGTTCCCCCTTGCCAAACTTTCACAAAAACACTCAACTAGCTACAACCACTAAACAATTTCCTCACTCTCTATCTGTGCGTAAATCTAAATATTTATATACAAATTCCATGAACAAAACTTCTTTCCCAGAACTGCCCATTTGTGGAATATTGTTCCGCTGGCCTACTTCCCGGTTGAATACAACAGGTTAGCCTCCAAATCCAATGTAAACAATTTCTTGTTGCACTGTCCCATAATCAAATTCTACCCAATTTACACAATTAACGATTACTACACGATCACCCTACATTCATTAATCCTTATCCTCGAGTGGCCTCTGGGCCTTAATAAGTGGTGACTCCCAATTAAAAAAAAAAAAATAAATAAAAAAAAAAAAATTAAGATCCATAGCGTAATTGATGATGTACTAGATAAAATTCAGTTTTAATTAAAACTCTTCTGGAGGTTGAAGGTTCAATCCTCAGTATGGGCAATAGAATGAAATTGCAAAATATTTTACCTGATCATGGATAACGGTACAAAAGCAAGCTACCCCCCCCCCCATGGATTCCAGAGTTTGATAAAATACATCTCATATTACCGCATACAGACGTATTGAGTAATCTCCTACGAACTTCTTACATGTGTTTTGTGTTATTTTATTCCATTCTTCCACGCAAATTCTCTCCAATTCTCGCAGATTTGAAGGTTCTCTTTTATGGGCCTGTATTTCAATTCTCCCCATAAATTCTCTATAGGATTGAGATCGGAACAAACCAATTGAATTAAACCAATTTTGTGAGTTTCGCAGTGTGTTTTGGATCGTTATCATGTTGAAAGATTTGATTTCAATTTGAGTAACTTCACACTTTCTTTAAGGTTTTTCTCCAAGATACTCCTATAAAGTGCTCCAGTCATTTTTCCTTTTATTATTTCCACTTTTTCTATACCTCCTGCACTAAAACAACCCCAGATCATAATGGATCCTCCTCCAAATTTTACTGTTGGAATGGTGTTTTTTGACTGGTATTCAGTACCTTTTTTTTCTCCAAACAAGTCAATTTTGGTCTCATCTGACCAAAGCAAATTATGCCAAAATTCTAGAGGCTTGCTTGCATATTCATTTGCAAAATCAAGCCTAGCATGAACATGCTTTGGCTTAAGGGGAGTTTTCCTTGCTGATCTAGAGAAGATGTTTTTAAGGTTGAAGGGTTCTACTGATTGTGTCCTTGCTAACTTTAATTTCACTGTTTTCTAAGTTCTTTTGCAGCTCTCCAAGAGTAATTCTAGACGAATTCATAACCCTCCTTGTTAATAACCTTTCAGTATGTTTGGTTATTTTTCAAGGATGACCTGATCTGGCCAAAGGAAGGGTTGATTTATGAGACTTCCAGTGCCAAATTATTGTTCCAACAGAATTCAATGGAACCATCAACTGTTTGGATATTGTTCTATATCTCAATCCACTTTGATGAAGACTTAAAATTCGTTTTCTGAGCTCTTGATCAATCTGTTTATTCTTTCCAATGATGTGGTTGCTTACAATACGGTTATTAGATAAAGAATAACGCAATACTTTTACTAATTGCTTACTTTGATGTCTATTTGTTGTGGAGCTCAGTTGGGTCCACAAGAACGACACGGGAAAACACGTAATTGGTGGTTTACAAGTATATAAAGGAAAGGCACAAGGATATAAAAGATAAAGGGAATAGTAGTAGTTGCACGTATCAGTAAGATCTCGCTCCCCAAGGTAAAATATCCGTTGAGATCTCGCTCCATCATACCAGCCTTAGGAGCTGATTATATGGAATCTGGAGGAGTCCATTATGAGGTGAGATCCAATCTTACAACACTATTGCATATTCCTGATCATTCTAGAAGTTTCTAAGCATTTAACTATGATAAACCGTTATAAAATTATAGAGAAATCTAATGAATTAAATGTGTTGTAAACTTTTGCGTTGCTAATTGAGTTTTCTCTTCGCGGTGTGTTAAATTGTTATTTTTTTTTTTTTCCCCCACTGTTCCTATCTTTGTTTCAATACATTTTCTATCTTTATAAAAAGTTTCACTACTATTTGGAAACTAGAAATACAAAAATTGACAGTTTCAAATGTGTAAACTTTTGCGAGGCACTCTATATAAATGAGTCTTGCAATAGTAAGTCACTAACTTATTGCCAAAAATGCAATGTAACTTCGTGTGTAAATTTTATCTTGAATGTATAGCTCCTTGATTTTTAAAATATATCACGTGTATCCAGTATCATATTTATATCAGAGTCCATATTTCCTTTTTTTTTTTTTTTTTTTTTTTAAATAAAATAACTTTTTCATTCAATTCATGTATTCTAGCCCATTTTTAGTCATGACAAAGTTTCAACTCGTTAGTAAAAAATTTAGATACCCTGGAACTTAATGGGTTAACTTGCACAAAAATGAAATTCGTTTTAAAGAAATCAACTGAAAATAAAAAAGCTTTATAAAAACAGCCAAATGCTTGCAGATCTAATCATTGACGCATGTAAAAAATGTCAATATCAAACTGAAAAACAGGCAACTAGAATTTGTGAGATGGTTAATCATAAAAACAAAATTTTTAATATCGACAATATTGGATATGCAATAGGCTATTATCCAACTGTGGGTTAACAGTCAGTCATTCTCACCATATTAAAGAAGCCATCTTGAAAACCGGAATCCAAAAACTGCTCAAAGCTGGTAAGCAAGAAAACAAAGAAAAAAAAAGACAAAAATGTTCAAAGAAAATTAAACAAAAGTTTGATAGGGAGATTAAAACCCACAAAAATGGCCATTGCTATCAAAATTGATTTTGAAGAAAAAAAAAAAATTATATATATATATATATATATATATATATATATATATATATACACACACACACAAGTGGAAAATAAATGGAAAAGTTTAAAAACTGATAAACAATGCTGTAAAATAAAAACTTCAAATTTTTTTTTAATTTTTTAATTCTTGGAAAGAAACTGAAAAATCAAAAGTTAAAAAGTTGAATAGAAACACTGACGAAATATCGTACAATTCTTTCATTTAACGCGTTTAAATTTTGGGATTATTTATTTCCATGTAGGTTAGTGTTTTTACATAGAGTGATTGATCTATTATCCAATAAAAAACATAATAGGATGTACTTTCGTTGAACTACTTACACACTTTTGTCCACCATGTCTAAGGCAGTTGAACTTTAGCACTTTGTTTTTCAAATATATCCCCCCCCAGACAGAAATTCCATATACATACATATATATATTTAAAAGATTTTTTATCTCAAATAGAAATTTTTTTTTTTAATTTTAAATACAAATTATTTTAAAAACAAAGTTCTGTTAATAGCTCAATAGTGCACGACTAGAGCTACAAACACTACATGTCACCTGTTATGAACACAAGGAACAAAATTAGTTATGAAAAAAAAAATCCTTTATTATCCATTTTTGGTGGACTCATACTAATACTATAATTATAAATAATCATTTTTACTACCTACAGACACTAGTGTTTCCTCCTTCTGGAATCATCAGTGCAGGAAGTTACGATTGCTACTCGCCATGGGATTCAAACCCTGTAACCAAACCATCTGTCTCCATTTGCAAGAAATATGACCACAGGACCACCATTAACCGCTACGATATTAAAGTGCATACAAACGTTATTAAATATTGATCTATAGTGATCGAGTGACTGGAGGTCACAATCTCAGACTTAATTCAACAACAAATACTCAATAGTTAAGAAACACAATTATACATTTCCTTAAAACTTCTGGCCTTGATAGAGGGAAAACTAAAACTTGCTATGATTTCAAATGATCTGAAATAACAGCAAGAGGAGACATGATTCCAAATATTTTTCATGTGTTATATCGCCCCTATTTTGGAAATAGGGTACGATTATAAATATCTCCAGTATCAAATAAGCCTTATGTACTGTGAAATTTACTTTATGTATGAAAACCAAAGAGGGAAGATATAATATTAGAAATATTTAGAATAAAGTCTCCCTTTACTGTTATTTCAGATCATTTAAAACCATAGCAGCAAATTCTAGTCTCCTCTCCACCAAGGCCAGAGGTTTTGGGGAAATATCACCTTTTTATAAGTTTCAAATCTCAACGACTATTCATCAGAATTCAACAAATGAAGGCTCGTTGGAAAGATAATGACCTGAATTGTGTAGTGGGCTATGTGACATTTGCCCTTAAGGTCACATATTAAGGGGATCAACCCTCATCTAGAGCCTGGATATGAATTGCTAAAATGTTGATAATATAGATAATTTCAATTAAATGGGTGCAGTTTTCACAAACAAAGTAGATGACACCAAAGAAGTAAGACAAAATATTGCAATGGCAAAGATAGCAATAATTGTGGTAACCAATATCTAAAAGGACAGATCCATTTCACAACATAAAGAAACGACTCCTGCAAGCTTTGGTGTTGTCAATAGTAACATACTGAGCAGAATGTTGGGTCTTAAAGAAACTAGACAAGAGGAAAATTACTGGTTTTGAATTGTGGTGCTACTGTAGATTTTTTCGAGTAAGCTGGGTGGACAAATGTACAAACGAATGGATTCTGGGAAAGTTTGGACAATGCCGAAGACTGCTGGATAACACCAATGACAGGAAGTTACAATTTTGGGAGAACAGACCACCTAACAAACGATTTGCTCTTTGGTACAAGCAAAAGAGGACATGGAAGACCAAAAGTAAGAATGTCAGACAGTGTGAAGGACTTCGGACATTAGCATGGCCGAGTTGCTCAGAATGGTGCAGAATCTAAGTCAATGGCAATGATTCATGAAGAGTGTCACAGCTTGTCAGTAACGACCATTCCGTCAAAGAGAGATGAATTGCTCATTTTCAATCAGCCACAGATGGGTAAAAGTCTTAATTCTGTTTATAGTTTAGTCTTATTACATAACCTGTAGTGAGGATTGAACTTGCAACCTCCAGAAAACTGAAACTTAAAACTGATGGTCCTTAGCACCTTTATCTGTTGTGTTCAGAATAAAATTTAACAATGACTTCTACCTAGTCATGCTTAACAAGATGAAAACACCAAAATTGTGATAACATCGAAAATGTCAATAGTCCGAATGATCCAAATAATATAGGTTAATATCTTAAAAAACAATCCAATAGCCATAAATATCAGACATTACCCGAGACTCTTACTTTTCAACTCTTACATATGTGCATGTTTGTGCATGGGTAAGTTCGTTCCTTATGGACTCCAAAACAGCTGAACCAATTTTCTTGAAATTTCGCACAAATGTACTCTAGGCGTCTGGTAGTGTTCTTACATAGATTTTGTATTGGAATGCCCCCAAATAAGTATCAAAACGTAATTGTTTATGCCTATAGAGTTCATGAAGTCTGTTCGTTATTAAATATGTTTTTCTTACGTGATAGAATTGCTAAACATTAAAAAATATTTATAAAGTATAGTGTGCCAGTATTTTCTTAAAAAAAAAAAAAAAAAAAAAAAAAGTCTTATTCAATTGGCATAATCGTCTCTCGATTTGTTGAAACTAAATTTTTCTGAATTAGTTATTACAGATTCTTATATAATTTGTGGACATCTGGAAGATTAAACCTCAATAAAAAATGTTGGGAAATTCTATTTTGTATTCTTTCATAGATCAATTCCTTCAGGTGTCATAGATTTAGGAAAAATGTACAAACTATGGAGGATTTATTCAGATTCTGCCCCAAGTTTTGGCAATATCGTGTAGACATCATCCAGCATGGTTACAAAAGCAGTCAGAAAATGCTGACATGATTAACCAATCAGCAAGCAACAAATTTCAATGAATTTGAAGTTAAAACAAAAAAAAAAGTTTTGTTAAATTGATAATTTTTTGCTTTACAGTTACTCCATGTTTTTGTCAAAATATTAATTAAAAACAAATTGAAAAAAAATATAATTTTTCTTTCATACAATTAGTCTTTTGTAAGTATTTTTCTTGTTCTACATCCCATTTCATAATTTTATCCTATTTGATTATAACACCACATTTTGAATTTATCTCTGTCATCAGCATCTTGTGTAACCACACCAGAAGATACGAATATGTTGTCAGACCTTTAGTCAGAATTTGAATACTCAAACTATATGCAGAGAGAGATATTATATATATATATATGAAGGAATAACTACAGACAAAATAAAAATGCAACATTAAACATTTTTTTTAATTGTTTTATTTTTTGAATCATTTCCAATGCAACATTTTATTGTTTATAATCCCAAAACTGACAAGCAGCATAAACAAAAATGATGTTCTCATGTTTAAATGGAGAACCAGATAGGACGCCAGAAAAGGTCACAGAGAAAGAATCTGAAGAGATTCTATAAACGTTTGAATTAATTTTTTTTTTCTTTTTAATATAAAATTTTGAAATGCTATTCAAAAGATTGGAAATCTGAAGAACTATGAAGTCAAATATTTGATGACTGACTGTTCCTTCGCAAAAACTAAGAAGCTGCCAGTCATTAAACACTGTTGATCATCTGCAAATTTAAATATACATCTGCTCGGTCATTGATATCGAGCACCATCCTATATAAATGCGTCAAAATTCAAATACCAATTATTTCCCAAATTTCAATTTCTTTTGAATATTTTAGAGGGTTTTTAAAGGGCCATACTATGAGCACAACCTCTCGTTTAACATTTATATATATATATATATATATATATATATATATATATTTCAGCTTTGCATTGAATTTGATTCATAGTTATTAGACACCAATAAAGCAAAATTCCTTGGATTTAAATTTCTAAAAATCCTTTAAGATAAACCTTAAATTTTAGACATTTTCTAGAATGAAAACCATGTAATCGATTTTAATAAGAATTGGAATTAAAATTCTTACCCTAAGATTTAATATCACTATATTTTGATTTTAATCATGCAAAACTTCTATTCGGAGAATTAATTTAATTTTTTTTGTTTTTACTAGAGAGTCACAACTTATCAAGGCCCGAAGGCCACTCGAGGTAAGGGTCAACAAATGTAAGGTGGTAGTGTATAATCGTTAATGGTGTAAGTTAGGTAAAATTTGATTATCTAAGGGACACTTCAACAAGAACTTGTTTACATTGGACTTGACGGCTACAATATTGTAGTTGGCTGGGAAGCAGGTCAGCGGAACAGTGTTCCACAAGCAATTCTAGGAAAGAAGCTTTGTTCATGAAATCTGCATTCAGAACTAGCACTTGCCATAAAAATAATGCTAGGGCAGAGAAAGGCTCGAAAACTGGAGGAAAAACGTTGCTGGGAAGAGAAATTTTACCTGTCCTGGGACAGATACTCATCTAACGTGTGTGCATGCGTGCATTGGGCTGGTGCCAAATTAATATTATAAAAGTTATCTGTTCTCAGGTAAATCACAAGAAACCAGATACAAGAGTTTTGATTCAAAGAAAAAGGCGATAGTTTGTTTTTAAAAGTTAGAATCAGCTTTTATCATGTTCAAGAGTGTGAGGGGGAGGTGGGAGACTTCCTTCAGGCTTTTTTGGAAGTCTTCAAACAGATCTGCTCAGCAGTAAGCCAAGTTAGCATCATTGAATTCTTCAGTTCCAACAGTATGGCTCATTGTATTCAATATTGGAATTGGAGATTCCAGACAGGGTGTGTGTGTGTGTGGAGATCCAGGTCATGATGTGACGGAGGAACTCCTGCTGCTCAGAGAACCAAGAGGAATTGGCATCGGATCAGGAATAATCCGGAGTTTATTGTTGGTTCTAGGTGAAATCAATGTTTTATCAGCATTACCGACTCCATGAGCGTTAAAAAAAAGTAAAATAAAAAGCAAGGTGTGCAATGATACACGTGTGGATAGAAGACAAAATGGTTAATGGTTACACACGCCAGTTGCAGCCGCCATGCCAGGAGAGACATGTTCGGCAGGAAGCGCTTTTTGCAGAGAAACCGGTGCCAAATTTAGACTGGTTGAATGAGGCTAAAATGAAAAAAAAAAAAGCACCCAACTTAGCACTATATAGAAATATGAAAGAATCAAATACGACTCTTGGCAGACTATTTTGGGGAAGTAAAAGAAAAAAAAAATAAATGGTTCAATTGTAATCTTGTGCAATAAGATCAAACTACCATTTTATCTTGAATGCTTCCTAATCTATATGAAGAAATCTTTTGAATATGTCCCTCTTGATATTAAGACAATTTTTTTTAATTACTAATGTTGAAGTGAAAGTTGCACGCACACACACACACACGAAAATAAAAAGCTAATTGTAACAAAGCTCATATGAGCGCACGTGAAAAAAGCAGCAACAGCCATTAAAACACGTATGTAAATTAGCAGGTCACAAGAAAAAGAAAAGCACATGTTTGGGGAGAAGCAAAGTGCGTGCCAGGAAAGATGACCATGTAAAGTTGAAGGCATTGTGTGTGTGTGTTCGTTCCTTATGGACTCCAAAACAACTGAGCCAATTTTCTTGAAATTTCACACAAATGTACTTTAGGCGTCTGGGAGTGTTCTTACATAGGTTTTGTATTGGAATGCCTTCAATAAGTATAAAAAATTGTAATTGTTTATGCCTATAAAGAGAGTACATGAAGTCTGTTCATTATTAAATATTTTTAGCTTACGTGATAGAATTACTAAATACTAAAAAATATTTATAAAGCTTAGTGTGCCAGTATTTTCTCGACGACATTACTATTTTTTAGAACTTTTTATATGCTCCCTATATCATAATATCTATGATTTGTGAACGGATGTTGCCTTTACATTTATTTTGATCGACTTTCGTCTTTGTCTTTCTCGTATAAATAAAGCGAAACTGATTGAAGCAAATGTTACTGCCTGGCCTTCCAGCCGGAACGTCCTGAAAGGCAAACAGCTTTGATCAATGTCAGGGAAACCCTTCACATCAGACAATTGCTATTCATTTGGACACTGCCAGAGCTCCCCCTTTTTGTGGCAAGCTGGTTTCCACAACATCGTTGGGAAACCAATAAATAAAATGGCAGAAAGCCAGACATTCATTTCTGCATGAGAAAGAAAAACGCACCGGGTGGGATAAATGTTTGGCCCTGTGGTGTTGATCTCATGGAAGACGAAATGAACAGGAAAAAAAGTTGTAACAGTTGCTAGAAGACTATGGCTGAGGTGGGGTCAATCATACCAAGGAAACAAAAGGTTTGATCGATGCTTTATGTTAATAAATAATATTAGTTTCTGGGTACTAATTTTGAAAGTAGTAATGGCTCAAAACTGTACTTAGTGTGTTATAATAGTTGTGTATCAACATCTCAACCAAGTCATTTGGAATTGCTGCTTTTTGGTATATTCCTAACAGAAGATGAACTCCATGATAGGTGTGGGAACGTAGAACCAGTGAATAATTATACTTTTTTTTTTATGAACTGGGTGGGTGGTAGGTAGGTAACACGCGGCCTTGCCAGGTAGTGAAATACGCTTAAATATATTTATAATTATAATATATTTATGCAGATTTTGTATTTAATTCTCTATTGAACCTATATATAAGAGTAATAGATAGTGTGCTTTAAGTATTGCTGGTAAACAAAAATATACATATATATACATATACACACATACAGACATATAAACACATACAGACACACACACACACATATATATATATAATACTGATTTCAAAAGTTGAACAAGTGAAGCATGTATGGTCCCTCATGAGTGCAGTGAACGAGGCATAAAAAAAATGACTAAGTTCAGCATTTTCGCTCCCACCATTTAGCAGTTTTACGCCTTAACATGTAAATTTGAGTTCTACACCATGCAAAAAAAAAAAAAAAAAAAAAAAAAAAGAAATGACCAAGTCCATTTGCCCCCCCCTTACCCCCAAGGCCTTAACATATTTAAATTTGAGTTCAACACCATACAAAACTGTTAAATAGACATATGCAGAAAATTTTGGACAAATATGGTAAAATAGTCCCAAAAATGGAATGTTTTTATTAGCCCTAAAAGAGCCTCTGGGGCACACCCAAGAGTTATCGCCAAGTATAGACAAACAAAATTTTTAGAAATCAGTTAAAACTTTTCAAAAAGTTTTATAAAAATCCAAAGCATCATTTTGTGCTTATTAAAAAAAAGTCAATTTTATCCATTTTAACCAGAAAGGCATCCCTGCAGAATTTTCCCCAAAAATCCGTCCTGTGACTTCTTTACTCGTATCATGTTTAATGTTTGTGCAAAATTTTTTAAAATTCCAAGGCGTAATTCTTGAGAAAAGTGCAGACAGATGAACAGACGAGGGTGAATTTACAGGTCCACCCTCCTTTTGTCAGGGAGACCAAAAAAAAAAAAAAAAAAAAAAAGAAAAAAAAAAAAAGGGGTGTCACAAGCTAGAATCGAAATCAAAATATTTAACACTCCAGATGGGTTCCTACTATTTGAGCTATCAACAGATAACAATAATTTTAAATTAAAACACTTCAAGCTAGAATCCGTGAATAATCGTTTTTTTATGGACTGGGACGCCCAACCTTGCCCAGTAGTAAAACACGCTTTAATATATTTTAATTCATGCATTTAGTATTTATTATTACAAAACCAATTATCTATTGAATACACACACACATATATATATATATATATATATATATATATATATATATATAATGAATCCTTATAAGCTTTCATTAACTGTTTAATAACTTAAATGCAAATATGATTCATTTCATTTGTATAGTTCATTTTAATGCATTAACCTGCAAAATTTATAGTATATTTTGCAAACCTCTTTCCTCTGAGAAGAATTGCATTTTTCTAAACTCCACGGAATAAGGTTTCAAGTTTATTTGTACTCCTTGTTGGATAATTGAAAACTTTTGTATAACTTCTTTACAAGTTTTTTTTTTTTTTTTTTTTTTGGATTCAAGATTTTTCTATTTTATATATATATATATATATATATATTTTTTTTTTACATAGACATCACCACTTATCAAGGCCAAGCTATATATATATATATAGTACGAATTAAAAAAAAAAAAAAAAAAAAATAATGGCATCAAAATCAATACAACCATTTGAGCTGTCAACGAACATACTCCAAGCTGTGAATGAATTTGCACAAGCACAAAAAGTAATAGAAATATATCACGAAGTTGAAATGAATATTTTGCATTTCAATTTGCCAAAATATTTCTGTATGCGTTATTCACCCATTTAAACAAAGATTTTACTCCTTATAAACCATCCTTGTTGTAGAATTATTTCCTGTTAATTTCAGTGTTATGTGACCAACAGTTTAAGAGTTTATCATACACACCTACTATTTATATAGAAGAGAGTTTACTCATTGAGGGAGAGATTTGATTGCTAAAATGAATTCCTTATTTTTCTAACTTGTGAATCGAAACGCATACGAGCAGAATCTCGCGGTAACATTCGCTTAGATTATCTCGACATTGTCAGACACGTCTCATCTGTATCGTTGTTTCTCGAATGAGACTCATTAGAAACTTTTGGAGAAATGAATTGAATTTGAGCGTAGAAAGAAACAGAAATATGTCAGCAAGTTTAAATAAAAATTTTGCATTTCAACTTGCAGATATATGTCTGTACTCAGTAATTATCCATCCAAACAAAGATTTTACTCGTTATTAATCATAAGCCAAGGATGGTTTATATTTCCTGTTAATTGCACTGTTATGTGATCAGTAGTTTAAGAGTTTATCGGTTAAAATATTTACAGACATCCATAAATCCATCTGTTTTATGTATATAGAAAAATAAATAGACAAGTGTAGCACTTTTTAGCCTTGATAGGCAATCACCTAGAGAGGATATCTCGATAAAAGCACTGGTGCGCATCATCTCACTGGCTTGGTCTAAGGTTTATCAAATTCGTTTCAAACAATAAAATAATTTTAATATAATTTTTTTTTTTTTTTTTTTTTTTTACGCAGGAGTCACAACTTATCCAGGCTCAGAGGCCACTCGAGGATAAGAATTAAAGTGTGTACAGTAATCAGAAGGATAATATAGTAATTGTTAGAAGTGTAAATTTGGTAAATTGGATCACTTAAGGGGAACGGCTCATCAAGAACTTGTTTACATTGGACTTGAAGACGGCCATATTGTAGTCAGCTGGAAAGCAGGCAAACGGAAGAGTTGTATTATAGATTATGTAGTTTAAAATGGTGGAAGCTTATGTGTAAGGTCTGGTGAGATTGTTCAGATTTTTTTTAAAGATATAATGACCTGCGTCGTGTTCAAGAAACTCGCTGGAAAGGTAAATCTGCTTGAATGATTGAGCAGAAAGAATACAGCATAGAAGCCATGATGAATTGGAGATGAAAAGGGAACAGGTGGTGTTTGTATTTTACTGCAGAGAAATAAGGAAATAAAGTGATTGAAGTTAATTGTTTAAGAAAATCATACTTATGAAGCTAATGGTTAGGGAGAAAATTTTCACAACTAAAAAAAAGTAAAAGTTGACATGGAGGAAGTATTTGTAGTAGACTTGAATGTTTATGGTGAAAAGAATCAGATTTTGAGGGTGTGCATGGCAGAAGTGGATATAGTAATAGCAATGCAGTAAGGGAAAGAAATTTAGAATTTGATCTTTGAATGGACATGTTGGTTGCTAACACTTTTTTTTTTTTTTTTTTTTTTTTTTTAGGAAACTAAAAAAAAAGTCATTTTGTTACGTATAAATCTGGTGCAACAAAAGCACAAGCAGATTATCTGCTGGTTAGGAAAACAAACAGAATGTTCTTGCGTGATGTGAAAGTAATACCTGCGGAAGAAATCGTGGTACAGCCCAAACTGGTTATTTTCAATTTCACACTAAAGAAAGCTCACGAGGTATAGAGAAAGTTTATTTTGATGAAAAATATGTTGTGGTTGGATGAAGAATATGTGAAATGTAAGTTTATGTACCAAGTGACAAAGTGTTTGGCTACCAGATCCACTACATAAAATGTGAAAGAACAGTGGAAGATGCTAAAGGATACACTTGGACATAAACCAGAATTGCAGGTGGATGGAAGGATCCTTATGGCATAGGATGACATGATGAAAATTGAAAAGCTGTACAAGTCAAGTCTCCAGATATGTTATGAAGGGATTACCAAAAGAAAGAACTATTCAGGATAGTTAAACTAGTGGCAAAGACAAATATGTAAATTGTTGGAAAGAAGTTCATTTAAAATGCCATTATGGGAAATTGTTGAATACTTTTTTTATGAAACCATGTGGATTGGTTGGTTGTTTTTGTTTTACGGCATATCAACCCTTTTCAGGTTATTTAATGCCAAATCTAGTTATTTTGAGGAACGATTTTTAATGGAATATATGTTTCTTTTAAGTCAGATTCTATTTAACCCATCGTTGGGACCCTAACATATCAGAGTGGACCTGGGAGCAATGGCAATTAAAGGGTGGCTCCACACTCCCCAAGGCCCGCAAGGTGGGGCCTCATCATCGGATATAGTTTTAGGTCATATCCAGGACCGAAACCATGTGGAAGAACAATGGAAGATGCTGATGGATACACATGGATGTAACAAACTAAACTTATAGGTAGACAGAAGGATCTTCATAGCATAGGGTGATATAGTTGTGAAACAAGGAAGTTGAAAAGTGTATAAAAAAAAGCGATTGCATAGGAGTCAGTGGATAAAATGTTTCTTGAGTATCTGTGGCGGCAAGGAAAACAATATGCAAATCCAAAAGTCAGGTTTCTAGGTATGTTATGAAGTGATTACCAAAAGAAAGAACTATTCAGGAAAGCTAAACAAGTGGCAAAGATAAATATGTATATGGTTGGAAAGAAATGCATTTAAAATGCAATTATGGGAAATTGTTAACATGGCATAAACCAGTTATTTGCAAATTTTTCATGCGGAAGAAAACTCATGAGAGCACGAGAGAAAGATGTGGAGGTTGGATGGCGAACATATGAAATATGAGTTTAGAAACCAAATGACGGAGAATTTGGTTAATAAATCCACTACGGGAAATCTGGAAGAACAGTGGAAGATGCTGATGATACACTTGGATATAATAAACCAGACCCATGGGTGGGCAGAGAGCACCCAAGGCATAGGGTGATATGGTGGTGAAACGAGAAAGTTGGAAAGTGTATCAAAGAAAAGCGATAGCATAGGAATCGATGGATAAAAGTATGTGTATCTGGAGACAAAGAGGGAAGCAAGAAGAGCAATATGCAAATTTGAGAGGGAAGCTGTACAAGTCTGGTTTCCAGATATAACATGTCTGGAAAGGGATTACCACAAGAAAGTATCTAGATAAACAGACGACAATGACAAATATGAATTTTGTTGGAGAGAAGTACATTCAAAATGACAATGGATTATTAGTAGGGCTATGACAACAGCATATTCTTATTGTTTTGACTCTTTAGTATATATCTGGCACAGACAGTTAATCAGCCGAGAATCACATCACTATATAAAAGCATACAAGATGTCAACGGATACACACTCGAGAGTCAAAACAATGAAAAGAATATGCTGTTAGCCTAGCCGCAATTATTAGCAACAAATGAACAAAAGGGGAATGTCTTGGAATGCCACGATGAGAAAATGTTGAAAACGGAGTGGAACAATGAAAGTTGTAGAAGCAGTATCCAATGAAGATATTAAAATTAATAAAGAAATGATACGAGAAGCTGCGATTAAGATGAAGGGTAAGGCAGGAAGACCGTTAGACATTATTGCAGAAATGTTGAAGGCTGCAGGTGAAACTGTCCTTATATAATAAATAATCAAATTATACCAAATTATATAATAAATAATCAAATCATACCAAATTATATAATAATCAAATTATACCAAATTATATAATAATCAAATTATACCAAATTTCCACCACAAATGATTACTATGCTACTGTCCCCATGTCTACAATACATAGATTAATCCTTATCTTCAAGTGGACTCCAGGCCTTGATTATGTGGTAACCCCTTTATATAAAAAAAAAAGAAGAAAAAAAAAAAGAAGAAAAAAAAAAAAAAGTCATTTAAGATAATCATGAACTGACAAATCAGATTATAAAACAAGTTATTCTGAACTAACAAAGATATCTGCGCTTAGTGCTGGTCTTTGCTGCATGCTCGGGTACCCACTTCACAGGCACCCTTGCAGTAAGTGGATGTTGAAGAGCAACTATTGCTTAAGATGTTTAAAAAATTTTTAACTACCTCCTGAAGTAACTTAAATCCAACTATCAACTTTAAAGCAAATAGATTATCTCAAAGTTCACACTTATATTGTTACACATAAGAAATCGAAACTATTACAAAGAGTCATAATGGTTAACGTTTATTTGGTTGAGGGGATAGAGGTGGAGGAGGGTGATCTGATTTAAATTCACAAAGTTGGACAGTGCCATGGTGGCGGCTCAGGGATGGTGATAAACCCCAACTTCGCATGCACCATCCCTAGGTAGAGGAGTTTATGAAGAGGTGCACTATGACCTGAAACTTAGACCATGACCTTGAAAATGGTATGCACCATATCTAACCCGGAGACCATCATCATCATCCCAGGTTTGGCCATGATCGGTCAAGTGGTGTGGGCTGTAGGAGAGTTGTAGACACAGACAGACACTAACATGACTACTTTATACATATAGAAGACTGAAAACTTAATTGTGAATTGTTACCAAGGTAAAGGATAAGCACTTTAAGGTACAGAAGCTTAAAAGTTGATGGGTCAGGTCTTGAAAGTAATTGCATGAATAATTGAGCAGCGAATAAGTCAGATGAGCAAAAGATGAATGTAGTTTGCTTTTTTGCCTGCTCAAAGTAGTGCTGGTGTTATATTTATGCTGATACAAATTTAAGAGAAGTACCTTAATAATAAAAAAGAGTATTTTTCTTTCGTGAATCTTAAAGCTTTGAGAGTGTGCCAAAAGAGGTTATCTTATGGGGTTTGCATAAATTAAGAGCAAACGAATGGTTGGTGAACATGGTTCAAGCAATATACAGAAATATAAGCAGCAGCACATATAGTTACAAGTTTAATGTTAAAGTAGTACATCAGCATCCTGTATTAAGTCCGTTGCTTTTTCATTTGTATCTTGAAACCATTGTTCATGGAGTTTCATATGGGTTGTCCAGAGGAGCTGCTGCATGCTGAAGGCTCAGCAAAGCCAAGACGCCGCAAGGCTCAGCAAAGCCAAGACGCCGCAAGGCTCAGCAAAGCCAAGACGCCGCAAGGCTCAGCAAAGCCAAGACGCCGCAAGGCTCAGAAAAGTCAAGACGCCAGCAGGCTCAGAAAAGTCAAGACGTCGCAAGGCTCAGTGAACGTAAAACAAAATTATAGTTAGACTGAGGAACGCTATAGAAAAAGGTTTGATAATGAATGCTACTAAAACCTTTGTGATGATCAGTGATTGCAGTGTTGGAAAGTTAAAAAAAAGCTCTTGTTTAGGTGTGGAAAGGATGTATAGTACAATTCATTTTTTGTGGCACCTAAGAGCTTTACGAAGCAAGTGAAACAGTCACCTTTGATTCATTTTTCCAAGTGGTGAGGAAAAATAAAACACAAAAGGTTTAATAGAACAATATACTCTTTAACGCTTTATGACCTGGGTGAACTAATTTGTTCAGTCATAAATAAATATAACGGCATAAAGTGGAAATTAATTCAAACACACCTTGTACGTATTAGTTCAGTATCTGGGTAGATGCTAGATACCTCCAGATTGCAACAGTCCATTACTTACATTCAGTATGCCACCATCTGTCTCAGAGAGATGAGGATTTCGTTCGTTGTCAAACATTTTTTTCAAGCACTATGGTAATAATCAAGGTAAGTTTATGAAATGCAAACATTTTCAGTGGTATTTTAACTATTGAACTTCATAATTTTTCCAGTTTGAAGACAGTTATCGTATCATTACTCTTTAAACTAACTAAAATTAACAAATATTTTTCCATCATAATTCAGGTCATAAAGGGTTTAACAAAGCTTTGTATTCATTTGCTTCCCCACTGAGCAAATTAGGCACAAGGCCGTTTTTTAATGTAGAGAGAGAAGGAGGGGGGGGGGGAGGAGACCATCTTCTGATGAGTGGGAAATGGGAGCTGGATAGTGACAATTGGTATGAAGGGTTGCTCCTACATTGACCAAGGTCTATGTGGGGTTACCCCCACATATGGTCTTTGTTTGCAGTATCTGCTGGAACAGATACTACACTTTGATCATATCAGCTCATTTAAAAAAAAAAAAAAAAAAAATTGAATATTTATATCTCCAAACCTTAACATAAAATTCGGTGCATATTTAGATTTACACTTATATAAAAACAAAATACAGAAACCTCTTTATGTACGTACTTGTCAAGAAATAAAGATGTCATATTCCAAAAATCACATGGGTTTGGCTGGTAATTTTTCTATTTGGCTAGTAAACAAAAATATTTAGCTAAAGATAAATTTGTCTGTAGAGTCCTGTAACTGTAAGCACTGGGTACACAAGAAAAAATGCAGTGAAATTATTGGTTGGTTGTATATTGAATGAGGCTATTAAAAAGTTTTGTTACCTTGGTGACATCATTGGCGCACAGAGTGAAGCAGGTACTAGGGTGATTTAAAGAATTAGGAATGGATGGGGTAATTTCAAAGACCATCTGCTTTTACGAATCAGCATAGTGAAGAGTTTGTCAGGCATGTGTACACAGCTTGACAGTGTATAAACGCGAAAGGACATGCGTTGCATGGAGAGAAGTGATATGACGGATGTGTTGTGCAAGTCTGAAATACAGGATTAGTTCTGATTAGCTCAATGGAAGATTAAATCTGAACAGTATAGTTTTTTTTGGGTTTTTTTTTTTTTTTTTTAAAACACAAAGTTACTACTTATCAAGGCCCAGAGGACACTCGAGGATAAGTGTTAATAAGCATACAGTGGTCAATGGAACAATGTCATAGTAATTGTTAGTGGAAATTTGGTAAATTGAATTACTTAAGGGGAACAGCTCATCAATAACTTGTTTACGTTGGACTTGAAGATGACCATATTATAGTTAGCTGGAAAGCAGGCAAATGGAAGAGAGTTCCACAGGTGTGTCGTTCTAAGGAAGAAACTTTGCTCATGGAATCTACATTTAGGTTTCGGCACAGATAAAGAGTGGGGGAAATTATTGATAGTGTTTTCTGCTAGAAGAGTGTTTCTCATGAAAGTTTGGCGAGGGGGGGGTCATAGATTGGAGCTCAGATGAGCATTTGTCATGAAAATAACAAAGCAGAAACAGGCTCACAACGTCTCTTCTGTGAGAAAGAGGTTGCAGGGAAGAGAAAAGGGCATCCCCCACTAGATTAAGAAGTCTATTTTGAACCCTGTCAAGGCAGAATAAGGTCTTTCTAGCAGCTCCTGCCCAGATGTGGCAAGAGTATACTCCATCCTTGGACGTACCTGACTCATATATAGGTAGAGAATTACATCAGCAGCGAGATATCTACTGGATCGATAGAAGGATCCCACCATTTTCCCAGCAACCTTAACAGATTTGATGTACATGTTCCATTTCAGATCAGAAATAATGGTCAAGCCCAGGAGCTTGTCAAAACATGGAGCCTCCAAGATGAGAGCCATTCATTTCAATTGATGCCAGATTGGGATCAGAGCATTGATGATGTAAAGACGGAAGCTTGGTTTTAGATGCATTAAAAGTAACCAGTCACCTCTTTCCCTATCGTACCACATGCTCAAGATCAGAGGAGAGAGAATCAGAGAGAACTTGGTCATTTTCCAGTCTTTGAGGTACTGCCATAGATGGTAGTGTCGTCAGCATAAATGTCTACGAATGATCTAAGGATGTGATTTGAAAGATCATGGATGTAGATTAGGAAGAGAGTAGAGCCCAGGATGGACTCCTGAGGGACTCCAGCATTAATACTGCTATACCGTAACTGGAGATCTTGTGAAGTAAACCTTTATGCCATACTCTATCAAAGGCTTTTGATATGTCAGGAGATTCGCTTATCCTATGAGATATAATCGTAAACACATCTGCTGTAGATCTAGCAGAACGGAAACCATATTGTATGTCACTAAGTTTATTTTTGCTGAGGTGGTTGACTACTACTACTCTATTTAAAACAAATTCCAGCAACTTACTCATGATGCACAGGAAGCTTATTGGTCTGTACTGAGAGGGAGATGACCGATCACCTGAATTCTTAAATACAGGGCATACTGATAAGGTTTTCCAAGGTGTTGGGAAGCAATTCCCCTTAAGACAACGCTTAAACAGCTTTGTAAGTATGGGAGCTAGTTCTGGTTGAAGCTTTTTTAGCACAATAATAGAAATGCTGTCAGGGCCAGTTGCCTTACTGGAATCAAGATTTTTTATTAGCTGGGCAACATCACGCAGATATTTGTATGGTGCATAGTGTTTTCTGATACAGGAGGAAATACTGGGGGTTGGCGGCCTTGGTTGCATATGGTAGAATTAGCTGCAAAGTTCTCGGCAAAGAGTTTGGCTTTGTCTGATGCTGACGAGATTACCTCAGGTCCATTGATGATAGTTGGGATAGAGCACACGCTTCTGTTCAGAATCCTGTTCACTATTTGCCAAAACTGGTGGGAACCAAGCGGCTGCTCAGCTACTTTGGACTTGACTGACTGAGCATACAACTCATGCGTTCTTTATTACTCTTTTACAGTGGTTGCTGGCAAGATTGCTAAAAGCGTCTTTAGTCTCAGTACATCTATTATGTTGGCAGCAATGGAAAAAGTGATTTCTGTGCGCAATGACAGCAGATTCTGGAGAAAACCATGGTTGGCTGTTAGGTTTTTGCTGGAATTTTTTTGAGGGAATGAGACCGTCTATATCTACAATTAACCATTCCATCAGGTCTGATACTATAGAGGACACCTCTTTTTTAAACATGCAACACAGAGGTAGATCTGAAATAAATGTACGGAACTATCCCAGTTAACCAACGTGTATCGATATACCGTATGATGGAGAGGTACGTCTGAGGACTTATATTACATTTTGTTTTTATGATGCAACTGAGTGGTCAGAAGATCCCAATGGAGACAGAACAGAAGATGAACATAACTCAGGGCAAATTGTGAGAAAAAGGTCTAAGAGACTTGCATACTGACCATCAGTGTTGAACACATGGGTGGGTTCATGAACAATGTGAGTGAGGTCATAAGTAATGAAGAAATCATGTCAGAACCTCCCCTCATCCGCTTTGGTTGAGTGGGCTAACTATTACACATTGTGAACACGGACGTGAATGTTAGCCAAAGGATGAGCAGGCAGGATGTGATCAATTTTCTCAGATATGCTTTTAAAAGATAGTAACTCCACTGTTGTGGAGGTGATAGAGCACAAATATAAACACAGTAGTGTGAGCAAGTGCAACCCGGAAACACAGTGTAATTTAGGATCTTCTCTGGAGATGTCCCTACCACATGGAAAGCCATCTTTAATGTAGGCACATATTCCATGCCCATGGTGATCTTGTAAACCCACAGTACTTTAAGATGTACAAAACAGGAGACTTTCATGGTTTGGTCACATAAAAAAATAGAATGAAAGTTTTTAGGTTAGTAGACAGTTAATTTAACAAGTTCAGGTCACAGGGAAAGATCCAGAAACTCAGGAGGAAGCAATAGAACAGACAGACAAACACAGAGAGAGAGACAGAGACAGAAATCTACATAGATCCGGACAAAAATAGATTTCTTAAAAGCCGTCCAATATATGCCAGCTTATAAACCGAATATCAAGCTAAATAAGATGAGACAATAAGATGCATGTAAAGATGATCTGATTTTGAGATGCTGATTTCAGATAGGATATTCATTTACATTCATCTTTTTTTTTAGATATAGATATTGTAAACCCACAATACTTAAATGTTTCAAGTAACAAAAAAAAAATCTATCATACCACGTGCATATGTTCTGTTTGAATATTAGAAATATTTAATTCCAAATCAATTAAACAAAAGACTAACATGTTCAGCTAAAACTTAAATATGCAACACACACCCACAGTTGCTATTTTTTTTTAATTATTGTAACACCAGATCTATCATATCTAAAGGCCATTTGTATCATTTAATGATGAAAAAATGATGGAAATAGTATTCCGACAAAATAGAGAAATAAAAAGGAACAAACCATATTATGTGTTCATCAATGTTTCGTCTTTATTTCGAGACTTCCTGGTATTTTTTGTTTCTTAATCTCATTCATCCAGAGGAAGTCTCGAAATAAAGACGAAACGTTGATGAACACATAATACGGTTTGTCCCTTTTTATTTCTCTATATCATTTAATGTAACCACATGTTATGTCAATTGTTTTCCAGCAACTAACTAAAAGAAAGTAAGCAATTTTTTTCACAGAGTTATTTCCCTTATGTCAACTTAAGGGATGTGTTTAGAAAGGAATAGGCCGAGTGAAGAAGGAAGTGGGGAAAAACAAAGAGGGATAGAAGTTACACAACACTTTTGCCTTTGGCAATGCCATGTAATGTGCTAATGGCACAAAATAATTATTAAATCAAAATACAATTATTTCTAAGAACATGGCTCACTAAAAAATTTCTTAAAATGGGAAGAACAATTATTTTTTTTTTTTTTTTTTTTTAGAAAGTAAGCTATTAATCAAGACATCCACAAATGAGGTACCTTAAATAAGTTTCCAGACATTGTATAGGCTTTTAAAATTGTCAGACTCTTGAAAATTCAGCATGTTATTGCAATTTTTAGGATTTCAGGTTCAAATGAACAGCTACAGCAGGAATTGAAATACATCCTACTAAAACCAGATTGTCACAGCTGGTGAATTTCAAAAATTCAATCTGGACGTGAGGACACCTTAGAAAAACAGTATGCAATAACATTCTGTTTTAAACTTGGAAAAAATGGCACAAAAACATATGGAATGCTTCAGACTGCTTTTGGACCATCTTGCATGAAACGAGCATCAGCTTTTGATGCAGAGATTTAAGGAAGGTAGAAAGACTGTGAGGAATGATGAGAGGTGGGGGAGGTATAAGGAATTCAGAGCTGATTGGCCAAATAAAGAATTTCATGGATAAAGACCGTTGTGTGTCTATAGAAACAATAAGTGCACAGTTGAATGTCAGTGTGGGAACTGTACACACAATTATTAGCAAAGAACTGAAGATGCAGAAAATTTGCACAAATTTTGTCCCAAGGATGCTCGGAGATGATGAGAAAGAAACTATTTGACAAAGATGGGTATCAAGACATTTCGTCACCCTCCCTATAGTTCAGAATTTGCTCCCTGTGACTTTTGGTTATTCCCTCAGCTCAAGGAAAAGCTTAGAGGCTTTCGTTATGAGACAATTGAGGTGATGAAAGAGGTTGTGACAAGGGACATTTAGATGCTCACACAAGAGGATTTCCAGAAGTTGTTGGAACGGTACAACAAGTGCATTGCAGTTGGAGGAGATTACTTCGAAGGGGACGAGAGTTTCATGTGTGTAATATCAATAAGAGTGGCCATCCAAAAAAAGTCTGGAAACTTATTGAAGGCATCTTGTAACAGTATATTATTAATTGTACGTCATTGATTAACTTTGTAGATTAGATCAATCAGTAAAAATAGTATACGTGAAAGAAAAATATAAACTTGATTGTGCAGAACTTTTGGAAGTTTAAATTTTAGCGCATAAAAATTAGTCACAATACCTATTCATATGCTTTTTCTTGTTTTTTTGATGGGGATGGGGTTGATCAATGTAATTAAGGGGTGGGGGGCGAAAGTGTTGATATAGTGGAAATGATGTATACTGCAAGTACCTTTGCTAAAGATGTCAGCAACCTTCACCTGGTTCCTTTCACAAGTACCTGATTAGATCAGGGTAACCAATGCTAACAAAAAGGAACCAAGTCAGTATAACTTGCAGATTCATATACTTTGCAAGTGGAGAGAGAGAGAGAAAATAAAATTAAATACTTGACGCCTGCAAAAATTGACAACTTCAACTTTCCATTCCTACAAAATAAGCTCGACTAAGCTTCAATCTCTGGTTCTTCTCCATAAAACCTTCACAACAAGAATTTATCTAATTACCACAACTAGACAATTTTCCTTTCTTCCTCCATGTACGTAATATCTAATGCAATTTGCATGAACAGAGTTTCTTTCCAAGAACGTTCTCCAGATGGAACAGGTAGCTTCTTGAGGGCTACAACAGAGTCATCTTCAAGTTCTACGTCATTAAAACCTTGTCATAAATTGTCCCAAGTCATTCAATTTCATTCATATTTTTAATCCTCTCATGATATCCATCATTCAACTGATAACCCATCTTACTAACCCTTATCCTCAAGTGGCTTTCAGCCTTTATAAGTGGTGACATTTGTAAATAGAAAACTAAATAAGTATATTTTGGTTTATTCATTTTGTAATCTCTTGTCTGGTCTTGCTTTAATTTATTCCTGTTCTTACCGGATGATGGTTATACAGAATGAAAAAACAATGTCCGCTTCCTCAACCTCACCAGAATAGCAAAGATTCGTGAATCGGATTTATGTTGTCAACAGACAACAATAGCGGCAGAACAAGTTCTGAGAGGCCTGCAAGGTATGCCATAAAATAATCATGAAAGAACAACAAATAAGGCTTGATGAAAAAAAAAAAAAAAAAAAAAAAAAAAAAAAAAAAAAAAAAAAAAGCTGTCCGATGAAGAATTAATAATTAAAACCTTGATGTACACAAGATGGGAGCAGTATTTCTTTCTGCTGGATTTTGCCAATCGAGTATTGAGCTGCTAAATACGAACATATCACGATCGAGACACAAAATGGAAGAAAACAAAGAGGAAGGAAAAGAGAAAGTTATGCAAGACTAAGATGGTCACAATTTTTAAGCTGTTCAATGAGCCGAGAGAAATAAAATGAGGGACGCATGTGAGAGGAAAGAACAGGAGTTGTCGAAAAGATGGTGTTGCTGCCTATGGAAGCAGTTATACAGAGTTCAAATCGCATTAGATTTATTTTATGATAATACTGTTGGAAAAGATACAGACCTTGTGCTAAACTTGGGTCTGTGAAAAAAAAAAAAAAAAGAAAAAGACATTGTGCAAACATGAAGTCATTCAGTGCACAAGAATTGAAAACTCGCAGCATTAAAAAGAGAATTTCTCACTTTCTGTGTTTATAAGAGAGCAGATGCCCATTTTTTCTCTCCAATCGAGACCAATGAATGTACACTTTAAGGATGTAATCGTTTTTTTTTTTTACAAGTTAATTCTAGTAATTTTGTAAAAGGATTATTTTTTGAGAAGTGATACATTTATTATGAATAACGCAAATTGTTAAATAAAATTAAATGAAAATATTAGAGCTGCAATTGTACTTTTTATGAAAATCGCTCAAATGATCACAATGCTGTTGTCTCAGTGATCACCTTATATTCATTTACTCTTATCCTCAGGTAACCTTTATATGAGGTGCCTTCAATAAGTTTCCAGACTTTTTGTATAGGCATTTAACATTTTCATAGACTCTTGAAAGTTCAGTATGTTATTGCTATACATACGATGATTTCACATTCAAATGAACAGCTACAGCAAAAATTGGAATACACCCTATCAAAGCTCACCCTTATGTCTCAGTGGCAGTGAGTGGTTTGTTTGGAAGTGAAGTAAAAAAATAAAAAAAAAAATTTCCATGGACAAAGTTACTTTCCAAGAACATTTCATCTATGAAACATGTTACAAGATGGTGTCTCGGAGTATTCCCCCCCCCTTTTTTGAACTCGTTCCAGACAAGGCATGAAGTCACTTGATTAAAAGTTAAAAAAATTTTTTTTAATTAAAAAAAAAAAAAAAAAAAAAAAAATCTGAAGTTTTTTTTTTTTTGTTTAATAAAGTAGTTTTGTCTAATGCTTCCTTTTAAAAAACTATATTTCATGTAAAAACTTTAGTTCTTAGTTATTGTACCTATTTACTATGCCTCCCTACGGGACAGAGTTAGACACCAGGGTCGTTTTTTAACGTGGAGAAAAGGTACAAAAATAAAAATTGTCTCAGTCGTGAAGGATTTCTCCTCCACCGAAAGAGAACAAGAAATAGAAGTGCAGCATCTGAAGAACAGATACTACACTTTGATCTTGTCCCGAATGCCAAACTTCCAAGTGAAACCAACGGTATCTACTCAATTGTCATGTCACAGTAATGAAAATATCCAAAAATTACCAAAAACAATAAGGCAGAAAATTAATGAAAACAGTTTTTGAAGACAATTAGCGAAAATGAGTTTTGCAAAAAAAAAAAAAAAAAAAAAAAAAAAAAACTTCCCCCACACTTTATCTGTGCCTAAACCGAAACAGATTCCATGAACGAAGTTTCTTTCTTAGAACTGCATGCCTGTGGAACTGTCTTCCGTCTGCCTGCTTTCCAGTTGACTACAATATGGTTGTCTTCAAGTCCAACGTAAACTAGTTCTTGAGGAGACGTTCCACTTAAGTTAACAAATTTACTGAATTTCCATTACTAATGATTACTATATTGTCCAATTGACTACTGTACACTCTTTAACCCTTATTGAGTGGCCTCTGGGCCTTGATAAATGGTGATTCCAATGTAAAAAAAAAAAAAAAAAAATTTTTTTTTTAAATTAAAAAAAACAAATCAAACACCAAGAATAAATATTTGAAGATATAAATATAAAACTAACAAGCCACCTGGCATTGCCCAGTCGTAATATACACTTAAATATATTTTAATTCATGCAGATTTTGTATTTATTATTATAGAGCAATTCTATATTGATTATTATTTTGCATCCAATATATAATAGTAAATTATTTCAAAAGTAAAAAAAAAAAAAAAATGAATTCGGTGCCATCAGCTGGCATCAAAACCAAAACATGTAGCGTTCCAGCCATAATCATTTAACGCTTCAGCCTTTGTAGATACCATCTGAGCTATCGTCAGATTGATAAAAAAGGCTAAAAATTAAGTGACTTAAAAATAATGTATATGTACACATGCTCAGAAGATAGTCGATTTACCTCTACCAAAGTCAACTGTGTTTTTTTTTGTCTTTTTTTATATTTTTATTTTAAACCCATAGTAATTTTTACAAGCTAAAAACCAAACCGTAAGTGTGCAAAAGGTCCAAATATCATATATATCAAATTTCAACTCTGTAGATCAAATTCAGGAGTTTGGTAGAGATTTTCGTACATACTGACAAGGTAACTTTGTGTGTGTGTGTGTGTGTGCACACACACACACGAGATGTATATAAAAATATTTTCATGATAGAACATTCATCTTAAAGTTATGCAGAAATAGAACTCAATGTAATAGTGAAATGAAAATCACCATCTAATAAGAAACCATAAAAATAATTAACGCTCGTTTTTCAAAGAAACATGCAAATCAGTTAACTTTCACGCAGTCGATCCATGACCAAGTATATTAAAAAGTTCATTTAGTAATTTAGAAATAGAAAAAAGTAGCTTTTTTAATATCAATGTCAGAGGGAGAAAAAAAAATGCTAATGTATAAAACTTTGCCAAAATTAATGGATTCAGGATTAACTCAAAGGGTTGATATGCCGTGAAACAAACCCAAACTAGTCATTTTGTGAACTTATTGCCATTTCATGGTTTCGATAACTTAAAGAAATACCCGAGAAATTAGGAAAAAAATAAAATAACTCAAAACTCTGAGAAAATTAAAAAATAAATAAATAAAAAAATTTCTAAATTTTTCCATTATTCTTATTTAGGTACTGTATGATACCTAAATCAGAATGGAATTATTTGTTTTCTGCAAAGTTAATAAAAACATTTTTATATTTAATTTTTATTTTTTGAAATCCTTTGAGATGCGGCTTCATAATTCGTGTATTCATTTTTTTGTGGACTGTTTTTCCTCATCTTCATAGTTGTTTCACGGGGTCCATGGTGCAGTAAATAGAGGCATCGAGTCTCTACGGTTCCAGGTAAGCATTGTCTTAAGATAGCAGTTTCAATTCTACCCCAAAGTAGGGCAGAGGATTAATTTGCTAAAACGTGGTGAGACAACAACAACTATGGAAGGCAGTAATTACTGGGGATACAATTACAAGACTCAGTATTCTTATCTTGTCACAGTTAATCACCTGAAGAAGGCCAGAGGATTAGTTGGCCGAAACTTGATCAAACAACAACTATGAAGAGAAGGATAACAGTCTGGAAAAAAATGAATACACCAAAAACAATTTTCCTCAACAAAATAACCAAAAACAAACCAAACACCATGTGAATATATAAAGAACTTGAAGCATAAAAACTTTTTCTTCCAAAATTACTGCATTCGGCATTAAAAAAAAACTTTGTTGATATGCCATAAAACAAAAAACAACTAAATCAGAATCGTCTGGCTTCTCCAATATCATTAGCAAGTCAAAGAAACAAAAAGAATCGTTCAGTTTGAGAAGGCTACTTGGGTCGATCACTTAATTACAAGTTCCTTCATTCATAGCAATCAACACAAGTGAATCAACTTTAAGTACTCAAAGCAAATACCAATTGCCAGAGTACAAACAACAATCCATTTGAGAAAATCCGATTGGATGATTGTAAACAGATGATACGAGTGCACTATCCGTCTAAATAAGCTCGCTAGGAACTGGAACTTGTTCACCTTTCAACATGAGTGTTTTTCAGCGAAATAATTGTAAAAAAAAAAAAAAAAAAAATTAAAAAATGGTGATCAATATCAAAAGATCATGATAACCATGGATTTTTACAGGTACAGACACTACGATTGTCCTGAGGTAGAGTGCACAGATAGAGTTTATTCTTTTTTTTTATTGTTTAATTTTTAATTCTGTGTTGGGAGACAATATTTCCTTAGAGTCCAAACTTCAATCTCTGGTTCCTACTTTGCAAAACATTCACAGCAAAAACTTATTTTTTTTATCACCACTAAAAAGAACTTTGCTTTTATCCATCACGTACCTAGCTTCAAACAAAATTTCTATGAACAAAGTTACTTTCCAAGAACGTTTCATAGATAGAACGTTACGACATGGTGTTTTGAGGATTTTTGGGTACTAGTGCACTTATTGATCCGTGCTGAAATAATAACGTTATTATTTAAAAAGCCACTCTTAACATGGAAAGGGGAGGGTGTTTTGTACCTATTCTATACTTTAACTTTACAATTGAATAAAAAAAACACAAAGCTTTAATTAAACTTGGAAATACGATTTTAAAAAATAGCACGGATCAGTAAGTGCACTAGCACCGATTTTTTTTTTTTTTTCTGTTCTTGGAAATCGTTCCAAACAAGCATGAAGCCGCTTGATTAAAAAAAACATTTTAAAAAAGGTCAAAAAAAGCATTTATAAGTGTTGAGTTCTGACTCCCAAAACAGCAATTCTTCCCCTTTGTCAGAAACATCACTCACAGGATGTGAGGACTAAAGGATAAAATAAGGTTAACAAGTTATGAGGTTGCTGAAAGTAAACCCAAGGTTCACTTTCTGCTCTTCTTGAAGAGAGAAGAAAAATATGATCATCTTAAAATTTAATGTCAACCATTAAGCATCATCATTCAGTTGTCAATTTATTCATCTCATTCATCCTTATCCTTGAATAACTTTTCATCTTAATTGGACCGATTTACACATTAGAAAAAAAAAAATTTTTTTTAGATATTTCCATCATAGTTTTATTTTGGATGCAGGAGTAGCGTTAAGAATCGCGTACCGTGCATCTTCTTGCACAAGATAGTATTGGTGATTTGTTTCACCCCCCCCCTAAAAATCTCACCTACTGTTGATCCCCTCACCTCAAAAAGCCTCATTTGCTTTGAAGTTTAGTTATTGTATTTAAGTTATACACAATCCAGTTAACATTCCTCACTCTCACGAGAGAGATATTTAGGCAATTCCTATTTCAGTCACAAATTGAAAGGACACACACTCATGCCAATTATTTTCGTCTCTCCACCACAACAATACACGACAACAGTCCAAAACAGACGTGAATGACTTGGCATCCATAACAAAACTGACTCCCAAGCAAGCAAACAATCTTTTATTCAGCCATTTAGGACTTCCAACAGCGCCTAAATTTGTATAATCATGTTAGACTCGTACTCAAATCTTCCTAAGTTCTCATGCAATCATTTCCTTACAGCAAGCGCATGCTAACTATGACCGCTTATTCTTTTGTCACTCCGTACCATTACTATACCATAGGAAAAGTTATGCAAGCAAACTATTTGATGTAGAAGAATAGATGACTTGAATCCACAGCAAACAGTATCAGCTGAAAACGTTTTTGCATGAAATAATGAATAAAATGTTATTGTTCCTAACCTATTTTTAGTATTAAACGTAATATTAAATGCTTTAAAAATAAAAAATAAAATATATATATATATATATATATATATATATATATACACACACACACTTTAGAATAAAATTATCAAACAATCAACTAGTATGGAAACCTGTGATTTGTCTTACATAGAATAATAAAAAATCTTTTGATTTGAAATTCAAATATTTCACATCAAATTTTTAAATTCATTGAAGGAGTAAAATTTGAGATTATATATATTATATATATATATATATATATATATACATATATATATACACACACACGAGCTAAGATGAAAACCAAAGCCTAAAGGCAGTGGGTCAAATATAAACCATCAAGCTAGCTTGACACAATCTTTAAAAAGTGTTTTCAAACCTGCTTATTCTTAATATAAGGCATCGGTCATGTGAACGATTCATGCATGTGTATTCGTTAAACAGTTGACAAACATAAAAATCCAATGACTCTCCCACATACCAATTTTGACCTCTTAGCAACCTTTTTTTCAGATGAAATTTTGGATATAGGGTATTCAGACATGGGGAAGATTTTTTTTAATCAATTTTCAAGTCTCTAGATCAAGTGTCCTCACACACTCACATTCTCACTTTTATAGATAGATTTACTACTTCATGAAATATTTAATTTATTTCTTTTTTTTTTTTTTTTTTTTTTTGTAGAAAAATAAAATTGTTTTTATCCAACATTGTTTGCTGTGGACTTTGTGTACGCTATTCTCCTGCATCGCCAAAAACTGATGATTTGAAATATTTTGATTAAAGACTTTTTTTTTTTTTTTTAAATAAGTATTGTTATCTGTGAATGCAAAGAATACACAAAAAAAACTGTAAAGTTCCACTACCGGGATATTTGCCATTGATTTGGTATTGAACAATCAAAAACAAAATGTTAAGTTCATAATCTGTAGACTTAAGACGGACCTTCATTTGAAGTACTGAAAATAGAAATAGGAGTAATTCACTAATTATTCAAGAAAATCAATAACTTATGAAACTCAAAAATAATCATCTTTGACTACAAACTATACGGTCATTTATAGAAACAAAAATGGATAAAGATGCAAATATTTTTACACAAAACTGAAACAAATGCTAAAATTCTAAAAGATCTAAAAGCAACAGTTAAAAAATTTATAAAATGGTAAACTCATGAGAATGGACGAATAAATTGAAAAAAATTCAACTAATGATCAAAGAGAACTAGAAGAGCAGGCGAAGATAAATCTTGGCCGACTGCATGTCGGCCACACTAATATAACGTAATGTGCTTATACCCGTTTAAATGGTAATATCCTCCATTCTGTGTGGGCATTTTGCCATTTACAGTGAAACATTAGCAAAATGTCTGATTTCAATGAAATCTGTTCTATACATTAACAGGTGGTTGACCTGATGGACATTTCCGAGTAGGTCAACTCGGACAATATTTTGGGATTCCTGAAAGATTGCATAAAGAATCCATTTTTTTTTTTCAAGCTATTCATCTTCAATGAATAAGATCTGATCTTTCTACCAAATAGAATGGTTATAAAGGTGTTTTTTTTTTAAACGTTTGATCAACATGAAATAGCATTGGGTTGATAAATCCTAAACCAAACTTAGGGAATGAATCATCTAAATGAAGTATAAATTATCATATTGGAATGCAGTAAGCAATCGAGTACAATTTCAGAATCACATTAAAATAAATCGTGAGGGTTCAGTTAGAAAATGAAAAGTCCTCATCTGATGTGAAAAGTTAGCTGAAAGAAACTCAGCTTAATAAAAGTGACACAGATTTTTGCAAAAATTGAGGACTCCAAACTTGATTACATACAAGAATCATTTATGCTATACTGTTTTTCTTTTAGCAATAACATCTCAAACTATTGAATACAAACAATAAATAGAGGAAGGAAAAAATGAAGTGATTAATAAAGAGAAAGAAGCCTAGCTAAGACATTTTCATTTTCAAAAGAGTGGAGATATATAAATACATGCACAAAAATGAAACGCCCACCAGTGTTAATATAACTAATTACATTGCTTAATATCCTGAAAACTACTTGTTTGCAGTAAATTTAAATGCGATACGTGTTTCCAGCATACCCGAAAACATAAAAGTAGTCATTTTTAAAAAGTGATTGTTAAGGTGGAAAGTAGTGTTGGGACGATTCCTAAATTTTTTCTGATTCTGATTCCAGGAAAATGTTGATTAACAATTCCGATACCAAGTACGATTCAGATTCACGTGGAATTGTTGTTTTGAAATATACCATTATATAATCGAAAGATTTTGTGTAGCGAAAAAATTTGGTACAGCGAAAAAGTGGAAATACAATTAAAGGAATTTTGAAAACGATTGGATTTTTTTTCGTAAAATTTCTTTCATTGAAGATAAAAGTCAAAACAAATGTTTTAATCACGAATTAAACATACACCATGAAATTAATAACAATCAAGTTCAGGAGTTATTTTATATATTAAAAAATATAAAGAAAAAGTCATGATTAATTCAACAAAAATACAATAACATCAAATTTCAAGGGGAATAACATGTTTTGTTTATCTTTCGATATTCATTTTTTTGTTTTATTTTCTCTTTATCTTCGATAACTCTTCAAGATTTAACTTTTTTTTTTTTTTTTGCAGCTTCAATCGCTAACTGATTTTTATTCCACTTTCTAGAACATTCTTATTTCTAAATGAAATTTAAAATTTACTAAATCTTTGATTAAATTTTTAGACTTTTATTCAATCGTCTCAAAGTATTCCTATTTATTTATTTGACTTTAAAAAATATTTTAGCAATAATAATGTTATTTTTTAAATCTAAATAAATTGGTTTATTTCAATATTTATTTTTATTACATAATTATATACTTATCATCCTTTAATGTTTATTCTTATTTAATGTCTTAATTTACCTTTTTATTTTTATATAAAAAAGTACATTTTTGGTAATTGTTTATTTCTATTGTTAAATAAAAGTCATTTATTGAACTTTAGAAATAGCCTCCGCCTTAATGCTGTTTCTGACAAGCTTTTTATTTTTTGTTAGAGGTTAGGAAACATTTACCTATGCTCACCTCATGACTGTGATACCAGGCATCGGTGAATGTCGACCAAGCCCCTACAGTCCTTTAGTTGAACGGTTCTGAGTGACTAGTTTGTTTGCAAAGTTAGGGGTCAAAGGATTAAAAAAAAAAAAAAAAAAAAAAAAAAAAAAAAATCCTTTTTTAAATAAATTTTTCATTTTTTTTTGTTTTTGTCATGCAAAAAAAGTTCCAAAAGAAATGTTTAATTGCTTCATTCATTTATTGAAAAGTTTGCGTAAGAAAATAAAATTTTATTAAAACAATTTTGTAATGAAAGCAATATTGGATTTTTATAAAATAGTTTTTTTTTTTTTTTTTTAACAAATAATTTTAATGAAACATTTTTTTGAATTAAAGCAACTTTGAAGGGTCAACAACAAATTAATTTAAATGAAACCGAAAAATCGTTATCTAGTTTAATTTTTTTGTTATTTATTTCATGCTTTGGTCATAGTTTAAAATACTGATTTCTCCCTGGGATTTCGACAGGTGCACGCGAAATAAAATGGTGTCTCCAGTTTTGGCGATAAAGTGTAGAAGTACCCCCCCACTTTTTTTTTTTTTTTTTTTTTTTAGTTACCAGTTGGAAAAACCACTGATTTTTAACATGATTTACTCGCAATGAGAGCACTGTAAAATCTTTTTTCTCTAAGGGTTAAGTATTCATCAACTTTTTCATGGATTTGACGTAGTTAGGCTGTTTTATACATAAATAAACTTTGTTCACAAAAGAAAACAATGTTACCTCGTGGCCCCTAAAGTTTTGCAAGAGTGCAAACATAACTAATCATGGGCCTCGAAGTTTCGAGACAGACAGCGCCTATGTATGTGACGGAATAAGAAAACTCATTAAGATAAATAAAGATCACCATTTAAGTAGTTAATAAAATTCTTGTATATCATTAAATATGTTATGAAAAGTTCTATGACGTTTTTATCAAATTTTTGACAGCATTAATCTCACTTCTAACAAGAAGTTCAACGTAAAAATATAAGAGAATCGTAATGAAAGAATCATAAATCTAAGGTATTTTTTAAGGATGCGCTTCCGATATCCCCCAAAATACACGATTCTTACGATTAACAACTAGTGGAAAGTAAGTAAAAATTTACCCTTATCTTTCTATGAATTTATCATTCATTAGTTTATAATATATATCTCACCTGTCTGTTTAAATGTATGTATGTCTGCCTAAAACTTTCGACAAAGGCGACGGATTTTCACGAGATCGATATCTTTTTGAAGCTCGACACTTCGGACGACAAATATCGAAAAATTGGCCAAAAACATTAATTCCTTCACTCTCAACTGGGCACTTTTCTACAGGTAGGGGTTGCTTTTTTTGCCAATATTTTTTAAGGTCATCCCCTCTTTTCGATTGTCTAGCCTTAATTTAAGCCAATGTCACTTCTGGTTTGGCAATGGCTGCAACAGCAAAGACGTCATTTTTTTTTCATGCTCTTTTCCTCCTTCACAGTAAACGTACAAGCCTTCCTGCTTACCACTTTTTTTTCCCGCTCAACACACACCTTAACACCTGGGCAACGCCGGGCACCCAGTCTAGTAAATTTATGATTAACTTACAACTTTTCTATTGTTTGCATTTTTTTTTTTTTTTTTAGCTTTACTCAATAGAATATCACAACGGCTACATTTTATGCAATGTTTGTACATACAACTTAGTTGAAACATTCTAAATGAATTATGTCATAGAAGAGAGAATTATGAACTTTTAAAGAGTTGGAAAAGGAAAGAGAAACAGAAGAGAAGGGAGGGAGGGAATTGAAAGAGAAACAGAAGAGAAGGGAGGGAGGGAATTGAAAGAGAAACAGAAGAGAAGGGAGGGAGGGAATTGAAAGAGAAACAGAAGAGAAGGGAGGGAGGGAATTGAAAGAGAAACAGAAGAGAAGGGAGGGAGGGAATTGAAAGAGAAACAGAAGAGAAGGGAGGGAGGGAATTGAAAGAGAAACAGAAGAGAAGGGAGGGAGGGAATTGAAAGAGAAACAGAAGAGAAGGGAGGGAGGGAATTGAAAGAGAAACAGAAGAGAAGGGAGGGAGGGAATTGAAAGAGAAACAGAAGAGAAGGGAGGGAGGGAATTGAAAGAGAAACAAAAGAGAAGGGAGGGAGGGAATTGAAAGAGAAACAAAAGAGAAGGGAGGGAATTGAAAGAGAAACAAAAGAGAAGGGAGGGAATTGAAAGAGAAACAGAAGAGAAGGGGGGGAGGGAATTGAAAGAGAAACAGAAGGGAGGGAGGAAATTGAAAGAGAAACAGGAGAGGAGGTGAACATGAACACAGAAGATGGACATACATCAAGAAGGCTAAAGGTAAAGAGAGAGAGAATGTAACTGTTTAAATAATTTCATATTTTTAAGCATGTCTCATCCATTTTTATATCTTCCATCTGGGAAAATTAAAGTCTAAAATATTATTTTCATACCTATTTAAAAACTACGGAGACGACAATAGGTGGTATGAGAATATGTCGGTGTGTGTGTGTGTGTGTGTGTGTGTGTGTGTGTGCACATCTGTTAGTTCCTTTGTATGAGAGTTCCAGTATATTTGCTTCAATTCTCCTAGTTAGTATTTTGTAGGAGAATTCTCTGCCAGACTTCCAAGTCGTTGTTACCCCCCTTCCTGTCTTTCCCCGCCTATTTGACATACTGTTTGGATAGATTCCGACTTGAAGAAGCGAAAGTGTTGAAAATGTCAACATTCTAATCAGGAATATTTGTAGACTTAATCGCTAGCAAGAAGAGCATTTAAGAACAAAAACGCAGAGACAAGTTTAGCGGCGAGAAAGAATAAGAGTGGAACTTGTAGTCTTCATTCCTCCCCACACCAAACTGGACTGGAATGGCAGCACACATTTTGGCAGACTTTCTTGGAACATGAATTCAGAAATTGTCCAATTATCAGCTTCAATGCCATGCTCTTTAGCATTTGAATATTCATTCCATTTTGGTTTTCCTTCCTCTAAATCTAAAGAGGTTTACAGGAATTTGACTTCGACAAAAAAAAAAAAGAAAAAAAAAAAGGCAGCCAATGCCTGATGTTGAGGAATGTTCTAAATTTTCAAGATGGATCATTTTTTATAGCAACTTGATTCAAATTGTAACTTTTAGGTTTTGAAATGGACATCGAAAAGTATGAAGAATTTTTCAAGAAATTTAAAGAGAAGAAAATCCTGCAACCCATATATGGTTTCTTAAATCTTTTTTTCCAAGCATTGGGAATGTCGATTATATATATATATAATATATTAAGTTATCTATGATCTAATGAAACTAGAATTTTTTTTCCAGCTCCTAAACATTAGCATTTGTGACAAAATGGTATCAAGATTATTTAAAAAAAATTTTTTTTTTTAACATTTTCACCCCAAACAAGGCACAGTGCTACTTTCATGTAGGGGGCTACTATCAGGGACATAAGTTGAAGGGATACTATTTAGGGAGTTGAGCAGCAAGATGTCTGTTTATATTACATTTAAACTTCTGCATGTCATTGGGGGAAGTACGAACCCGGAAGGTAATTCCAGAGTTTATCAGTTCTAGGGAAGAAACTATTAGAGTAGAAGTTTTTTTTACATCTAGGGATCTGTGTAGGGGTGGAAATTTGCTGCTTGTCAGGTTTGATGACGGTATTTATGTTGAAGGTATACAAGGGCTTGTAGTTTGTCAGGGCATCCACCATTAAATTAGCTTAATGTTGATTTAAATGAAATAAACTAAGACAGGCATTTGTAAATGAATGAAATAGAAAAAATGTTGAAAATAGCATAAAAAGAAAAGAGTGAAAAGACTAGGATAATAAGGCATTAGGAGAATATGCCAGTGTTACTATCTGCTTTATATTAAACTGGAATAGTGCTCAGGAGAGCTGGAGAAAACTACAATACTGTGTTATGAAGAAGAAAAGAGTTGTGTTGGAAGGCTATGCCAATGCAGTTTCCCCACAAACTGCAGACACAAGTTAGTCATTTTATATATATATATATATATATATATATATATATTTATATTAGGAGGAATTTTCAATTATATGTTCATTTACCAACAGTATATCGTACAGGATGGTAGATGTTGATACCCCTAATTTTCAATAGTAGAATCTTTCTCAGGGGAGAAAAAAAGAAAAAAACATCTCCAACTGTTCTGCGATTCCCTGAGGAAGAGATTCTACTCTTGAAAATTAGGGATATCAACACCTCCACCTTATAAGACACATTATGTTGCTAAATAAACGTAATTGAAAATTATTGAACATTCCTAATATTGTCATTATTCTTTTATATGACTCTTGTCCAGTGTTTCCCACAAACAGCATTGGCAGTCTTCCAACAAAATTCCTTTCACACTATGCATAATGTTTCAAGCAAACTGCAACATCCTTCTCAAGTTACGAAGACCTTTCATAACTAAAAGGTCGGATCTTCATAAATACTTGTAGAGTATATTATTTGAATTATTCGGACTACCCTTCCCTTCAAGCGTTATTTTCACCACATTTCGGCTCATGTAACCTGACATTTTCCAGGTATATCTTATCGAACTTGGGAATCTGCACAGAATCCTTAGTTTAATCTTGTTCAGTCAGCCATGATCAGGTAAAAATTCTAAATAATTTGCAATCACACCGCACTGAAGAGTGAACTTTCAATCTTCAGAAAAGTTGAACTTGGAACTAAATTTTTCTTAATACTTTAGCTGTTAACCCACAGATCCTGACAAACAATTCAGGTATAAATTTTCGGAGCCGTAAGCCTATTCTTGTGTTTAGATGTACAATCTTACTATTTACCAATGTAGATCACTACTTATCTAGGTACAGTACTGGTAGAATTTTTACAAGTTGATAAAGTTTTATTTTTAAATCCTTCATGATTATCATTTTTCAAATTTAAAATAAATAAGGAACAGGTTTATTCCAAATAACACTTATTTCTTAATACCTCTGGGCACAATGGTCAGGACAATCGCCCAGTATGGACAATGCTCTGACAGAAAAACTGCAACCTACTGTCTGTACAACTGCAAAGAGAGGTTTGACAATACATCAGACTCTTTATTCGAGAAATAGCGTGAATCAGAACACCTCGCTC
Source organism: Euprymna scolopes (assembly GCF_053919585.1). NCBI lineage: Eukaryota > Metazoa > Mollusca > Cephalopoda > Sepiida > Sepiolidae > Euprymna > Euprymna scolopes. Next base: position 23,221,124 of record NC_136499.1, on the reverse strand, counting down.
GGTAGGGTTTACCATTGATACACAGGTGGTACTTGATTGTCATTAAAATACAATACGACAGAGAAATGTGCGTTGACAGTCTGAACACCTGGGTAACATAAAAAAATGATGAGCAACAATGAATTCATGAATGCTTCGAGGGAGAGAGATAGATGGAGAGCCATAGCCATCAATGCCTGTACCAGGCAGGACACTATTTGATAATTTCTAAAGTAACGCTTTGAGAATGTTAGATATTTCCGTTCAGTGTTTTTAAACAAACTATACGATTTTCGTAAATGTTAAGTCACATAGTGACTATAACAATTTTTTTTCTTTTCATTTTAAGATGCAAAAGTTAACCAAAACAAAAATGAAAAAGAAAGCAAAAAATGTTTACCTTTTCGTCAACAGACTTTTATTAGTTGATATGTTGCATCACTTGAATGTGGAGACGGCATTTTGAATGAGCCCTCAAGATTAACGGAATGTTTGGGATGAATTTGGAACTAAAAAAAAAACAAAGAAAGTAATATAGATAAGCATAAGTAATAAAACAAGCGAGGAGGAGAAGGACAAATAAAATCCATAAAACTAATCAATACTTATGTATCTATGTTATGTAAAATTTTTAATAAATGCTTTAATTTTGTCAGACATCTGAACCTGGGATTTCAATATTGAAACCGAAAACCTATACAGAACTTTCTAAAACAAATTTAAATCTATGGCAAAAGCTAAATTGTTCAAGTCTTTAATTGCATTTTTTTTATAACAAGTTCTATTTCTTATATAGGTTGTATTGAGATTTTTTGTCTGGTTAGGATTACCACATAAATATTAATATTCTAAGTTTTCAGAAGTTTTTGACTTGTAAACTTAATTATCTTTTATATATATATATATATATACAAGTTTGTTTTTTTCTTAATTTAGCCTTATATAAGATATATAAGCTTTTTTCTTAATTTAGCCTTGCCTCGACAGTTGAGTTTTAAATTTCTTCCATTTTTTTGTTTTTTACGCATATCTTATTTTTCTTTTAATAATATTATTGGAATTCATTCCCTTTTCCTTGTACCTATTTGTGAATTATTTCACGGATTTCTGCCTTTTGGATTACTTTGGATCATTTTCCAATTACGCGATTCCCTTGGATTTTACTTGTGCGGATGGAAATTTAACTAACTTTCTTGGTTTCTGCATTTTTGGATTTTACCGTCATTGGATACTTTACCCTTCACCAGACTATCCATTCACATGAAATCACCTTTTTTATTCACCCTATTCCCTCTGCTTCACTTTCTGTTATCAAGTAAAATCTATGACTTACTTGTAGTTTCATTAAATACTTTTGCAAGTAAAATCCGATCCCGCATTTTGCTAAATCCTACCTTCTGATAAGAAGGAAAGTATTTCTTCAAAACTCCATGGATTAAGGACTATCCACTTATTTAGCGTTTCCTTTTTAAAATTAAATGTTTTTAACTCTTTTTCAAGGTGTTTTTTTTACATGTTTTATTAACTACTTGTTCTTGTCCTCGCACGAAAGAGCAGGACACAAAATGTTTTAAATAATAATAGAATAACAGACTTTCGCTGGCGAGGACTATTGACCATAACCAGTTATACAGTCCTTTTGAAATTTTCATCTATTTTTCTTGTTATGTACTGAATATTTGTACATGAAACCTATATGAAATATGTTCCTTATTAAATTTTTAAGATTTTCTATTCTGAAAGAAGTTTAAAAAAATTTAATCTAAAAAAGTTATTTTAAAGTTTTTGTTAAAAAAAAAAAAAAATTCAAATTTTCTCATTCAAACTTGTATTACAAAGAGGGGGGTTGCAAAAAAATGAGTTGTGGTGTGAGGAGAAATACAAACTGAAATAGAGAGGAGAGTTTTAAAATATAATCTTAAAAAGCTAAGATACAAGTTAGAAAAGCATTTCATCCAAGGCATGAAAATTGTTAAACAAAATGTTTTTACTATAGGCTTTAAAAATAAAGGCACAAGATTCAATTTGAAATTTATTTATCTTCAAAGTGCACTTTTATAAATTTTACAAAGGTATAAAAATTTAATTTAAATTGAATCAAAAAATTACCTTGGATTTATTTTATGTAATATACATTTTGTTGTAATTTAAAAACATTATCTTTCATCTAGCAATTAATGATATAGATATAAAATTTTCAATGATTTTTTTTAAAGTGCAACAGAATGTACATTACATAAAATAAATCCAGGGTATTTTTTTTGATTCATTCAATTTAAATTAAATTTTTATACCTTACTTTGTAAAATTTATAAAAGTGCACTTTGAAGATAAATAAATTTCAAATTGAATCTTGTACCTTTATTTTTAAAGCCTATAGTAAAAACATTTTGTTTAACAATTTTCATGCCTTGGATGAAATGCTTTTCTAACTTATATATGTATATATATATATATATATATATATATATATATATATATATTATATTATATTATATTATATGTGTGTGTGTGTTTATTGACGGGTTTCTTCTGTGGAAAGTAATCACTTTTTAAGTCACCTGACAACCACTTGTAGTGTTATCCCACCACCTGTCTAAAACATTAGCATGATCAGTGTAGTGACATTGTAAATTTGTTTATATTAATAAAAATATATCTTGTTCTTTTATTGAGCACTCTTAATAACTTCATTTAAGCAATAACTATAACTTGGTATATTGTTGGTAGTCCATCTTGTTCAAAGATATTTTATTTTGACAATTCATCTGCATTTTCAGAGGTGAAAAATGTGTGTGTGTATGTATGTATATATATATATATATATATATATACATACATACATACATACATACATACATACATACACACATACATACATACACACATACATACATACACACATACATACATACACACATACATACATACATACACACACACACACACACACACAGAGTAAAGTATTAAAACATTTATAGCAATTGAGCTGCACAGTTCGTGTTTCATCCTCGTAGGGAATTATCAGGCTAAATGCACTTAAAGCTCTACTCACATATTGAGCACTGATGATTACTGAAAAAAACAAGTTAATATATGTATGAAATAAATCACATATGACATAGAAAACTAGTCTTAGACTGTCAGACAGTTCCTAATTTAATTCTTACAGTCAAACAGATACTAAACATTCCTTTGAACATTGCATCGAAGAGCTCAAGAGGTTGGGTTTTACCGTCCATGCATAAGGCCGTCATCACACTATACCCAATTCTACTTTCACACTGAAGAGGAAAACTCCAGCAAAAATACAAGAGGTTTCTCAAATGGCATAGAGATGAGCACAAGTGGTTGCATCTAAGGACATGCGATAACTCATATCTCGATCATACCAGGGGTGAGCAATCAACTTTCTTGCTCTTTATATAAAAGAAAATTCATGGGGAGAGGGAGGGGGGTCCATAGTTGATAATATCCGTTTAAAAGTGTTAAAGAAAACGCTAAAAGTGTTGTAATACCTCATCGCTCCATCTATGTAGCTCAAATTGCCAATACTTGATATTTTTATTTTACTACAAAGTTACCATCACTTATTAAGACAAAAAGCCATTTGAGAATAAGGGTTAATGAGTTTGATTGTCTGCTGGATATTAAAGAATATGAGGATTAAAAATGATGGATGGAATAAATTGAGTTTGAATTCTTATGAAGAATATTTGTGGTATTTTTTGACATTGGATTTGAAGAGGACTTGTCTACTTTGCAGGGAAGCAATCTCCAGGTAACATGTCCCATGGATTGGAATTCTTGTAAAAGAAACTGTGGCAATAAATAACTGTGGCAGATTAAGTTTATATGCATACATTGAAAGTATTTAAGCTTTCAGTAAAACTGGAGGTGCCCTTCTATGGCCTTTCTATATTAATGCTAATTTTCTAGGTTGCAGAACAAAGTTTTGGTGTCCATAATCAGTATTGATATAAAAATGTAAGAAATTATGTAAAGAACATGCTGGTACGTGTGTAAGGCGAACAGATCCAATATTTCTACACTGAAAAACACTGTAGAATTGAAAATACAACATTTATCAATATATTTATTGTGATCAAATTGCTGGTTATGTTTTAAAGTTACAAGGAAAAAAAAAAAAAAAAAAAAACTTGTTTGAGAAAGCTGAATAAAGAAAAGAACAACTAACCCAAAGTGTTTGTATGTGTAAATAGGCTATAAAATGGTGGAAGGATAAGAAATGCTTTAAACAATTTCTTCTAAAAACCTTTTGATTGCAATTTTCTTAGAGATATTGGCATTTGTCGCTTGATTATCAATGCCAAAGAAAATGTCTGATCTTAGCATTTAAACAGACTCTAAAGATTTTTTTCTTTTTTCTATTTCTTTTTAGAAAAAGAAAAAAGAACAAACAAAAAAGATATTAATAGAAATGGTGAACACTATTGATTGCAAAACTGCCAATTTCGAAAGCTTACAGTAAACAAAACGCATTGGAAAATCGACAGAAAAAAATAAATAAAATAAAAAGGTGGGGCATAAAAATTGAATTTAAGAGTAAATTTCTAAAAAAAAAAAAATTTCTTTTCAACGATTCTATTTAAACATAATTGAATTAGTAACTTATTAGAAAGAACATTTAGTTCTTTTTAAACAAGAGACCATGAAAAAGGGTTGAAATATAGATTTAAAAAAAAACAAAAAAAACCTAAGATTCTCTTATGCATATATCATGGATGCTGCCAAATTCGTTTTTTGCAACTATTAAAATAAGGTTTTGTTCATGAAATTCATATTTTTGAGGTGGAAACTCAAAACTCCATACAAAGTTTGCTACAATAAAAGTAAACTTTAAATTACAGTCAAAACGGTAAAGAAAAAAAAATTCTAGTTAAAATAACAAAAACAGAAAATAGTAATTTTTTTTTTTTTTTTAAGGATTTTTGAAAGTTTAAATTAGAGAGTAAGTACCAACATTAAGGTAATTTGGTCAAAGAAAAGTGGCCATTCCCACCAGTGAAAGAATATGGTAACCAAGTGGACATTTCTTAAAGATTCACTTTCTAGAGAGGAGATTGTTCCGTTCAAGCCATTGTTCGATGTACTCACTACGACTTTTTTTCTTTATCGCCAAAGTTTTGACAAGGTGCACAAGCTTTCTGCAAATGAAAAATATTTGCATTGAAAATTTGCCATTTTTGTCTGGTAACTTTATGGCAGAATAAGATTAAGATACCAGTTTTCAGCATTTATTCGCCCCCACCCCGAGGGCAGGGTAAGGTACAAGGTCATGTGGGAAAAATTCAACTCTCCCAAATAAGGCACTGAAATGAGAAGAAAAAAATTGCCTCAGTCTAAAAGTAATCCAGAATCCCTTCCCCTTAAAAAAAAAAAGAAAAAAAAAAAAGAAAAAAAAAAGTTCAATCTAATAGGTTCCGCACTGACAAGCTCCAACCTCTGTATCATTGCTGCAACGTTGCATCTCAGTGTCTGTTTTACAAGTACTTTAATGGAATGTGCTCTGATGAACTCGTAGAAATTGTGTCCCCTTGACTTACATACTCCCAACTAACCCAACAAGTCATAAAATCCCACCTCTTCAGTGTTGAGATCCCTAGATGCCGGAAAGCCTTTTTGGCCAACATCAAAGTGTAGTATCTACTAACCACTTTTGTATTTTTCTTCCTCCGTTCTCGACACAAATGAATTATTATATCATCATTATCTTTTTTGTTTTTACACATTAATAAAAAATGTTTTAAACAATTGGGTTCTAAGTAAGATGTCCCCTAGTATGAAAGGGTGAATGTGGTATTACAGTGAAGGAAGATACTAGCAAAGAGAAACTGGTTTTAGTTCTGGAGTGACAAGGATGACCAACGAGCCCCATTTTTGAGTTGGCCTTGTGCCTAAGTTTTTTGTTCATGTCTATTTTTGCCTGAATAAAAGATTTAATACCTCAAAGTGTAGTATCTGTTCTGCAGATGCTGCACTTCCATTTCTTGTTCTCTTTCGGTAAAGGAGCAGTCCTTCACGACAGACACTTTTATTTTTGTACCTTTTCTCCATGTTAAAAAAGGACCCTGGTGTCTAACTGTCCCATGGGGAGGCATTGTAAATAGGTACAATAATAGTTTCTTCTTTCGGATTCCTAGACTTTGGCATCCCTTCCATTTCCACTGACTGCACTAACTTGTAGAATAGAAGTTTAAATGTAATCTGAACACACATCTATCTGCTCATCTTTTCACAGTCCTCATAATCCCTTGTAAACATGATTCCAAATAGTATCGCCCTGACGTTCAAAGTGGCAGTATGCATTGTTTGGTATGGAAAAAAAAAAATTTTTTTTTTTTTTTTTTTTTTACAGGATGGGTGTAGTGCTGTAATCAATCTCTTGAAAATTAACAGGGGCAACACTGGAAGAATTGCTATGTGTCCCCACATGCAACAGTCTGCTCGTGAGACTGGCTAACAGCTTGTGGGGGGGCCAAGGCACAGACATTACTCCCGTCAGCTTTTTGCACTGTACTACTTGACCACAGAATATCATGCAGCAGCATGAACTCATTCTGCTCATGTTGCAAAGATGGATGTTGAGCTAATAAAGCATGTAGGACGATTACCGGCAACCTGAAATCTACCAACCTGCTATCTATCTACAGGAGGTCTCGAATCGCTCTGCTACAGATCCGTTGAGAGGTGATAGCGAAGCCAGAGCATGTCAAGCAGAGCAACGACAATCTCCATTCCCTACGTAGATGCCAAGAGGTACCGCAGCAACTACCATCTCGCAAGAGTTTTACCACTACTACAGGCCTCAAAGGAAAAATACCAGCATCCTTCCACTTGCATTGGTGGAATGAATCAGACTCTTCTGGCACCAAAAAAAGACCTCCAAGCAAACTTGGAACTCCCCCGGAAAGAGTGAGTAACACTCAAGTGGATTCAAGCAAAAGTTGCCAAAATACGGGACAACCTGCACAAGTGGGGCTATGCATAGGATGCTCAGTGTCCCTACAGAGCCAACATGCAGACTATCACACACATCCTCACAAACTGGCCCTTAAGTGAGGCATGCTGTGATGTGGACCTGAAGGATGCTTCAGACAATGATCGACGAATCTCGAGATGGAGTGAAACATGATGATTGAAAAGAATACAGTTTTTAAAATGTTCTTAAAATTAAAACATTAGCATGAAGTCTATTCTCATATAGAAGAAATAATTTTCACTTTTAAAAGTATTAAATGGAAATACTGTTTTCCAATCACACATTTTTTGGTGGCCACAATCTCTAGTCCATGTGCTTTAGAAAGAACCGTCTTAACAAATCTGGTGTTACAATGTCATTTTGATTCGTTTATCTTTCTTTGGAAATGGTTTGCATCTTCATCGATGTATATCTTGTCATGTGTTTATATGAATTTTTTTTTTTCCCAGTTGCATATGTTTAGATTAAATAAAATATTTTAATACAATTTTATCAAATGTAACAGTTTTTGTAAGAAGAAAAAAAGCTAAGGAATCATATATATATATGTGTGTGTGCATAGAGGATGGGAGATGCAATCATAGTGGGAAGATAGATGGCTGCAGAGAGGTTGAGAGATGCATATAGAGATGCACACAGGGAGGGAGGTAAATGCACGCAGATACAGAAATTACCCTTTTTTACAATAAATCAATCATGAACATTTAATTTTCCATATCATCAGAAAGCTGTTACACTATAAGAGGAGGAAGAGGCACAGATGGTGTTTAAAGCCATCAAATCATAATTAATGGAAATACACATTTAAGTCTGTTACAAACCAAAAGAATGAAAAGGCCGATTTTTACAGATGGACAATTTTTGTCATTTACAAATCAATAAAGAAACGTTCGATTCAGTCACATTTTGTAAATACCATTCAGTCTTTTACAGATTGATAGAATAAAGAAAACCAGTTACAGTAATAACTTGAAATACAAATGCACTAAGATACCATGTTTTTTTTTTATAAGACGATACATTGTATCTATATACGATATGCCAATTCAAAAAAAATATTTCAAAAATTATGCAGCATCAAAAAATTAAAATGAAATTTAAAAAAAATAAAGAGAAAAGCAAAAAAAATTAAAAAAAAAAAAATTAAAAATTCGAATCACGAAAAAAGTTTGAGCATGTACGTGTATTGCAGTCTAGGCTGTCTCAGCCCTCTCTATCATATGTGATAAACTTGTTTTTCTCCCTTCCTCCTTGCATGCATCCCGTACACTAGCACCCACCTAGGCAGTGAGTAAAACAATTGTTTTATTGTTTGCATTAACATTTATTATTATATATCAATGTAAGTGTTATCACTGTCCTAATTATCTTTAGCGATTATTAAATCCATTTTTGGACCCATTTTGGGTAAATTTCTTACCCTTGGAATGGATTGTTTCTTTTAATTCAAATGAGAATAATTATTTTGAGATACGATCTTTTAGAGATACATCGACTGTCATAGAACAATTTAAATTTGTATCTCAAAGTATTGCTGCATTTTGTAAAAAAATGCAAAAATTAATCTCACAAACTAATTTCTTCACACTTGAGACATGAGAAATGAATATCAAGAAAGTGTGCATTGATTTTGATAATATAGCGCATCGTCATTTGATAAATACGGCAATTTCAAATCTATGCTATATTTGATGTCTCTCAGCGAATGTTATTGGCAACAAAACCTTACCGCAATATCAAACATCTTTCAGACTAAAATTCTACAAGGCAGCCTTAGTGGAGCTAGAATTTGTATTAGGGATTTTTAATGCAACATTGTGGGACATGAGTTTGCTCTAAGCGTTCATAAAATGTTAAAAGCAATATTTTATTTATAAACAAAATTTTGTAATAAAATTAAATTTTTTGAGTAAAATTTCACAAGCACTCCAATTGTAGTAATTATTGCACGCATACTTATACACTTCAGTTTCAGGAATCTTTGATAAAATTCTCCATAAGAAAGTGTTTAAGTTTAAAGAATGAAGTGAAAAATGTTTCAACTTAAATATAAAGTAAACAGTAGATGCATGTGTATGTGTGTTTTACATATAAGTTCTTAAACTACGAGTCACATAACACTGAAATTCGTTTCACAATTTAGCTACAAAGAAAACAGTGGGTTGGTCAAGCTGGATCCGATTGGGTAGGGTCTTTATTTTTATTTTATTAATATATAGATTCACTATCGGAAATCTATCACCATTTCTGCCCCCCCCCCAACACCATTTCAAACTAGCTGTAAGGAGAGTGGTTTTGCTTTTCTCTCCACTCCCACCACCACCACCACACACAAAAAGGAAAATTTTCACCAACAGAGAATCCACATGCCTTACATATTTGCTGTATGCATTGTAATACAGTCTTTTTCTTTTTATGACCAAAAAAAATATAGATTTAGGTAAGTTCATTCTACTACGGATGTGCTAACGGTCATCTCTCAATACATATACACAGGCAGGTAAAGCCAGTTCTGTAGCGCTTCATATATCCAAAACCTTCAACAAAGTGTAGCATGAAAGTCTACAAAAAACGAATTTGTACAGTCGGATCCTTCTTCGTCCAAAGAAAGATTCAGGTTGTCCTCGATGGTCATACATCCAAACAACATGTGACTGTACCTCAAAGGTTGACCCTTGGGCCTTTATTTCTGATTATCATAAACAAACTCCCTATTGCAATTGCGTCAAAGTTGAGTATATTTGCTGAGGACACCACATTCTATCCTGGACATGTAAGCAAAACAAACGCGCATACATCAATCACTGAATCCACAGAAAATCATCTCCAATCTATCGTGGAATGAAGAAATAAAATAGATGTTTAACATTTGATGCTACCAAGATAAAACTCCATTCCTTTCAGAATTCTAAGAAAGATTTCCAACCATAGATTGCCATGGTTAATAGCATCCTATCTTAGAGTCCAACATTTCAAACTTCACGATCTAACATTAACAGGTAATATGAATTGGAACAAATACATAGAAGACATTGCCAAGGTTGCCAAGAAAGTGGGTTCCCTCTACCATGCTAGAAAATTTCTCACACCCGTCAGTATCCTATGTCTCTACAAAGCCCTGTTTGTCCATACATGAAGTTTTGTTGGCACAGTGGTTAGTGCACCAATCACTAGTCTTCTTTAGACGGGGTTCAAAGAAAACCTGGAATCAAATAGTTCCCACACTGTCTACTTAGCTCCAGCTCCTGTCCAGTGTTGTATTCCCCTGCTTGTTTTACAAGTACTTTAATGGAATGTGCTCCAATGAAATTTGTACTGCAGTGCCACAATCCCCTGCTGTAAATGCAATCGACTAAATCCTATCACTTCAATTTGGAGGCTTCCAGGTGTCAGGTTTTCTGCCCTCAAGTTCTTTCCTCGAACCGTTGGATTTTGGAATTTCCTCCCTGCTCCCAATTGTACCAACATGCAGAAATTTAAATGTAATGTGAACAAACATCTCACTGCACAACTCCCCACTTCATGCTCATATAAATTTGGCGCCTAATTCTGTACTTTCATTTAACAATTTAATACACAAAAGATACTGTAAAAATTGAATTAAACTAGAAAATCCTGTCTACGCTCTGTATTTGGCAAAAGTACCAAAAATTTACCTCAAAGGAATATAAGTCAGAAGAGTTTGAAGAGAAAATCTTGTACGTTTTTAGGAAACCACTCTCCCCCTCCTCTAAATAAGGAAAAAAAATCATTCGAAGAAGAGGCCGTGGGGAGGGGCGCATCAACAAAGACAGCATCATGCAATGTCTACAATAGAAAGAAAAGACGCTTTTTATGAAAGAGTTCTTTTTTCTGCTAAGAAGACAAAAAGAAAGAGAGAGAGAGAGAGAGAGAGAGAGAGAAGGGGGAAATGGCAACATTAAACCTGGAACCTGAGAAACTTTAACTGAAAGACAAAACTTGAGTGTTCGAAAGGTCACCATTATGACCAAAAATTATTTAGACATTTTACTCTAGATTCCTGGCTTTCAGAAAAAACCAAAGCAGTGAAGAATGGAATAACTAGAGAAAGGCAAGAAGTTAGTAGTGGTGGTAGATATATTTGCCATCATTGCTAACCCCCCTACTTTGTGCAAGCAGAGAAACCTCCGGCTTCAATTAGAATTATTTGGGTAGTCAGTTTTTTTTTTTCTTAACCTCCTCTCCGCTCTTATTCCATACCAAATATTCTAAAAAAATAATAATTTTCAGACTTATGACCCTTGAAAATGTTAGTCTGAACGAAAAGCGCTTTGGGTATATTTTAACGATCGTTTTTAATAGACTTATTTATTTTATTGAATTGTACATATAACTTGCCCCATTATATATATATATTTTTTTTTTTTTTTTCTCACCCCGTTTTCCATTTTTTAGTTGATTGAATTTACGCAATGGTTCACTTCTTTATAATACATATATATATATATATTTATTCGAAACACCCTCCCCCTAACTAGAGAAATAAAACTAGAATCAGAGGGCCAGGCCTTTATGTGCTTCAGACTAAATATGCAACACAATATTAGCTACTTATATTTTCTCTACCGCTCTCCCTCAAACCAAGACTGTACCCTAATAAACAAAGTCTCAGACAGCATAGATATAGCACTCTCCCTCGATACTAGCGCACAAATACATGTATTTGGTGACTTCAATGTCCACCACAGTAACTGGCTAGGATTCTCAAATCACACAGACGTAGCTGGTAGCGCCACATATAGCTTCTCTATATCTCATTCCCTATCTCAGATGGTTACATTTCCGACACGTTTCCCAGACCAGCACGATCAACATGCCTCACTTCTAGATCTCTTTCTGACAACAGTTCCCAATGACTGTACAACAAATGCCCATAGCCCACTCGGGAATGCTGATCACGCTGTGATAATGGTAGAAATCAGCCTAAATTCTCGCCCTAAAACTGAAGACCCACTACTCAAAACAACGAGGTATTACAAAAAGGCTGATTGGGAAGCCATCAGGGAGCTCATCAGAGATGCTCCATGGCAAAATATCTTTACTCTTCCAGCGGAACAGTGTGCAAATGAGACAACTGAATGGTTCAAAACTGCTATTGAAGCACATGTTCCCGCACGGAAATACTATAGCAAGCCCCACTCCCCCCAATGGTTTACTTCTGCTTGTGCAGCTGCCATTTGTCAAAGGCAGCATGCGTTCCGCAGATTCAACCGACATAAGTCCAGCTCAAATAAACAGAAGTTTATAGAAGCTAGAAATAATTGTAAGAGAGTGATAGACACAGCTAAGTCAGATTACTCTGAAACCACCAGAAAGCGCATCGAAGCACAGAAATTAGGAACCCGGGATTTTTGGAAAATCTACAACAGCGTAGTTAATAATGGACAGTCAATTATTCCCCCACTAACAAACAATCATGAGGTTGCTTGCACGGCAACTGACAAGGCTAATCTGCTTGCCAGTCGGTTTGCCTCAAACTCCACACTGAACTCGGTACACCACTCACTCCCTGATTTTCCTCTGCGAACAGACGCCACACTTGACGACTTGAAAATCACCCCTTCTCAGGTACATGCTATTATAAAAAACCTAGACACCTCTAAAGCATGTGGACCAGATCTCATCCCGGCTGTGCTATTAAAAAAATGCTCTGCCGAGGTTGCTCCAGTTCTGTCCAAACTTTACAATAAATGCCTTAACGAATCTTGTTTTCCCGACTGCTGGAAAACCGCCTCTGTGGTACCAGTCTTCAAGAATTCTGGTGAAAGAACTGACCCACTAAATTATCGCCCCATTAGCCTCCTCCCGCTTTTCGCCAAAATATTTGAGTCCTTAGTTAATAAAGCCCTAGTCCAGCACCTAACAGCTGCTAAACTCTTGACTGACAAACAATATGGATTCAGGCAAGCCCGTTCAACAGCAGATATCTTAACTGTAGTTTCTGAACGTATATACCGTTCATTGGATAAAACAGGGGAGGGTAGAGCGGTGGCCCTTGATATATCTAAGGCTTTTGACAGGGTATGGCACGATGGTCTTCTAAGGAAAATTAGATCATATGGAATCACTGGAAGAATTCATAACGTAATTAAATCCTTCTTAAGTAATAGAAAAATCAAAGTTGTCCTCGACGGACGTACATCCAAACAATATGACATAAATGCGGGAGTGCCTCAGGGGTCTATCCTTGGACCTCTATTGTTCCTGATATTCATAAACGACCTCCCTGATAATATTGTTTCGGAGATGGGTATATTTGCCGATGACACCACTCTCTATAACAGATATGAGGGGAAAACAAATGAACACATATCCAAGAAAATGGCAGAAACACTAGAGGATGACCTCCAATCCGTAGTGGAATGGGGACAAAAATGGTTGGTCTCATTCAATGCTGCTAAGACTAAGCTTGTTTCCTTCAATAACTACAAGAAACCTTCTCTACCACCAATAGCAATGGCCAAGAACACATTGCCTGAAAGTACTTCTTTTAAACTCCTCGGCCTAACGTTTACAGGGAATATGAACTGGAATAGATACATTGAGAGCATTGCCAAGGCTGCTGCAAGGAAGGTTGGCTCCCTCTACCGTGCTAGAAAACTACTTACGCCTGCCAGTATCCTATACCTCTATAAGGCAACCATTCGCCCATGTATGGAGTACTGTTGTCACATCTGGGCTGGTGCATCTGCTGCTTGTCTCTCGCTCCTGGACAGGGTTCAAAAAAGAGTCGCAAACCTGATAGGTCCTGAACTGTCATCTAGGCTTCAACCTCTGTCCCATCGACGAGATGTTGCATCCCTCTGCCTTTTCTACAAATACTTTAATGGTGAATGCTCTGACGAACTGCAAACACTTGTACCTCCCCGACGTAACTACCCCCGACAAACCCGACAAGCTACTAAGTCTCATCCCTTTACAGTGGAGATCCCTAGGTGCAAGAAAGCCTTTTACTCCAATAGTTTCTTCCCCAGAACTGCGGGTCTTTGGAACTCCCTTCCGGGATTCTGCTTTCCCAACTGCAATGATATGCAGAAGTTCAAGTGTAATGTTAACAAACATCTTTCTACTCTTCTCCCTTCATAATGACCCCGCTAATTAATTCCCTAATAGTAGCCCCCTGCTTCAAAGTGGCACTGTGCCTTGTTTGGGGTGAAAATTGAATTAAAAAAAAAAAAAAAAAAATATATATATATATATAAAAACAAAGTCATGTAAAAGGGTTATGTATTAAACAGGGCCCAAGAGCCATAGATAGAATCAGTGCCAAAGAGACCAAGAACCAAACCTTGGCTTTTATAAAAACCTATCCGTTGAGTTATCTGCTAATTGATTGGTGCTAGCAAATAAACAAAGGTTTGATGGTAAATACATGATTTCATTTTTTAAAGAAATTATTTCATCTTAATTTACTGATATTTAAAAAAAAAAAAAAAAAAAAAAAAATTCTCAATCATCTCGTTTTTCGTGTACGTTTTTTGTTGGTGCCAATACAAAATTCTATTTTTTAATATAAAATCTAATTTTTATGCTAATTTTTTAAAATTTTTATCCATTGAAACCATTTTCTTTTGACAATTTGACATAAAATATTTACTAGAACTTTCATTTGTTTCTGAATTTTTTTTAGATAAGTATTGATAATATATATTATTCAGAGTACTGTTCTCGTCGTGGGTGTTCTCACATTTCCAGCTAATATAATCAGCGACCTTCAGGTTGATCTTAATAGCTCTTATTGCAGAATGGTAAAAATTTTTTTTTTTTTTTTTTTTTTTTAACGTCATAATTGTTACAATTCAAAATACTATTGCCAAGATATATCTTAAGAAGGTTGGAGGTTACATTGTAGTCCAAACAATCAAAATACATGCTCTTCATTTTTTTTTTTTTTTTTTTTTTAAAGATTGCTAAATTTTGATTTAGGTATAAAATAATGCTCGGCGATTTTATTTTTGTCAAAATTATTTGGAATAAAAATTCTAAACAGTTCAAACGTTTGGTAAAACTTCCTTGGTCTTTTGGTCAAGATCATAGTTCAGTATCTATTGGAGAAATCTTTCAAGATTGAACAATTTTCGTATTTGTCCATACGCAGAGTGCTCCACATTCAAAACAGCCATTATGCTGAACTTTGCAAAAAACTAATGAAATACCCGAGATTAAAAGTTACACCAAGAACATTTTGATCATAAAAATATTTTTTTTTTAAGACATTGTAATTTCAAGAAGAGATTTTCACTATTCTGTTATATTATTGTATACCAGAAAAGATACTCAGTTGCTCAAGAATCAGTGTTCAATATCTTAGATTGAACAGTATGTGTAAAAATACAGCAGTGTATTTTTAATGTGATATATGCTTCATGGAGAAAAGGAAGACAAAAACTGTATATGAAATTTATATTTTTAAGAAAGTGAGTGGATAAGAAAATCGGTGTTGCCCAGGAGCAATAATTAAAAAAAAACTTATGGTCAGGGGAAGGATTTATTTCCAATACATTACAAGAAAAAGGAGATGGGCACAGGTGAAAATGGGGTGGGAGACGGAATGTGGAAATATGAGGAAGAGGGGAGGGAAGAAAAGAGCGGATGAAGATAGGCAGAAAAATAAAAATTTTAATGAAGATTTTTCACACTTTTTAAACACTATTTTTTAGAGCTTTGGGCAACACTGAGTAGACCTAGTAGTTTCAAATAAATGTTTCAAGTATTTAAATATTTGTGAAGCAATAGCAAGTGGGCAAAGCCAGGTCATATTGAATAAAACTGAGTTTCAGTATAAACCGTGTAGTATTCCTTTCTTTTTAGATACAGTTTTTCAAGTTTTTTTAATACTTAAAAAAAACTATCATTTTTTTTATCGACAACCTGACTTCAGTATGTCTCACTTGCCCCAAAGTTACATTTTATCGCATAGGCTTTAGTCTATGAAGGCCACAGCCAGAAAGTCAAATCAGATGCCCACTCAAGTTGCAGCCGAGAGCTCGGCACCAAAAACAGTCAATAGGGAATGGGTCATTATTGAAATGGCTTATTCCCCTCCGTTGCCTCTAGTATGTTGCTTGCTCTATACAGTTCTAAGAAATCCATCCTCCCAGACTTTGATTTCACCCTTTGAGAAGTGGTTAGTTTATTGCTAGTCACCTAGGGGGCACCTATCAGGGAATGCCAACAGTGCTGCTCAGGCATTTTTTGCCAACAAGAGTGCTCTTCCTCTTCCATCTCACTTTCTGACTGTTGTATCACATCTTTGCATCATCAAAGGGGGTATAAATAAGACGCTCAAGTTTCTGAATGTGAAAGGAGCGAGGGAAGTGGGAAACAAATTACAAAATAAAAGCAGGGACAAATTTAATTGAACAAATTTATCTTTAGTGGACCTTTGGCAACTAAAGATTTTCGCTTACCAGCCAAATCTACATAATTTTTAGAATATGACATCTTCGTTCTGTGATGAGTATGCATATCAAAGATTTTCTGTATATTTTTAAGGAAGTGTAATTCTAAATATGCAACAAATTTATGTTGCTACTTGAAGGTACAGACATTGTTTTCTTCTGATGTTTTTTTTTTTAAACAGCCTTCGTTTAAAAAAAAAAAAAAAAAAAAAAAAAAAAGTGAGTATATTGTTCTATTAAACTTTTATTGTTTAAATAACTTTTTTTTAAAATAAAATGAACAAAGTTGAAAAGATATTTCTCACCCAGTAGGTGAGCCTTGGAAGATTGTCAGTGAAAGAAATGCAATCGCCAAAAGATAAGCGTTTCATTATTTCTAGTCACCACTTTGAAAAATCACTCGGAAATGCCACCGTTTCAATTGCAATGTACAGCCCTGAAAAGTTATATCACATTTGCTGGAGATTCAGCTTAGATACCCCCACCCCCACACCCTCTGTATTGCACCAAAAAATTGTGTTATATTAAGATTTTCATTGTTCTTTAGCATTTAACAAAGTAAACTGCCTTATGCCATTCTAGTCTTTCTAGAGAAGAAAGGGAGGAGGGGGTATTCATAATGTACCTGATAAATGTGTCAGTAATTTGAAAATTGCATCTTGGATTGTAGAGATAGATTATTTTGGTTGATTTTTTGTTTAACAACAACCCCTTCTACTTTAATAGTTTCTTCCCCTAGAACTACTAGACTTTGGAATTTCCTTCCGGATTTCTGCTTCCCCAACTGTACTGACATTTAAAAGTTCAAGTGTAATGTGAACAGACATCTGTTTTTTGGGGGTGAGACTCAACTCCCTACATAGTATCCCTGCAACTTATGTCCCTGGTAGTATCCCCCTACATCAAAGTGGCACTGTGCCTTGTTTGGGGTGAAAATTAATAAAAAATAAAGAATTAAAAAAAAAAAAAAAAAAAGTGAATTTCTTCGTATGGCCACTTTTAGTACACAAATGAAACTAGTCCCCCTTCCAAGTAATCTCTTTTTTTTTTTTTTTTTTTTTACATAGGCATCACCACATTATCAAGGCCCAGAGGCCACTCAAGGATAAGGGTTAAAGAGTGTACAGTAGAAATTGGACAATATAGTAATCATTAGTAATGAAAATTTGGTAAATTTGATAACTTATATGGAACAGCTCATCAAGAACTTATTTACTTTAGACTTGAACACAACCATATTGTAGTCAGCCGGAAAGCAGGAAAACGGAAGACAATTCCACAGGCGTGCAGTTCTAAGAAAGAAGCTTTGTTCATGGAATCTACGTTTAGGTTTAGGCACAGATAAAGAGTGGGGGAAATTATTGATAGTGTTTACAGCTAGACGAGTGTTTCTTGTGAAAGTTTGGCGAGGGGGGACCATAGATTGAAGCTCAGTCGAACACTTTCCATGAAAATAACGATGCATCAGAGACAAACTCGCAACATCTCTTCTGTGAGATAGAGGTTGCAAGGAGGAGAAAAGGACATCTCCTATGAGGCTACGAAGTCTATTTTGAACTCTATCAAGGCAGGACAAGTCCTTTCTAGCAGCTCCTGCCCAGATGTGGCAACAGTATTCCATCCTTGGATGTACCTGGCTCTTATATAGATAGAGAATAGCATCAGCAGTGAGATATCTACCGGATCGATAGAAAGATCCCACCATTTTTCCAGCGGCCTTGGCAACAGATTTGATGTACGTGTTCCATTTAAGATCAGGAGTAATGGTCAAGCCAAGAAGCTTGTCAAAACTTGAGGCCTCCTGAAGACGAGAGCCATTCATTTCAATTGATGCCAAATGTGGATTAGAATGTTGATGATGTAAAGAGAGAAGCTTGGTTTTAGATGCATTAAAAGTAACCAGCCACTCCTTTCCCCATTGTACTACGTGCTCAAGATCAGAGGAGAGAGAATTGGAGAGAACTTGGTCGTTTACTGTCTTTCAGCTTCAATGCACTTGCACCATTCCAACAACTTCTGGAAGATCCCATGATAGTCCTTTTGTGTGAGCATCTCAATGACCCTTGTCACGGCCGCTTTCATCTCAATAGTCTCATAACTACAGCCACTAGACTTTTCTTTTGAACTTAAGGAATAAACAAAAGTCACAGTGAGCAATGTCTGGGAGAATGAAGAATTGTCTTCATGCCCATCTTGGTCATGACTTTCTGATCTTCTGCATCTTCAGTTTGTCACGAATAATTGTGTGTACAGTTACATCAAACTGTGCACTCTATAAACGTCTGTATTATACTAGCCTAGATGCCCAGTGTTTGGAGGTGTGTGTTGAGGAAAAAAAAAAAAATGTAGTAGCAGATAGGCAAGCTCAATCCCGTACCGTGAAGGAGGAAAAAAATATTGTTAAAATCTTTGCCTTTGCATCGCCAAACCAAAGTGGTCCTTATCCATTAAATTCTTTACTTGATCAATCAACTCTAGTGTTCTGACTTTGTATTCCTCCCACACTTATCTCAGACTCACTACCTTCCTTGAATCTCCTATGCCACTCAAAAACTGATGCTCAATTGATGCAAGATGGTCCAAAAGAAGTCTGAAACATTCCATACATTTCTGTGGCATTTTTTTCCAAGTTTAAAACAGAATTTTATTGCATATCATTTTTCTAAAGTGCCCTCATATCCAGATTTTATTTTTGAAATTCAACAGCTGTGACAACTGGGCTTTAGTAGGGTGTATTCCAATTCCTGCTGTAGCTGTTCATTTGAACCTGAAATTATAATTAATCAGTCATCTCATAAGATGTATAGCAATAACATACTGAATTTTCAAGAGTCCACAACAATTTTAAATGCCTGTACAAAAATGTCTGGAAATTTATTGAAGGCACTTTGTATGTGTATATATATATATATATGTTGAGATTGAAGAGAATTGTATACTGTCAAAAACACAGATTTGAATGTTATTGTGAAGATGTTAGCTGAAACTAGAATTAAAAATAAAAAGTTTTATTTCCTGAGTATAAATATAAGCATCAGTGCCAGAAATTTAAATGGAAAATGCAAAAAAGAAATTTCGAATTAGTTCTAAACTGCCAAACATTGGCTGCTATTTCTGTTATGAATCTTATTTTAAGGAATCTATCTTTAAAACGATATAATTACTAGACTTCTTGAACAGAATTGAAAGAAATAAAAATAAGATAAAACAGAATTTTCCATTGTCAGGAAAAAGTATTAGAAGATGGAGAAGAGAACAAGAAAAGGGTTGAAAGTGGAAAAGAACATGGGGAAAAGAAAGGGGGGGGCATAAAAAAAACAAAAAAACAGGAAACATTTGGTTGTAAAAAAAAAAAAAAATAGAGAGAGAAGTTCGATTGTTAGTACCTTGCTATAAATTCATAACAGTTTTTAAATACAGAAATACAAACAAATCTATATATCTATAAAAATGAAAATGTGTGCAAGAACAACTCTCAATCTGCTTAGTACTTTATTGATTATGTTACAGGCCTTTGATGCAAGTACTAGGTAAAAATTCAGTTCAAAGTGAGACCCTTCTGAAGGTTGAATGTTTACTCCTCTGTAACACAACAAATACAATTTTGAATTACTTAGGATTTCTACTTGGTCATGGCTGACGGAATGAAAGCATGCTACTTCATGGATTAAATAAAAGGTTCCGTTCAAGATTCTGTGTAGATTCGAGTGATGAAGTACACCTGAAGAAGGTCGGAGTTTACATCAGACGAAACATTGTGCGAAGAACATTAAAGATGAAAATAGTCTGAATAATCCTAATGATACAGGGTGTTTCAAAAAACAATCTAAAACCATCCGTTTCCCGTGACTCATCCTGTATAACAGATTTGTGACTATTAATTTATTTTTTATTTCGGACTATTATTCTCATCTTTATTAGTTGTTGTTTTTTTATCTTTTATTGGTTTTGTTTATTCTAGTGGTGGGACGATTAATCGGAATCGGAATCGTTAATCGTAAGAATCGTGTATTTTGGGAGGTATCGGAATCGGAATCGCATCGTTAAAAAAATACCTTAATTTTCCGATTCCTTCATTACGATTCTTTTAGTCTGATGTTGAAAAAAAGAAAAAAAAAATCCTGATATTTCTAACCGCAAGAGAGAAATAAAAAGAAACCAAAGAAATTCATTATTAACAGGGCAATGCTTAGTGCCCCTCCCTTACAAGGTTCATTCATTCAGATCTATTGTAATCAAAACTACAAAAGAGTTAACTTGAAAAGAAGTATGCAGGGCTCTACATTGCGAGTAAAAATAAAAAAAACACTTATCTTTTTGGTGATTGTTTTTTTTTTTACTGACAAATCTTCTAATAGTGAATGAAAATGCTTTTTCAACTTATATTTTCTTAAAATAAAACGAGCAAAGTCAAATTATTTAAACAGTAAAAGGTTTAATAGAACAATATACTTTTTTTTTTCTTTTTTTAAAAGAAGGCTTTTGAAAGAAATATCTCTAAAATGAAATTGATCACGGTGTATTATTTCGCAAAGTTTTGACAATAGTCGGTTTCTTTTGAAGTTTCAAAAAAATCGACCCCATACCTATCTCTTCCAAACCTAAAGTTATTAAATAACCCCTTCGTTAATTTAAGGGTATTTAATTCAATTCAGTCAAGTTTTTTTTTTTTTTAATTTCATTGAAATAAAATCCATTATTTTTTTTTTCTCCAGAAAGTTAAAACCCTGAATTTGATTATATTAAAAGCAGAATAATATAATCTTTTTTCTAGAATTTTAAATTGAAAATTAAAAGTGTTTTGCGCAGTTTTTTGCCGAACGAAAAAGAAATTAATATATATATTTTTAAAAGGTTTTGTAATCAGTTAATTTTTATGTCTAAATAATATTTACGATTAATTAAATAATTTCATTTTTAAAAGTATTTATAAATAGAATTTTACTAAGGACTTATAGTTGGGTTTGTATTACTGTACACATAGATTCGAAAAAGTTGTCAAAAAACAAATATATAACAAATAAATGTTATCAAAGGCAAGATAAGTTATTTTTCTACCTAACTGGATATATTTTTCGGGTTTTTATTCAATGTAACATGTTTATTCAGCTCGAAAAGCATACAGTGTTTACCGATGTATTGGAAAATTCAAAATGGCGCCCGACACTCTCTTTAACACGGTAAGTTCGGGAAAAGATGTTATAAATAATAAACTATACAAAATACTGCTAGAAACTCGCTCAATATATGTTACCGTGACATATTTTGATATATATTCGGTGTTTTTTTTTAATAGTATTTTGTCTAGTTTATTATTTATAACACCTTTTCCCGAACTTACCATGTTAAAGAGAGTGTCGGGCGCTATTTTGAATTTTCCAATACATCGGTAAACACTGCATGTTTTTCGAGCTGAATAAACATGTTACATTGAATAAAAACAAAAAAAATGTATCCAGTTTGGTAGAAAAGTAACTTATCTTGCCTTTGATATTTGTTTGTTATATATTTGTTTTTTGACAACTTTTTCGAATCTATGTGTACAGTAATACAAACCCGGTTATTTTGTATCTACGGCGCCATGTCACGTGGTATATTGTTGTTTTTTTTTCATTACGCACGTTCATTTATAAATTATTAAATTAAATATTTATCTTTTTATATTTAATTAGTATATATTTTCTTTTTCTTCCGCTATATTTTTTTTATTTAATTCATTAAATCTGTTAATTATGAGGACCAAAATAATGAATCGTGTGTATTTATTCTCTAATTTTCTTGTTTTTGTTCTGTTATATAAATTCTATTTTATTTGTTTTTTCTCTGAAGGATAAATTCTATTTTCTTTGAGTTATTTTTTCTGTATTCCAATTAAGTAAAATAAATTTTCTCTAGAATAAATTTTGCTAATTTTCCCGTTTAGTTTGCTATATGATAATTTAATCCAAAACACGACGGTGTAGACATAAAATATCTCTTCCAAAGTTAGGGAACATATTTGGGAACTACCGACCATAAGTATAAAACTACCTGGTATATTTCAAAACAATAAATTCCCTAGGAATCGGAATCGGAATCGTACTTGGTATCGGAATCGTTAATCAATATTTTCCTGGAATCGGAATCGTATAAAAATTAGGAATCGTCCCAACACTAGTTTATTCACAACGTTTCGGCCAACCATTCCTCTGGCCTTCGTCAGGTGGTAACCGCGACAGATAGGAACTTCGAATCTCCTAACTGCATTCTCGGCCATCACTGCCATCCGTAGTTGTTGTCGTCTCACCACATTTTGGCCAATTAACCTCTGGCACGCTTTGGGTAGGATTGAAACCGCTATCTTCAGACAATGTTCATCTGGAACTGTAAATTATTATACAGGGTGTTCCAAAAGTCTTGGGCACATTAAGCAGATATGAGGACTTGAAATGTGCCCAAGACTTTTGGAACACCCTGTATAATGCTCATCTCAAAAATGAATTCCAATTAAGGAAGAGATGTCTCGTGTCGCGGGGTTCGAATCGTTCGACTGGTAGTAATCGTGACACCCTGCACTGAAGAATCCTGAAAGGATGAAACACTAGTGTCTGTAGGTATTTAATTATTATAGTAAAAAAATAATTATGACAGCCCCTTTAAGAAATACGTTTCTTATCGTTGAGCACTTTCTGTTGAATTAAAAAGTCGGTCAATTTAGCTCTTATGCGTAGATCATCGTCTAACGATTTGATCACTGTCTGTCTGACGTAATGAACATTTAAATTAAAATGTTTAAAAATTCAACGCTATTTCACATGATTAATGGTAGCCGAATGGATACGGCCTCCGCTAATCGAGCCAGAGATGTCTCATGTCGCGGGGTTCGAATCGTTCGACTGGTAGTAATCGTGACACCCTGCACTGAAGAATCCCGAAAGGATGAAACACTAGTGTCTGTAGGTATTTAATTATTATAGTAAAAAAATAATTATATATATATATATATATATATATATATATATATATATATATATAGAGAGAGAGAGAGAGAGAGAGAGAGAGATTTGCGACTTTAAAAATTTTTTTTTTTTTTTTTTATTCAAAAGTTGGTTAGATTTTATCAGTTATCATTCAGTGTACCATACTTTCTAAGATAAGCAATCACAAAGTCCAGACTTGAAAATCTATAGATACCTATATATTCTACTTATAGTAAAACATAGCACACGTAAATAACAGCTGAACTTCTCAGGACAGGACATTTTTTTTTTTTTTGTTATTTGTTTTGCTTCAGTTTTTTTTTGTGTTTTTAAAAAGGAAAAAGTTGCAGCATTCAGATTGGTAACAAACATTTTTCTATCTATAGATAAAAATAATTCTCGGAGAAATTATTAATTTTTTTTTTTTAAATTTTTTTTTAGAAAATCCTAATTTTAACATTTTATTCCATTTAATTGTAAAACCTTAGTATAATAAAAAGCTTGTCAATCTTGTTACAAGGCTTTGTTACAAATAAAATCAAACAAGGTTTTTACTGTTTATGGATGGCTGACTGGTACAAATGCAGGTTCAAAAATATACAATAATAATACAACTGCCTCATACAAACACTAATATCACTACTGAACCCCTTTTGGAAAATTTTACTCAAGAAAAGTTGAGTGACCTTGGTGTAGAGTTTTGTTTTCAATTCTATCAACAGGCAAAGATCAAATAAATTACATTTTGGAAATAATTTGAACTACTATTCTCGTTTATATTATATTAGCCTGGATGCCCGGTGTTTGGAGGTGTGTGTTGAGAAAAAAAAAAAAAAAAAAGTGACGTTTTTGCCGTTGCGTCCATCGCCAAACCGGAAGTGGTGAAGGTTTAAATTAAGGCTAGTCAATCGAAAAGAGGGGTTGACTTTCAAAAATATCGGCGAAAAAAGCAACTCCTCTCTGTAGAAAAGTGGCCAGTTGAGGATGAAGGAATTAATGTGTTCAGCCAATTTTTTTATATTTGTTGTCTGAAGCGTCAAGCTTCAAAACGATATTGATCGTGGAAATCCGTCTCCTCTGTCAAAAGTTTTAGGCAAATATACATACATACATTTACACAGACAAGTAGATTTATATCATAGATTGCTTTTTGTCCATTTCACTTTTTGTCTGAAACTACTGGGCTGATCTGGCTGAAATTTTTTATCGACCTTTGTTATGATAAGGTGCAGCAAACTAAGTGTTACAGTATTCATTTAAATGCACAGTTAGGGATTAATAAGGATGAGTCACCACAATACCACATTCTAATGATACAAAGGTTATATACAGTGCATGATGACAGAACACAAGTCAGGAACAGAAGTGAGAAAATAAAATTTTTTAAAATCAAGTAAAAGTGATTGATGAAGGTTATCATCAGAAAAGTGTGGAGAAGATAACAATTTAAGACAAGTCATAAGAAAAGTTAAAACAAATTTCACCAGCTAAGTCTGTGTGATTAGAGTAAGGGATCCAATCATAATGAAGTCATGAATAACAAAGATGGAGCTTGGCAGAATTTCCCCCCCCCCTTTTTATTATTTTTTTTTTTACATGGGGGTCACCACTTATCAAGGCCAGGAGGCCACTCAGGGATAAGGGTTATTGCGTGTACAGTAATCAATGAGATAGTATTGTAGTAATCATTAGTATTAGAGATTTGATAGAGTGTCTTAATGGGGCGCATATAAGGTAAATTAGGGTCCTCTCTGGAGATATCCCTACCACACGGAAAGCCATCTTTGATGTAGGCACATATTCCATGCCCATAGCGATCTTGGGGGTCAGATTTAGATGTTAAGTTAGAGTATCCTTTAATTATGAATTCGTCTATTGTCATAAAATAGCATTACAAGTTGATTTTTGCTTTTTAGATAATTGTTATTTTATCAATTTGCATGAAAGGAGCTGTGTAAAAGATGCTTAAAACCGTTTGAATTATACAAATACCATCAGTAGTTCAAAAGTTATGAGAATTTTAAGTGCCAAAATCTATGCTTTTCTGTGGGCATTTTTCTTTAGTAAAAGTGGGCTAAATTACGGACCTCAACATTTCAAGAAATTCGGTAATTTTGCCACCATTTATTTATTTTTCAAGCTATTCTCATGAAACTTGGTACTCTTATGTAAAATTGTGTGCTCGTTCTGATTATACAATCAAATCTGATGTATCTCTTTACCATAAGCCATGAATTATAAATTCAGATGTACAAATTTCAATTTTTTTAAAGTAGTGCAAATTATCATACA
Organism: Euprymna scolopes; assembly: GCF_053919585.1. Lineage (NCBI taxonomy): Eukaryota > Metazoa > Mollusca > Cephalopoda > Sepiida > Sepiolidae > Euprymna > Euprymna scolopes. The sequence goes on along the minus strand of NC_136499.1, from coordinate 23,195,469 downwards.
GTGGGTGTCTTTATGAACAAAACTAAGTATTATAGTGGTATTTAAATATAGCTTTATTGAGAGTAGGTATTTACCTACCACCTTACCAAAGTAGAGCTTAATCTGGGGTGTAGCCATTGAATGCCTAAAGAGCATTCATGGCCGGTATTTACTACTACCCTCCAAGAAAAGAAAAACAAAATTGAGTAAATATGAATTAATCTCAGATATAAATTGAAGAAAATTTTTCATATAGGTTTTGAATTTCTGTAAAAGATGGAAATTCCCATAGTCGACTAGAACTAAACTTGAGATTGCTAGATATCATTACAACCAGATAGTTATGACATTTCGAGAATGGCACAAATGTGACCTGAAACCAAATCCTATGGACAGGAGCAGGAGAGAGATATCTAGAGGACAATAGCATAACTGCTTTTGCTCGGTTGAACACCATGCCTCAATACCCCGCCCATAATATTGCTGGATATAGCATCAACAACAAAACCATTATCAGAAAAGAAACTTTACATAAATAAATAGGAAATGGAATGCAACAAAAGACAACCTTAGATAAAACGCCACCTATGAGAATCAAGACTGGGGACACAGATAATGGGGAGATCCTCGCAAAGAAAAATAACAAGACCAGGCAAATGTGTGAAAGAGTCGCGCAGTCATGAGGCAAATAACCATTCACATGTAGATTGTTATAGAAGCATCTAGATTAGTCTCAAAGTGCAACGATGCAAAGATTTGTCAAAGAGAAAAAAAAAAAAAAAAAAAAAAAAACTCAACATTAGCAAAGTTTGACTGAAGACTTGATGTTATAGAAAATAGTAAGGCGCTTGCTGCATGGCCTTGTAGAAGGCATAATAAAGTAGAATCACTTTCAAGACAAACCAAGCCTGAAAGAGACCTTCACCATCAGTATCTGATTCGCTGGACTCAAAGCAGGCTAGCTAAAAAGTATGCCTTTCAAGAGCACAATAGAGATGGAAGAGGTTACAACACTAGTTGACAAAAATGTCTACTCCTAGCTATGGGCCTGGCTAGAAAGCTGTGTTTTTTCTGCATGTAACCATTACTCTCCAATAAAGACTAAAGGCTGACATTTTAAGAGTTTCAGTAAGAGTGACCAGGGGTAGATGGTCAGCTCTCAAGTATTTATATACCCACATTAAACTAGTCTTTTTGTTCGCTTTATTTTATTTAATAACTAGCATTTCAGCCCGGCATTGCCCGGATGTTTGGAGGTGTATGTTGGGGGGGAGGGGAAAAAAAAAAAAAAAAAGCGGTCATTTTTTTTTTTTTTTTTTTTTAACTTTGACCCCTATTATAACCCGTTAACATTTGTTTGGGGCTCAAATCAAGTTATTAAGTTAGATCCATGTCTAAGGAACCTATATCTAAAATTTCAAGTATTTAGACCCAAAATTGTCGGAGGAGTTTGGTAGAGTTCTTAAAAGGTCAAATCGTTGAACTTTGACCCCTTAACAGCCACATTTCTGGCGGAAAACAGATTATAAAGATTTTATCAAATCTCAGTACCCTGTATATCAAATTTCAAGTCTGTAGACTTAAAATTGAGATAGTTATTGCATAGGGAAATGTAGACACACAGATACAAACACATTAACTTTTATAGATATACTAGCATGGGTGCCCGGTGTTGCCCGGGTGTTTTGAGGTGTATGCTGAGCTAAAAAAAAAAAAAAAAAAAAAAAAAAAGAAAAAAAAAAGCCAATATTTTTAACTTTGATCCCTATTATCACCCCTTCAAATTTGTTTAGGGCTCAAATCAAGTTATTAAGTTAGATCCATGTCCAAGGAATCTATATTTAAAATTTCAAGTGTTTAGACCCAAAATTGTGGGAGTTTGGTAGAGTTCTCAAAAGGTCAAATCGTTGAACTTTGACCCCTTAATCGCAAAATTTCTGTCCGAAAACCTATCACATCGATTTTCCCAAATCTCAGTACCCTGTATATCAAATTTCGAGTCTGTAGGCTTAAAATAGACAGAGTTATTGCGTAGGGAAATACACACTTTCACAGATATACAGATAGATTAGTAAACCTAATATACTTGCATATTCATAATAAACACTTAAAAAGAAACTAATAAAGACAAAAGATGTTTTTTCTCCTCAGACACCAAAGCCAACAGAGGAAAAGCCATTTTTTAAATGGCTTTTCCTTGTTGAGAAAACGTTTACTACTAATCACCTAAGGCTCCCATACCAAGGCATGTTGATGGCACTTTCCACCCATTTTTGCAGACTAGAGAACTCTTCCTCCAATCTAGGGCATTGGCTCTTCAATCCTACTTTTCGATCCTTGTGTCACATCTTCGCAATGAAGGAGGGAGATAAATACTAACTCCTTACTTCAGTTTCACAGTAAATCTAATCAACAGAAGTGTCTATCCTCCATATCTGTATAAACGGGAATGCAACTGCAAACAAGCAAGCATTCAAATTTAAATGTTACATTTCGAAACATTTTTTTTTTTTTAATTTCACACGAAAATCACCTCACAAAATAATCTTCAATCATGGCTAAACTAGCAGGGAGACCTGACGCTGCCCAGGATTGAATGAGACTCAACAAATGTTCAACCCTCCTATGCTTTTATTGTCATCGAAATTGGTGAAATTGCCCATTTCTTTTTTTTTCCCAAATTTTTTTTTAAACCCCAAACAAGGCACAGTGCTATTAAGCCAAAGGGCTACTTTTGCAGAGATACGTAGGGAGTTGGGCAGCAAGATGTCTGTTCACATTACACTTGAAATTCTGCATGTCAGTACAGTCAGGGAAACAGGGGCCTGGGAGAGAATTCCAAAGTCTAGCAGTTCGAGGGAAGAAGCTATTTGAGTAGAAGGCATCTAAAAATCTCTACAGAGTATGGGTGGGATTTTGCTGCTTGTCTGAGGGATTTACATCGAGGGGGTACTAGGAAAACAGGCACAGGGATGCCACATTTTGGCAATGGGACAGAGGTTGGAGTTTGACCAACAGTGTGGGACCTGTTAGGTTGGCGACTCTTTTTTGAACCTTATCTAAGAGCAAGAGACTAAAAATAGATGCACCCGCCCAGATGTGACAATATTCCATGCATTGGCAAACAGTGGCTTCGTAGAGATACAGGATACTCTCAGGTGTGAGTAACCTTCTAACACAGTAGACAGTACTCACCTTTATAGTAGCCTTGGCAATGACCACAATGCATTTCAGTTCATGTTTGTAAATATTAAGCCTAGGAAAGGTAGTACATTGAGGTAGAGTATCATTAGTAGGGTTATGACAACAGTATATTCTTTTCCTTGTTTTGATTCTCAGGTATATATGCATTGATATCTTTTATGTTTTTATGTAAAGTGATGTGATTCTCGGTTGATTAATTATGTCTAACTGTGTCGGATATATACTCAAGAGTCAAAACAATGAAAAGAATATGCTGTTGTCCTAGCCCTAATCATTAACCATGGCAATCAGTGGTTGAGAAGGTTTCTTGTAATTATTAAAGGAAATAAGCTTAATCGTGGCAGCATTGAATGTTAACATCCAGTTTTGATCCAATTCCACTAGAGCTACTTTGACGCCAAGGACACTGCTTTTATCTATTCTTGCGAGGGAAAGAAAAATAAAAAAATACAGAATCCTATTAAGAAATTGCCCCACCCCCACACTATCGGCAGGTTTTAATCAAATCGATTGATGTCTGCTCTAGTTAGGGATCCCCTCTGCAGGGTACCAGGAGGAAGTTTCACATGCTTCCCCGCAGTGACAATCTACAAAACATTGTAGTCTACATTGCACTGTAGAGAATCTGTTCATTTTATAAAATTATCTGTAAATAATTACTTCACTTAAAGTTTAAAAATGAAAATGGTTCAATTGTGCTTTAAACAGAAATACTAATTTCAAACACACCCCTTTCTTATCAAAGAACCAACTGTTGATTTTATTAAATTTTTACATAAATCAGTTGAATTAATGTTAAAACATACAAAAGTCAAGCATCATGGTTCATTTGTGGTCTAAAAAGAAACATTCATTTTGAATGTGCTCCCTTTTGAATCTACAATTGATTTTATAGGCAAAGCCTTTCTGCTTGTGTGGTGATAAAACTTCTCAATTGTACTTGTGACGTTAGATTGTATAAAAGTGCTAACTTTGGTCAAAATTTAATCAGATTTTTTTCATTATTGATTTCTGATACTTATCAGATTCATTCTGATATAAAACCTGCATAAGAATGCTCCTAGACAGACTAAGTACCTTTATGCAAAATTTTAAAAATCGGCCCAGCCATTGCCGAGTCTATAGAGAACAAACTCACAAAGTTCCTTTTATATGATAGAAATAGTGTCAAACCATATTGGCTGTTTTGTTTCATAAATCTGAATTTCTTTGAAATCTAAATTCTTTGATCATTGATTTTCTACAATCACAATCACTTAACAGATTTTTATCAAAATTGGAAAAGATTCTAAACATAAGGTTTAGTATCATATCTTGAGTTTAATTTTCATTAAGGGGACATTAACATGGTGTAAAACTGCTCCAAGAGGGATATTCACGTAAACATGCACATACTCTAAAAAAAAAAATGTGTGTGTAGTTGAGTTGCCTATTTTATGGCATATCCACTGGCTTGTTTAATTACAGAATCATACCTATTGGAAACGATCTCTTGAACACAAGTTGCTATTTTATCTTTAACTGAGGAGAGGTTAGGATTCATACCCATAGCAGTATTATTTCTGTATAAATGCCTCAGCTTAGCCAATTCCATAGTACTCCTTGAGTATCTACACACGCACACATCAATACATACAGAGACGCACATCTTCACATAAATAAAATGAAATAAAAAATAAAAAAAATTCTTTAAAACCGAAGCCAAAGATTCCTGTGAAGAAGAAAAATAAAATCTTTTTCAGATAAGCAAAAGTTTCAAAATTGGCACAAAGACAATTGGAATCCTGTTTGCTTTCAACTTGATGTATTGGGAAATATATTCTTGGCACCCATCTCCAAGTTTAGTGAATTCCAAATCAAGGAGCAAATGTCTTTGGAAATATTGTGCTTAATGATTGGCCAAATGTTTGCCTACAATAGACAGGGACTTTCTTTCCTGCTGATGCACTTGTCTCACTGTTGCTGCTGCTGCCTGTAGACAACCACCAACCCACATCTTCCTGGAATAGGGTACAAGAGAGGGGATGGGGTCTGTTCAAGATATGCATGCCTACTTCTCCTGTAGGTCAATTCTATCTCTGCCATCATTGAAGACCACCAATGGTTTGAGCAAAAAAAAAAAAATAAATAAAATAAAATAAAAATGATAAAGAAATAATATTATATAAATAAAGTGTGGAAGGAATCCAAAGTAGGAAAGAAGAAATTGCCGTTCAATCCATAAACACAAAGAAAGAAAGCAGAAAATCTCTGGGTGGTATTTGCAAGGCAAACTTCATCGAATCTATAATTACTGAGAGCTTGATTTTATAGAGAGAAGTAGGAGAGTGGGGGTGCTCCATAAAAAAAAAAAAAAAAAAAAAAAAAACTTAAAGAGCAGCCAAAAGCCCAAGAATGGATATGATGGATATGATAAAATAAACCATTTTTTTTTTTTTTTTAATATTCAATGAAATAAAAATTTTAAATCAGAGTTAAATTGAATTCATCCACTTCATGACACTTCAACCTGAATTTGGTACCAAGTTAAAAACCATCTCATGTAGGCTACTAAATTGAATACTAGATTTCCAAACACTTCAAAATAATTTCACACTAGCGAGACCTGTGGAAATTCCACAGCAAACTCTTTCATATATAATATATTGATGTTGGCATTCTATGTATGTCTAGTGTAAATGGAGATGCTCTGATATTGTAGCTCTTGTTAAAACTGCAAAAGTATTTAAGCTAGCAGGGATTCCCGACATATACCGGTCATAAAATACACTTAAATATATTTTCTTATGCAGATTTAGTATGCATTATTAGAGAGTCAATTTTCTATTGATTCTTATAAAGTTGTGATTTTAAAAATAAATATCCATATGACTTGGGTGCATCAGCTTGAATCGAAACTGAAATTTGTGAATGTATATAGATATATATATATATATATATATATATATATATATATATATATATATATATATATATATATATAACTTGAGTCCCTTCAGCTATAATTGAAACCAAAACTTAAGAATTCTTGGTAAAATTATTTATTACAATAAATGGAAGTCATTTGGAAGGAAAAAGATGTAAGCGTGACACAAAATGGCACACGCTATCGTATTAATATATAGATAAAAAACCACCTCACAAAATTATGGCTAAATAATACTGTTAAACAATATCTGCTCTGGTTTCATAAACCTAATTTCTTTGATATATAAATATTTTTCTATTTATGTAATATTCTGCTTGCTTCTTCCTTACATAGTTCATACTTTGAAAAAAGACCAAGTACAATTTTTTAAAGCCTAACTGCTTAAGAAGAAGAAAAAAAAAAAAGAAGAAAAAAAAGGCAAATTTGCAAAATTTTCAAATATGATAATATATGATCAGTATTGTAATGGTGTCAGAAAGGAACTCATAATTTCGATGTGCTGCGGTTCTTCATTGGTCAAAAAAACCTTACTTATAAAAAGGGAACATTTGAACAAAACAGAAGAAAAAAAAAAAAAAAAGGACCATTTGTCAAGAGATGCTAAACTGAAGTAAATTAAAGATTGTCTCTGACAATGCGATTTTATTTGTATTGAACTATGTAGCATATTATTTTCTGAGTTTTTATTAGTATTTTTTTAATTTATATAATTTGGGTCAGTTCCATATTTAAAATACAATGGACACTGTTTTCATCCTACCCTGCCTTGACAGATTTCAATTTCCCCTACTATTTCTGCCTAAATCTAAATGCAAATTCCATGAACAAAGCTTCTTTCCTAGAACTACTCGCCTGTGGAACGATTCCACTAGCATGCTGACAACATAGTAGTCAGCAAGTCCAATGTAAACAAGTACTTATTGAACCGTCTCCTTAAATAATCTAATTATACTCAATTTCCATCATTAACAAGCTTTTGTCTTGTGACCACAATACACTCATTTACCCTTATCCTCGAGTGGCCTTCAGGCCTTGATAAGTGATGACATCCTTGTAAAAAATCATGGGCTTTACATTTTTGGGCCCTGGACACTATTTTTATTTTTTTCATTTAAAACAAACACTTATGCCATCAAATGTTAAACTTGTCCTAATCTAGTTATTTTCATGTTTTGGATGATTTAATCTCCCAGGTGTATAGTGTTGAACTCTTTCTGTCAAACTGAAATCTGCATAGAATTTTGAACAAACCCCTTTATTTAATCCATAGGGGTAGCATGTGCGCGTTCTGTCAGAGATGACCGAGCAGAAGTCCTACGTAATTCTCAACTGCATTCTTAGTATCGCCCCGCACTCCGGATTTAACCTTCAACCTCCAGAAAAGTGTTTACATTTCGGTTTGTAAAAATAGAGTTAGAAAGATAAATTCCCACATAAATACAAGAATGGAAGTTTCCAATTAGAAGTTGAGCGAACCACAGTTATTAAAAGTGTGAATTTCATATTTTCCATGACCTTTGACGTCCCAAAAATAAATTGGTTCTAAGTTAGACCATGACGGATATTTTTAAGTTTAATGACATTAAGCTATACGCAAGCACTACTAAACACACAACCTCCTTGGTGAAGGTAAAAATAAAACCCCAAAGAAATGTTTTAAACCTGAATGTATTTGTGATGTTTGCGAGAGAAGATGGAAACTTCAGCTGCCACATCGCCACTGTAGCCATAGAAATACTATCAACAGGTTCCATCGATAAAATGGACAAACTGAAGATTTAAGAATACTCCTGGTCACATTACGCAAAAATAATGACCAGGGCTGTGACAACAGCATATTCTTTTCATTGCTTTAACTCCTGGGTGTGTATCCGTTGATATCTTATGTTTTTATATAGACTGATATGGTTCTCAGTTGATTGACTGCGTCGGATATATACTTGAGAGTCAAAAGAACGAAAAGAATATTCTGTTGCCACAGCCCTAATGAATTAGCATAAAAAAAATTTGGTGACAGTCCTTTTGAGGATAAACCCATGCCACTATGCTGCAATCAAAATGAACTATTTGGTTTCGTGATTTTATGGCATATTAATCTTTTTCAGATTATTTAATGCAGAATAGAGTAATTTTGATAAGTTTTTATGCTTTAAATTCTTAGTATATCTTCAAATATTTATTCATGGTGTTTGCTTATTTTGTAGAGGATTATTGCTGCTTTTGGTTCTGCAGAACATGATTGAATTTTGCAAAAGGAAAGGAAAAAAACAATCACAATGTTTGGTGTATTTTAGGTCAGGTAGCCAATATCTTTAGACAGCCTGAGCTAGTAGGCACTAAGTTAGGAGAGGTTCAGATGAAATGATAGATGAAATTCATTCAATTCAAATGAAAATGTTCTTACAAGAATACATCAAGAAAACCATCTGCAAGTGAATGATTAGTGCCAGCTTTCATATTAGAATGAAAATGCTTGGTTTTCCTGAAGAAGGTCAGTTGCCATGAAAACCTAACTTATAGAAAAAAGATGCACATTTGCTGATAAATGTTGCCTTGAAAATATTAATAATTGTTACACATTATGCATAAATCCAAGCATTTGATAACCAGCAAAAGAATTTTGACAGTTTTTCCTATTTCGTACAATGACCACATAAGGAAGTCTTTAAAATTATCAGTCTTAAAAAAAAATAAATAAATAAAAATAATAATACATGCTAAATTAAAAAAGTTGGATTAAAATAAAGAGTTGCAGTTCAAATTAAAAAAAAAAATTATATATGCAAGTAAAAATTCACTAGCCTTCATGTTTTTGGAAAACAAGCAAAAAAAGGAGTGCCATAAAAAATAAAACGCTAGAAAGAAAGTAAAAAAGAAAGAATAAGAGTGAGAAAAAAATGTACTTTTGTAAAGATAAAAAGGGAGGGAACTCTTACAAGGTGTATAAAACAAAAATGTGGAAAAAAAAAAAAAAAAAAAAAAAAGTTTCAAATATTAATTAACAAGAAAATGAGTTTTCCACTAAAAATAAACAGAACTAATTTTAGTATGCAAGAAACATCAAATTGCAAGAAACATCAAGTTTGAAGAAAAGGTGTTAACCAATAAGATATTTCCACAACTTGTTTTGGTTCCTCTATTCCAAATCATCAATAATCAGTATTGAATGATGAATTCTATGTTTGGCGCTTTCTTTAATAAGAAAAAAAAAAAAAAAAAAAAAAAAAAAAAAGGTTAAGTAGGGTTACTCGGCATTGCCCAAATGGAAAATTCAGAGTCTAGAATATAAATCTATATATCTATGAAAATGAGAATGTGTGTGTGCATGTGCAGACAACCCTCAATCTATATACTGAAATTTTTAATCTACAGACTTGAAATTTGGTATATAGGATATTCAAACATGTGAAAAACTTTTTTCTTTTTTTAAATCAATTTTTATCCAGAAAAAAAAGGGTTATTAAGGTCAAAATTGAAAAATTGGTACTTGGGAATCATCAGATTTTTATCTGTCAACTGTTTCACGACTGTGCATGCGCGAATCATTCACATGACAGCTTATGTTAAAAATAAGTAGCTTTGAAAACACTTTTTAAAGAACATGGCCTAATGGTAATTGCACTTGACTCACTGTCTACGTTTTGGTTTCGATTTCAGCTCAAGTATTTTTATTTTTACTTAAAAGAAGTGAACTGCTTAGAAAAACAATACTCTCATGCACGTCTCACTTTAATTTCCATTTTTTTTCTCCATTTTTTTAAAAGGAATTTTACGTAACGTTTAATATCAGACAACGCAGAGTGCATCTGCTAGTATAATGTATCTATAAATACTCAATAGCAGTTCTTGCTTTATCTCATCTCAATGGCATATAAACTCTTTATAAAAGGTAAGTTAATACTGAAATAGCTTTTTATAAACAAGTCATTGAATACAAGTTGATATTTTACCCATACTGGTAAATTGGAGTTCATACCTTCCAATAGGATTACTAAGTCCAATGGAATCATCAGTGACCAGTATGAGATTCCATAGTATGCAAAAGCATCCATGAAGCTATCTTTTTGGGAGGGGGGGGCATATTTTATTAGGAGAGGTCCTGCAACAGTCCATTTCATGATTGTGCATATAGACGATTTGTAAATAGGCATATCAAAATCGAAAAAAAAAAATATTTTCACAGGAATTCCAAGAGACTTTTACAGATAAGAAAAATTAAAAAAAAAAAAAAAAAAAAAAAAAAAAAGTACAAATCTGTTATATTAAATATGAGTTAAAAAAATTCTTAGAGAAAAAAATGTTAAGAAAAAAGGTATTTTTAGGAACTATCTGATGTAATATTGAATCTTTTTCGGACAGGATTTCAATTGATATCTTGCTCTACTTTTCAAAATTTTGAGTAATGGTAGCAAAAACGGTAATATCTTTATGAGCAACAAACCATGACCGAGCGTTTAAAACCTCATATTTTTCTATTTCTTTGTTGCCACAAGTGATGGAGATAGGGGCAAAGACCTTTTTAATCAATGCCTAATACCTGACCTTGTTTGGTCCGTCACATCTGGAGTGTCACTTGCAGAGATAGGAAGGTTTACATGATTGTTTAGCTGTACCTGCCTGATGTATATAAATGGGTTGAGGGGCCGTTTTTTTGTCTTGGGTGCCAGCCTATCAATATGCATTTTGTTTTTATTCATCTATATAATTATAAAACTCAAATGACATTAGAACGGGTGTTGTAACCCCACATCCAGTTTACGACTCCCGGTTGCACATGCGTATATAAACATAAACCCACAACAGCGTAAACAAATAAACACAAATCATTACTTTTGCAGAATTTGACCTGCGCACTGAAATATTAACGTTATTTAGAAATTATTATTTAACATGAGAAGGGTAGGTATGTTTTGCAATTATTCTGTATTACAACCATACTGTCGCAATTTTCTTATAAATAAATCTACTTTAACCCGTTGACAACCATAAGAGCATTCTCCACTTTTCAATACAGCTTTCTTAAAACCATTCATACATTTTCTTCTACATTACCTACATAAATAACTCTGAAAATATACATTTTTTAAATTGCGTTACAAATAAATAATCAACGCGACAAGAAAACATTGTTTTACTGTGTACGTTTTCAGCATCCCAATTGTTTTTTTTTCGTGTTTAAATTAACCAAATAAACAATTGTTAATACTTTTTGCTTTTTTTTTTTACATCGGTTATTTCCGCATTGTCTTAATTTTATTGACCTTATTAACATATTAGATATTTGACACAATGGGTCATGAATGTTTGTTTCAAATAAATGAAAAAGTTACATTTTATTTTCATTTTCTATTTAAAAAGCCATTCTTAACATGAGGAAAGCGTTTTTTTGTTTTTTTAACTATTCTGTACTTTGAACTAACAATTTAATTTAAAAAAGATATCAAAATTTGAATTTAACTTTAAGTATTATGGTATCTGTTCAGTGCATATTTACCTAGAAGTATGGCAAACCACTTATAATTCAATAGTTGTAAGTTTTTTTTTTTTGTTTTTTCCCAAAATAAACAATTATAAACAGAATGACTCATAGAAATCTATCTATATTCTTTTTTTTTCATTTTAATATACTTTCATAGAAATGTTTCTGTTATGTCAAAAAAAAAAAAAACAAAAAAAAACTATTTTCTTTACGTCAAGTGTCACGCTCATACATTAATTCCATAGCTAATATAATATACTGACCCAACGGGTCACAGGTAGTCTAGTATTTTTATAAGAGTTCCTCATTGTCTAAGACTTAATGGTTTTATTAACAGTTACCCTCTATTAATAAAAGGCATGCCCCGTTCACAACCTGGGGACACACTGGATGGCTTAAAGAGACAGGACATTATTTTTTTCAAAAATATTTTGTCAGGGTTCACTTCAAATGATAAGTATGCCAGAATCTCCGACAAACTTCTATATAGAGAAACCGAAGGCACTCGAGGATGAAGTCTAATAGGTAATCAAGTTTCATTTAAATCTGCACATCAATATTAAAAAAATTAAGAGTCAAATTAAAATACAAGGAATGTTCCAAAAGTAATGCCTACATTTTTTATTCCAATCAAACGGAGCAGAAGGAATTGCAAATTACATGGTTATGATGACTGAACTTATGCATTCATTACCTTAAAGTTTCATCTGTTGCAGATATTGACTGTGGGAAACTTAGAAAACAGTCAGTCATGGATGTGCATCAGAAACAGATGTGTCATTAAATTCCTCCATGCAAAAGAAAAATTGAACCACGCTATAGTCACGAGTACCTGTTGAACACTTACAAAGTCAATGCAGTTGATACTGGTACAGTTAGGAGATGGGTTGGTCGATTTCAGAATGGCAACAGAAATGCAAGTGACAAAGCATGCTTCAAACTTTTACAAAAGAGGCATCAAATAAGGCTGGCAAAAATGCATCAAGAATGATGGCAACTATGTAGAAAAATAAATTCTGGCACACAAAAGCTCAATTGTTTTTAATAGTACCATTCTCGTCTTAACTCTTCAAAATTTTAGTTTTTGAGTTAAAAAAGACCCCTTAGTTACAAAAAAATAATATTCATAAACCAACTGAATAAGAAAAGCACAAATTAAATATTAGATTTTCTATTTTATGTACAGAAATTTTTTTTTCAGTTTTTTTTTTTTTTAAATCTTTTCTGCAGATCTCAATAGTAGCCACCCCCACAAATGTCTTCTTGGTTTAAAAATCAGGGGTCAGATTTCTGTAAGTCTATATAAATATATATAGATACCATTTGTGCCAAATACTTTGGTAGATTTTGGCCAATCCGTTTCCATCATGGCAAATTTAGCCTACCAGCTCTGGGGAATTCACCTAAAGGGGTTGGCAAACCGTACCCAGATTTACAAAAGGAGGATAGCCGACTGTTTAATCAATAATCTTCTCTACGATGAAACATAACTGTGACCAACTTTGCCTCTTTTTTTTCTCCAACCATTTCTGGCCAGAATCAAAACCATTTTGGCAAGTGGGCAGTTCATCTTGATTGGCATAGTCTATGACTCCCAATGTGAGTGTACAATGGAACATCAGTTTCCAAAAGACTAACATACACTTCAAACAGCGGAGCACATGAAAATTCTATGGTTGTTTCCTTCACTGAAATTAAATTTTGTGAAAAGTCCAAATCTTAGGAAATTTAAGAATTTTAGTGGAATTTCATTTTATAGCAAAAATTTATTTTTTTAAATTCTGCAAATTTCGTTTAATGTTTTCAGCTAAAACCTTTGTAATCAACTTTGAGAAAAATATCAGTTGTCATCTGCTTCTTGTTTACAGAGAAAGCTGGATTAATACTCCTACATGGAGTTCAGATGAATTGCATCACTTTGAGAAAAGATTACAATCGTATTAAAAATTAACAAAATAAAGTGGGAGAGGGGCAAGCATAATTATAGATTATACATTTACTCAATTTGCATGAACTACTTATATGTAAATGGACAAAAAGGTAGACAACCGTCATATTAACAAAAGCTCCACCGTCATACTTTGAAATATCTGTAGAAATTAGCACTAGAACCTCTGCTGAACAGTTGCAGTTGGGGGGGGGGGCTCCACTATCCTTTTAGAAATAGTAAAAGTTGGATTGTTAAATTACGGATTGAAAATTAGGGAAACAAGTACAGCCATATTTGGTTCTTCATTATTGCAGTGAAATTCGAAAATTGAAAGACTGAATTTCAAGTGAAACCAATGATGCCTACCAAATTCTCATGAAACAATGAATAAATCCAAAAATTATGAAAAACGATAAGGTAGAAAATTAATTATTAATGAAAATAGTTTTTGAAGACAATTAGCAAAAAATTGAGTTTTGAAAAAAAAATTTTTTTTTAATTTAAAAAAACTGAGTTCCAATTGAAACAAAAGGGAGATAAATACTTCCTGAAAACTGAAAATCTTTGACCAACTTAGCAAAACTTTTCGCTAATTGTCTGAAAACTTTTCATTATTAATTTTCTACTGTATCATTTTGTAATTTTGGGATATTTTCATTATTGTGACATGAGAATTCAGTAAATACCATCAGTTTCAGTTGAAATTCAATATTTCAATTTTCGCTACAATAACGAAGAAGAACCCAATTATTTAACACTGACAAATAGTTAAACTTCTGATTTAGTAATTATCTCCCTTTTCTCTACTGTATGAAATGAAAATCATGGGGTTTCGTCAGATAAAAGGATGCTTCATTCTCCATATTTAAAACAGAACTTGGCAATTAAATAAGATCCCCTCGGAATGACTACACTAGCTCATAAAAAAGGTATGGTGCACTTTCTCCTGGTGACGTCATCACAAATAGTGTTGGGATGATTAATTGGAAATTGGAATTTCAGGAAGTATGAGAATTGGGAAAATTTGTGCCAAGTAAAAAATGAGTTTTGTTTTGTTTTTGTTACCTGTTTAAAATTTAATGCTTCTTTGTTGGTATTAATGATAAAATAATATACATAGATTTCAAACTACCAGAAAAAAAAACAAAAAAAAACAAAACAGTAGCACTTACTCTAGGTAGGTTAAACCGGTTTCTTCCAAAGGTGGAAGTATCGTAGAATATGAAATTCACAAGTGATCCTCATTCACTTGTATATTCCAGTCAGGGGAGATGATGTTAGGTTCTTGCCTGATATTATCAAATGATCACATATCTGGTACTGTCCCGGCTGAATGTTTCTTAACTTTGATGATCGAACAAGAAATGGTGAATCAACCTGATTATACTATATATATTCCCCATCTGTATTTTTACATTTGCAAAAACATATGCACATATAAACAGGTTTTTATTTTTTTTTATAGTAATCCGAAAATAAATTTAAAAACAAACTATAGCTAAATAGAGCAGAAGTTTTAAAAGAATCAGTAATTGTTTACAAATCAGAAAAACTATTGGAATCATCTCATCAATCACATGGATACTCCACCAGACCGGATTAATTTTGGTCCTGGAATTCAGCAAAATCAAATAAACATGACCCAAATAAAAATGAATAAAAATAAATAAATAAATAGATAAATGGTCAATTGTAGAAGAAAATTGTTTTTCACTGCTTTATTTAATATGTGCAAAGTATAGAAGGACCTTAAAAACAAAAGCTCAAATATCTATGCATCTCAAAGAAATTGAGAATGTTAACTCCAGAAAGGTGGCCATTGAGCTTTAAAAACTAATAATTTACAGTATAGACATTAGGAAGCCAAATGACAAGGTTTTTTGGTCCCTCAATAAAAAGGAGAACGGACCTGTAAATTCACCCTTATCCGTTCGTCTGTCTGCAATTTTCTCAATAACTACACCTTGGAATTTTTTGAAATTTTGCACAAACATTAAACATGATATGAGTAAAAATGTAACAATAGATTTTCCGGGAAAACTACGGTTAACTTTTCATGTTAAAATGGCTAAAATTGACGCCTTGAATTTTTATAAAAAACTTTCTGAAAAGTTGTAACTAACTGATTTTTATATAATTTTGTTTGTCTATACTTCGCGATAACTCTTGGGTGTCCCACGGGCTCTTTTAGAGCTAATATTTTGAGACTATTTTACCATATTTGTCCAAACGTTTCTGTGTATGTCTATTTAGCAGTTTTGCATGGTGCAGAACTCAAATTTAAATATGTTAAGGTCTTAAGGACTTTTTGGGCTAAATGGGGGTGGGACAAATGGACGTAGTCATTTCTTTTTTGCATGGTGCTGAACTCCAATTTACACATGTTAATACCTAAAAACTGCACCGTTTGTTCATTTTCACCAGGATTTGACGTCTTCTGGGGACTTTTGGGGCTAAATGGGGGAGGGAGTAAATGCTGAACTTGGTCATTTTTTTTTATGCCTCGTTCAGTGTGCACTCACGGGTGGACCATGCATGCTTCACTTGTTTTACTCTAAAAATGTTGAAGAATGAACAAACTTTAACTTTAAAAGTGTTTATCAAATTCTAACTTGTGACATTTTCTTAAAATTCCTTGTGGATAGTATTAACTATTAATAAAAGTTTCTGAAAAACATCATAAGATCCAAAACTTCAATAAGCATCCTTTACACATCTTCTAATGAATTGCATTTTTTTTTTTTTTTTTTAGGAAACTTCTTTATACAGCCCTCTTTACACACCTATCTTAGAGAGAGAGAGAGAGAGAGAGAGAGAGAGGAGTATGAATATAAATATAAAATAAGCACGTTTTTCGCAAAGAAACTGAAAATTAAGAGACACTGTATGTTGAGAGAAAGAGGTAGGAAGTGATTCTTTGATTAAACAAAAAGAATCAAGTTCCCCAACCTTCCCAACATCAAATTGTTTCAGATCTTCGTTTTCACAGCAAAATTTAAAACAAGACAGAGTGGAAGAGAGAGAAGAAAAAAAAAATACTATAAAGAGAGGAAGAACATTAAAAAGAGAAAGAAAATCCAGTTAAATAGTGATTAAAAAAAAAAAAAAAAAAAAAAAAAATTGTAGTGATTTTACATTATAGATACACATTACATTGTTTTAAGAAAAAGAAGTTAAAATAGTTATTAATTGATGTCTTACATCTATTGCTAAAATTTAAAAAAATTCAGAAATATCTGAATTTTCATAAAGGCCTCTAGTCTCCTTTTTGCATGAAACTAGATTGAAATAAATATAGCTCACATTATCTATCCTTATGCAAAGCAGCTGTTGGAAATCTGCTTCTGCGGTACCAGTATTTAAGAATTCTGGCGAAAGAACTGACCCATCAAATTATCGCCCCATTAGCCTCCTCCCATTTTTCGCAAAAATATTTGAGACCATAATTAACCAAGCTCTAGTCCGTCACCTTACAGATGCTAAACTTCTGACTGACAAACAATATGGATTTAGACAAGCCCGTTCCACAGCAGACATCCTCACTGATATCTCTGAACGTATATACCATTCACTGGTGAAAGCGGAGGAGGGCATATCGGTAGCTCTAGATATATCTAAGGGTATGGCATGAGGGTCTCCTCAGGAAAATTAAATCATACGGTATCACTGGTAGAATACTTAACATAATTAAATCCTTAGATAAGAGAAAAATCCAGGTTGTCCTCGACGGTCGTACATCTAAACAGTGTGATATAAATGCGGGAGTGCATCAGGGGTCTATCCTTGGACCTCTATTGTTCCTAATATTTATTAATGACCTCCCTGACAAAACTGCCTCTGAGATGAGTATATATGCTGATGACACTACACTCTATAACAGGCATGACAGGAAAACAAATGAACACATAACTAAAGAAATGGCAGAAACACTAGAGGATGACCTCCAATCTGTAGTGGAATGGGGACAAAAATGGATGGTCACATTCAATGCTGCCAAGACTAAACTGGTTTCCTTCAATAATTATAAGAAACCTTCTCTGCCACCAATAGCAATGCCCAGTGACTCCCTGTCTGAGAGTACATCTTTCAAACTGCTTGGCCTAACATTCACAGGAAACATGAGTTGGAACAATTATATTGAAAAGATTGCCAGGGCCGCTGCGAAGAAGGTAGGCTCTCTCTACTATGCTAGAAAACTACTGACACCTGAAAGTATCCTGTACCTCTATAAGGCCACCATTCGCCCGTGTATGGAGTATTGCTGTCACATTTGAGCTGGTGCATCTGCTGCTAGTCTCTCGCTCCTAAAAAAGGTTCAAAAGAGAGTCACCAATCTAATAGGCCCTGAACTGGCATCTAAGCTTCAGCCTCTGTCCCATCGACAAAACGCTGCATCCCTCTGCCTGTTCTACAAGTATTTTAATGGTGAATGCTCTGACGAACTGCAGACACTTGTGCCCCCACGACGTAGACACCCTCGACAAACCCGACAGGCACCTAAATCTCACCCCCACACAGTAGAGATCCCTAGATGTAGAAGATCTTTCTACTCCAGTAGTTTCTTCCCCAGAACAGCTAGACTCTGGAATTCCATTTCAGGTCCCTGCTTCCCCAACTGTACTGACATGCAGAAGTTCAAGTGTAACGTGAACCGACATCTTGCTGCCCAAATCCCAACATAGTGCCCCAGTAGCTGCTACCCCTGATAGTAGCCCCCTACACCACAGTGGCAATGTGCCTTGTTTGGGGTGAAAATATAATTAAAAAAAAAAAATTAAAAAATAGCTCTGTTCCAAAATTCATAATGATCGGTTAATCAGTTTAGGGAAGAATCTTCTACATACATAACTTTATGCATATTCAAAATTTTTTCACTAAATTAAAAGACAGAATCAAATGTTATGAATCCATGTAATTTTAGCAGACATAAATATTAGTTCTGTTATATGTGGCCAGAGTAACAATGTTGCGAACAAGATGATCATAGTCTAAAACAATCTGATAATCACAAGAGTCTTAGACTTTTGTAAGAATCTTTAGTAAACAGTTCTAACATCTTGAAGAATAGGAGCATAAAAAACTGAAAACATCTACATTCTTTCGAATACTATTTACTTCTTGGGTGTTATTCTCACGAGGTTTCGGCTGATGTAATCTCCAACCTACTAGTATATCTTGTTGAACTCCGAAATCTGTATGGAAGGAGTTCGATAGAAAGATACCAGAGTTCAACAAGATACACATGAAGAACGTCGAAAGTTACATCAGTGTGAAAAAGAGTAGTCCAAATAATCCAAATAAAATTCTCAATCATTTTATTCGATGCCCAACATTTATATGGTAAAAATTTTTGCGCAAAAAAAAAAAATAAATAAAATAAATAAATATATAAAAATAAAAATAAAATTTAAAAAAATTAAAAAATGGAGGGAAATAAAAGTACCAACTTCTTGTTTGGCTTCATAAAAAAAAAAAAAATCTGTAAAACTTATTTTATCCAATTTAGAAAAAAAAATTTAAATGTTGAACATATTTATTGAATAATTAGAAGATACTTGCAGTTTTTATAAATAAGTGATCTTATAAAATTAAATAAGTATTCCTTAAAAAAAAAAACTAAGAGATCCTATAAAAAACACACACAAAACAGTTGTTTATTAATTAATTAAAATGTAGTTAGCAGTATCAGGGACCCTACATGAACTGTCTAAGAGCTGGAATCGCCAATGATTAGCATCAAGTTAGAAATGGTTTTTATTTAACACCTGTTACTCTTTCCCTTGCTCTCCCTGGTAGTGCTTGGATTGATACAGATCTTTTTTTATAAAGAAAAAAAAAAAAAAAAAAAAAGATAAAGAGAAAAAAAATAAAATGAGCAAGCAAAAGAAGAGGAAAATGTTGACCGGACAAAAATCTGTTTTCTGTGGAGGCCAGAGTGGAGTGGTGAGAGAAGCTACCATGCCAGGTTTTGGAATATGAGGTGTTGCCAAAATGAAAATGGAGAGAAATAAATATCGGAAAACCATCCATTATAAATGACTATGGAAGGAGCAATTGGCATAGTGCGGAAGGATATACATGAAAGGATGGTCAGCGAGGAACCATTATTGGGTGCGCACACACAAACACAGAGGAAAAGACACTTACAAGGGGTGTTTCAAAAATAATGCCTCTTTAATTTTTTTTTTTATATTCCCCTCAAATGAATAAGAGGGGATTGCAAACTGAATGGTTATGATGATTGAACTTATGTATTCGTGACCTGAAAACTTAATCTCTTGCAAATATTAACGGCATAAGATTAAGAAAGCAACCCCGTCATAAACGCGTCAGAAGCAGAGATGAATCATTGAATTCCCGGAAAAAGTGCATCAAGAATGGTGGTGACTATGTAGAAAAATATGTTCTGAAGCACGGAAAGTCGCTCATTTTAATGGTGCCACTTTCATCTTAAGTCTTCAACTTTAAATTAAAAAATGGGAGGCTTTAGTTTTTTTTGTACTCCCTCTGATCCAATCGGGCAGAATAAAAAATAAGAGGCATTACTTTGGCACATCCCTCATATTATGCGATAGAATATGGTTAAGTGGATGCTGATGTGAGTGAAGTGATGGCTAGGTGCTAAAAGTGCCAATCTAGAAGTCACTATGGTAAATGGGCAACCTTGCACGCGGCTCAAATCCTGTCACGTCTATAGAATTTTAACTATGGATATTAGTAACCTTCATGTGATAGTTTTCATAAATATATGATCCTAGAAAAAAATTGGAGAAGCTAATGTCAAGAGAATTTTATTAAATTGAACAGTTGGCTAAAGAAAGTAAAAGATGGATCAAAGACATTTTTTTTAAGAAAAGAGCAGGAAATGAGCAAAGTTTCCTATTTTTTTTAGAAGGATAGAATTATTACAGAACATCCCAGAATTTTCTGCATAGAGTATTTGTGTAAATAAATAAAATACTTCACTCCACCCACAGAAAAAAATAAATAAATGCACCAGCCTCTGCTGAGACCAGACAAAAGTTATGGAAAGGTCAAGTAGAATGGAAGGCACCACTACTAGATGAGTGAAAGTATTGGGGAGGCTTATTGCCGCCCAAATTCCAGTTAAGACCCATGTTCATTGCCTGCGAGAAATCAATGGTAAGCATTTGTTGTGATAATGCAAATAAACTTGTAATATCACAACCAGTTTGCAAAGGTTATCGAAAGAGGTGAACAGTACTGGAAATCTGGGAAGACTCGTCACCGAAACTCCAGGGAATACCAGTTAGCCTGATGATAGCCTGTATAAGTACTCCTAGCGAGTACTAATATATTAATACTAATACACTGACCACATGAATTTCAAGTATGCCCTTCCCACATACATTCTATTCTAGAATCTCCAACAGTTCCCCACTATATACTTTCTGATTAGAGCGGAATCTTACGAATCCATTTCATGTTAGTAGACATGGAGGTCAACTCGTTATAATTATTTGGACACCAATATATAAAAGAATATTTTTCAAGTAGCTAAGCTTGAAAAGTTAAACATATTTGTAATTGTACGCTCGAAACAATAGTAAAATAACTCCGACTTGTATAAAGCACTTCAAATACTGAAAGATCTATTCATAATGTAAACTAAATGTTAATAAAATATACGGTCCTATTTTGGCAAGTGTAGAATCTCCCAATGACAACGAACCATGTACTCAAAATGAGTACAAAGATCAAGTGAGGGGTTGGTCCAAGTATAGAGAAGCAAGCCCGAAATTAATATATAACCACCACTTGTGTTACAGTATATGGAAATAAATTTGAAATGCAGCTTCAAACTCCAATCCATGATTATAATTATATTGTCATGTGCTAGGCTTCGTCACATAGGTTCCTCAGACTAGCCACATGGCACTTAAAAAAAAAAAAAAAAAAAAAAAAAAAAGATATAAAAGATAACAGTACTGCTAAGTTTGAAAAATCTCATGTCTTCATACCAAGAGTCCCCCTCTTTTTTGTTTTTCTTTTTTAATTGAAATTAAAAACAATAGAAACGAATATTTAATGAGATGTCTTTTTTTTTTTTTTTTTTTTTTAAAGCAACATGAAAATTAGTTTACATCACAACTGATTGCATCTTGTGAGGTTGAAATTGCTATTCTAATGAACTCACTCTTATAGAGGGAAATGGAACAATTTTATAAGTATATAAATTATGGATATCTATTATTAGGAGGAGGGGGGGGTGATAACCTCTGAAGTTAATTAACCAATCATTAAAAATTGTTATTAGACAGCCTCTAGGCATAAGGGTGGGTAATGTGGGCTTTTAGTTTTATTAAATAAAAAAAATTAAAAAAAAAAAAAAAAAAATGGTTTATTCTTTGATGAAATTTTAATTATATGTATTTGGTCCCCCGACAAAAGGAGGGTGGACTTGTAAATTCACTCTTGTCTGTATGTCCGCACTTTTCTCAATAAATATGCTTTGGAATTTTTTAAAATTTTGCACAAACATTAAACATGAGTAAAAAACAAAACAGATTTTCCGGAAAAACTGATTGCCCCACAAGGGATGTCTTTCGGGTTAAAATGGCTAAAATTAACACTTTTAGGCTTATTTAAAAAAAAAAAAAAAAAAAAAAAAAATGATGCCTTGAATTTTTATAAAACTTTCTGAAAAGTTCTAATTAATTTCTATATAATTTTGTTTGTCTACACTTTGCGATAACTCTTGGGCGTGCCCCAGGGACTCTTTTTAGAGCTAATAAAAACACTCCATTTTTGGGATTACTTTACTATATTTGTCCAAGATTTTCTGTGTACGTCTATTTAGCAATTTTGCATGGTGCTGAACTCAAATTTAAATATGTTATGGCCTTGGGGGGGGGGGGGGGAGCGATGATGGACTTAGACATTTCTCCTTTTACATGTTGTAGAACATGTAAAAAGAACATTTCCATATGGTAAGGCCTAAAACTGTCTCATTTGTTCATTTTCACCAGGATTTGACTTTTGGGGCTAAATGGGAGGGGGGGGGATGCCGAACATTTTTTATGCCTCGTTCACTGTGCACAGGAGACCATGTGTACTTAACTTGTTTTTTTTATGGAAATCGTTCCAGACAATATATGAAGCTACTTGATGTAAGGAATTGAAAAAAGTACTAGTTAAAACTAGTCTATGATAAGGGTTAGATGGATAAATTCCAACCCAGAAAATGGTCATAGAATGTCAAGACTAAAAGATAAAATAAGGTAAGCTAAATCTAAAGTCGATTTTTAGGCGTAATAATAGATGGTGGCTCTGTTTAACCTGGGTGCGCCAAGTTCAAACCCAGTTCATTCCACAAAAACTTTCAGAACCACACTTGACCTTGTGTTTAACCACTTGAAAAACATAAATAAAATAATCCTAAAATGTCAGCTTTTTAGAATATTTTAATACATAATGAGTACAATCATTTGAAAATCAAATATAAGATAGATGGACGAGTCATTCCATAGTTTTGAAACAATAAAATTTCTTGAATTTCAGTTTCTTCTGAGCCCCAAGCTACAAATTTTTGGTATTTGTCTATCATTTTTAAAATTTTTATAAAAATTAGGAGAAAAAAAAATAATAAAAAAATACATAAAATTTTAGTAGACAAAAGATTTAATGGAATAAATGGTACTTGTGCAGTTTTGGTACCATGTTGAAATAGTAACATTATTTTGAAAGCCATTCTTAACATGGGAAGGGGAGGGTGTTTTGTAATTATTCTGTGCTTCCACCTAACAATTTAATAACAAAGAAAGATATTGTGAAACTTTAATCTTAAAAAATTATTTTAAAATAGCACAGTACCAAAAATGCATAAGCACCAAATAAATCTCTTGATTTTAATTTTCCCCAAGTCATAAAATGGTACAAAACTTCTATTAAGTGAATTATTTTATTTTATTTTATTACTTTTATAAAACAAGTTTTTCAAGTCAATGTTACGCAGATATAAACAATTTTAGTTTGGCTATAGGCAGCGGGTGGAGGTTAGGGGTATGTCTCGTTCCTCATGAAGAACGTATGCATCAGTTGCTGTTCTAGAAAAGAAACATTTTTTTGGCTATTTTTAAAATTTTCTTTTTACTTTTTTGAAAAACTGCAGCAAAGAGTACAAAGTTGAGAAGGGCAGAATGGCTAAAGGGTGATGCATGGATAGACGAATAATTTTTATGTAAATTATGGAACAGAAGAAATACAGACATCAAAGCAATCCAATAAGTTTAACAAATTTGAAATAATGAAACACTATTACTAATAGAGATTTGTTATTTGCTTGAAACCACAACTAAACTATTACTTCTATTAATTGAACTATCTTTTAATGGGGGTGGTAGTGGTAGGAATATATATTTCATTGTCATGAGATTAGCCCATCAGATATTAGCTTCTACTTATCAGGAAGGCTAATGTAGTACATGTTCATTCGTCATATCCTGCTCCCAAAGATTACCTTTCTTTTAAGGAGGCAATACACTAAGCAAAAATATACGCAACTTCAAAAGATGCATCCAGTTAAGAAAAGATTTACATGAAAAGTCCGATTTAATAATCAAAAAGCTAATAAAGGAAATACTTTTATATTAAGCCTATTGCTTCTTTCAAAACGTACGTATTAGAGCTTATTGCTTCTTTTGTAACAGAGCTTATTTTCATTTGTCTTCTTGGCTTGACTTCGCAAATGAAGATCCTATGAAGGGGGCTGTCCACGTCGACATCAGGCACGCTTGTGGTTGACGAGCCCGATGCGGGACAAGTAAGTTTTGGCCACAGCCGCTGAAATCAAAAGTCATGTCAGGGATGGCTGACGAGGCTTCCCGGATCTTCCTCTTGCAGCATTTCTCCTGTACATTCTGTGTGAGAGACTTCAAAGGTGGTGACAACCTAGTGGACAGTGCGTCACCAGGTGTCATGGTCAGCAGTGAGAACAGACCACTGGTGGTGGTCAATGTGGCAGTCAGAGGGACTTCTTCAGAGAGTCTTTATATCGTTTCTTTAGTGCTCCTCTGTTATGGCGGCCAGAAGAGAGTTCGTTATATAGGGCTATCTTGGGAAGGCGATGATCCTCCCTTCTGAAGATGTGCCTGGCCCAGCGTAGCTGCGACTTCAGCAGCATGGCCTCGATGCTGGTGATCTCCACTGCTCGACGACTTCAACATTTCATTTGTAGCATAATCGCATCGATACAGCAAATCTCATTATATAACCAAAATTAAGCAACATAGAACCTGACCAGTCCCAAATCGGTGATAATTTGGGAATACTAGATGCTGTATGTCATCTTCCAATGCCCAGAATATAAATGCAGCTGGAGGCCTCTTGTAAATTTGATATTTTTTTGTAAACTTCCTTTGTTGGGAGAAGCTGCTTTAGTCTGCCCAGGACTAACACCACACCAAATATTAACGGTTAGTGTTTTTATTTAATTTTATTTTTTTTTTACCTATTGAAAATTTGGGTTTATAATGTTAAGGGTGGGTGATTATTAGGTTTTATAGTCAATTGTTTGGTCATTTTATGTCCAAACTGTACAAATGATTTGTATAAAAATGGTCTGTATATTAATTTGCTTCATAAGTATATTGTTTGATGAATGCAGCGGGTTGGTTGGTTGTTTTTGTTTTACGGCATATCAACCCTTTTCGGGGTATTTAATGCCGAATCCAAAGATTTTGAAGAAAAAAATTTTAATAGAATATATTCGTTGTTTTCAAGTCGGTTTCTATTTAACCCATAGTTGGAACCCTAACAGGTACTACCACTCTGGGTCAGAGTGGACCTGGGAGCAATGGTAATTAAAGGGTGGCTCCACACTCTCTAAAGCCCACAAGCTGAGACCTCACCACTGGATATAGTTTAAGGTCATATCCAGGACCCCCATTGAGGGACTTTTACCCTCTACAGTCAGTGTATTCTAATGCCCCACCGACAGGGCAAAATGCAGCGGGAGTTTTTGAAATTAGTAATCGTTGTTTGAGTAAAGCACTACTTTTTGAAATGTGTATATGAAGACAGTGAATAGGCTTAGGATGCTGCAATAGTGAATTTAATATGCAAAAGAGTTGCAAGTGAGTAATATGATATAAATAAGCAAATATTTTGGTATATAGTGCAGTTCAGACTTTGAAATGCGTACTGAGGATCGTGGAAAGATGAAAAGACTTTCGTGCCTACCAACTAGTTTTGATAATTAGGTAGAATCAAACCCGAAGCCCTGAGACAAAGTTGGAAAATAAAATGTGAAAAACACATGACATGTTAACCACTCGGCCAGCAAGAATGAGTTACTGAAAGAAGTTTGAATTTATTTAAGAGAATTGATAGGTGCCCGCATTAAATGACGTCAAGCGGAAGTCGTAGAGTTAACATTTTGTGCGAGCGTTACGACGACGACCTAAGCAATAGCTAATCAGCAGTGAACATTTTCTGCGGGACAGTTTTTAATGAGGTCAATAACCAGATTTGTTTGTTTTTACCTAACTTTGGGGGAAAACAGCTCCCTCGTTTATTAGAGGAGTGGCTCATCTTGCAACGATCTGATATGACGACGGTAAGCCGACATTAACCAAACGTTACATCGCTTTCTAGAGACCACTGGCCCTGGGCCACGATTCGGATTGAGTTTCACTTTTTTTTTAATACCGAAAAATGAAAGCAAACATGCGGCGATCCCAAAATGTCGAATATTTAACGTTTCAAAGTCGGACAAATTAAATAGACAGGCGACCCCCGTTGTTAAGTCGTAGATATTATCATTTAGACAGCATATAAAGTTTTAAAAATGAGTGACGGCCTCGAGAAGCCGCCAGAAAAAAGCCTTTTGCAGACATACAGAAAAAGCGAACATACATACATTTTTGCTTTTATATATATATATATAGACTATCTGGGAGGGAGGGTATACCTGGTGTTGCCCGGGTGTGGTGAGGTGGAGGGTAAATCAAAACAAAAATAAAATGGAAAATAAAGAATAAGCCAACAAAATTAACCTGTTTAAATGTTAAAACATTAAAAATCGGAGGAAAAAAAATAACAACGAACATAGAAAAATAAAAAGGAAAAATGTCCGACATGTTGGCAAGAAGTGCCACCTTATAACGATGCTGTCACTATAACCACTACTCTACGATCATTTTTGTATTTAAACTAATTCAAGAAAAGCGTTTTTCGCGCATGCGTGGTTGGCTAAATTGTCATGAAGGAAAGATTTTTTGCTACCCTTCCCTCATTGTAAACCTTTATTTCTATAGAAAATAGTTGACCATTTTTTTTCTAATTTTCACATATTATTCGATAGAGACAGTACCATTTTCGACCTGGTCTAATGCCGCTGAGAAAAATTTTAGGCAGACATACAAATATACAGACATATATACATTTAAACAGACAGGTGAGATTTATATAATAGACTAGCCTGGATGCCCAGCGTTGTCCGGGTGTTTGGAAATGTGTAAAAAAAAAATGGTAGTAGACAGGCAGGCTTGCACCAGTGACACGAAGGCGGAAAAAAAAGTGAAAGAAAACCTGACGTCTTACCCCTACTCCAGGACGCGACCGGAAATGTAAAGTGTTCAAATATAACATAGTCAATCAAAAAGATGACTTGCAGAAATCGCGTTGCTTTTAAACCTCCCACGAAGGTCGTTTTTAATGTGGAGGAAAACCAGCCCCCCCCCACCCACCCCCCAAAAAAAACAGCGGGCACTCTGGCCATATCCAAATAAATAGAGATTGTCTCAGTACGAACGGTTTTCTCTACATTGACCAAGGACTAATCACAGAACATATACTATCCGGGCGAAGGCCGAGAGTTTGCGGTTGCGTTAGATTAGTTTTGCTTTATTTATATGAAAAAGACAAACAAATACTCGAAATGAGGGAATTTTTTTAAAACTATCAAAAAAAGATAGAAACGATGTCTATTTGCAAATCTGAGATATTACGATCTAGGAAGTATAAGAAAATTTCTCACGGAATCTAACCGACACAAGAACCCCGACAAACGCTCGTGCCCATTTATTTTTCCTTTTATATATTAGACTAGGGGAGGGGATACCCGGCGTTGTCCAGGTGTTTTTGGGTGTGTGTGGTCAGGTCAGGCAGGGGTGTTAATGAAAACCTAAGAATAAGCAAAGTAAAAAAAAAAAACGAACGTTAAATCTGAAAACACGTGAAAAATGGCTTGAATAACCCTGCTTCAATATTAAAATTTTAAAAAATCGAAAAAAGAAAAGGGAAAAAAGACATTCGAACCCAAAACCTTTAGATAATGAGGCCGCGCTCTAAGCAACTGAGCTAAGACGACGTCAACGAAATTGTGTCAGTTTTTCGAATATTTAAACTAAATCAGGTTACGACGTCGTATGACGCATGCATAGAACCAAACTCGTCATGAAAGGATGGTTTTTGCTGACCGCTCCCCTGTAGAAAACTGCTGATTTCAGAGTGAAGAAATTAACGTTTTTGGCCAATTTTTCAATATTTGTTGGGCGAAGGTTGAAAGTTTAAAATGATACCGATCTGGCAATAATCCGTGACCCGTGTCGAAAGTTTTTGCGAGACATAAACACACACACATACAAACAAACACACACATACATACATTTTCGCTTTTATATATAGATTCCTTGAGGAATAAAGCTAACACTTTCTTTCCAAATTAGTAAATAAAAGTCGACCCCCCCCCTCACATACACACACGTGCCAGACATAACCTGCCTCAGCTGGGCTCTGTGGACAAATTTATCTTTGATAACAAATATTTCCATTTATTAGCCAAACCTATGTAATTTTTAGAATATGACATCTTCGTTCTGTGACAAGTACTTACATCATAAAGATTTTCCTGTATTTGTTTAAAATAATTTAAATATGCACAGATCTTTGAAGGTATAAACATTAGAATTTCTTCAGATTGTTTTTTTTTTTAAACAGCTTTTGTTAAAAAAAAAAAAAAAAAAAAAAAGAAAAACAAGAGCATTTTAGTGTTTAAATAATTTGACTTTGTTCAAAAAAATAAAATAATGGTTGAAAAGATTTTTAGCCGCGTGCAAGCGACTATAAGTCACTTCGGTCAGTCGGTCGATCTGTCCGTAATACTTTTGTGCTTGGCCTTTTTGGTTAAGATCAAAGGTCTGTTGTTAATAGATGCTGTTCTTAGCTTTTTAAGCTTTTCTTGGTCAAGATCAAAGTGTAATATCTGTTCTGATACCTACATCGTGCGAGGCAGTGCTGTTCTGGAGACACATTCTCGTGCCCGGAACACCTGACAAGCTTTTTGGGTCGCGTTCTGTCCGCACCCCCACTTTGTCTGTCTTTCTCTGCTCTCCCCCTCCCCCACGGGGGGGGGATCCGAGCTGATAATTTACGACCTTCCCGCGAGGGAGGGTCGGAAACACCTTCTCTCTTCCCTCCACTAACTTCCCACTCCCTCTCTCAGTTCTATCTCCCCTCTTGCCGCCTTTTGGCGCCACCTCTTTTTGGCGCCAAAGTTGGCTCCCCACTTTGGACGCTGATTCCACGTCACTTTTTTCAGTGATTTTTTTTAAAAAGAGGGACCCAAAACGGACACCCCCAGCCCGGGGGCCACCAATATGGATAGCCTCAGCCAGGGGCCCACCAATATGGATACCCCCAGCCAGGGGGCTACTGCTCCCCAAGAGGACGAATCCCCAACAGGAGAAAAAACAACTGCTGATGGGGCGTACCGCCCGGGTATGACACCATTGGACGCTCCCCAGGAGGGGGAAAATTTAACAACAGCTCCCCCCGAGGGCGACTCCCCCCAAAGGGGAGCAAAACCAAAATCGGTCGTAGCATCTCACTCCAACCACAAAAAGGAGGAGGTGCCAGACCAAAAGGACAATAAAGGGGACAGCGCTCCCCAGGAGGGCTGCTCTCCCAAAAGGGGAGCAGATCAAGAAAATGAGGGGGCATACCGCCTGGACCTCACAAACGAGGAAGGGGCAGATGGCCTCAAAGTAAACAAAAAAGATCATGCTCCTCAAGAGGCCGACTCCCCAAAACAGGAAGCTGCTCCCGAAAAAGACACTAAAAAGGGAGCCGCCGCCCAAAAATGTGACACTCCCACAAAAGGACTGACCAGGACATCTGGGGAGGCAGGAAGCGTCGCCAATAAACAGGCAGGGGCGACCTCCATAAAAGACCAAAAATGGTCTAACCCCACTAAAGACCCCATACCAACACCAACAAGAGGGTTTGCATGGGGGAAGACCATAGAAAAACAACTGTCCCCTCAAGAGTATAGAGACCTGTACCTGACAAAATACAGACAATACATAGAGGGGGCAGATATAAAACCCATACCAGGTGCCTGGGAGGCAATTGAGGGCAAAGTCCTGTCCTTTGCCATTTCCGATATACCGGAAAACCGCCTCCTAGGGATGAAGAAGGAAGACATGGCGGGGCTCCTCCACAAACTTAACATCCCAGTACTATACCTGTACCAGAGGAGCTTCGCTGTGTGGGACATCCTCCTACCCACCAAGGATGATGCGGAGAGACTCTCCCTCCAAGAAATAAAGCATGGGAGAGTCAAACTAATACCTGAATACCAGGGCAAGAGAAGGACTCGGGTGCAGGTATTTAATGTGCCAACCCAAATACCTGCGGAAGTATTAGGATGCCTCTTCAGCCAGTACGGTGAGGTAGAACAGGTGACCCCAGTACAGTCAAAAACTGGGACTCACCTGGGCTGCTACACAATAGCAATGAGGCTGAAGAGGGAGGGTGTTCGAGCCATACCACCGCTGCTGACATACAAAGACGCCAGCATAACGGTAGTGGTGGAGGGCCGTCGTCCACACTGTTGGTTCTGCCAAAAGCAGGGCCACATGGCTAGGAGTTGCCCCCAAAGGGTAACCCCTAATCAAACAACCCAAAAGGTGGTCACAACCCCTGAGACAACGCCCGCACCAAAACAGGCGGCAACAACCCCTGCAACTGCAGCACCAACCCCAGCTCAAAGGAAAACCCAAACCACCCAGGAGGCCAAGGGGGAAGAATGGAGCAAGGTAGTGAGACAAAAGCATAAACACATAATCCCTTCTGCCACCGTCCCACCACCAGCCCAAAAATCGAGACAGGAGCCTCTGCAAATGCAGCAACAACAGCCACCGCAGCCAATGCAGCGGAAACTGCAGCAACAACTACTGCAGCAGCAAAATCAG
The DNA here is from genome assembly GCF_053919585.1 of Euprymna scolopes. Taxonomy (NCBI): domain Eukaryota; kingdom Metazoa; phylum Mollusca; class Cephalopoda; order Sepiida; family Sepiolidae; genus Euprymna; species Euprymna scolopes. Next base: position 23,164,732 of record NC_136499.1, on the reverse strand, counting down.
CAACGACACCAGCGAGAGCAGCAACAACAAAAACAGCTGCAGCAGCAAATAGAGGAGCAGACACAACCAACGGTCCCCACACCAATCGAGACGGGGATCAAGTGGAGAAAAGACTGCTCCTCTGAGGATGAATCCGCAAGTGAGAGGGAGAGGAACTCAACCTCACCGCTCCCCGGTTCATTCGAAAGAATGAAAAAGAAAAACAAAAGAAGAAAAGAGGAAGAAAAGGTGGCCCCCACTCCCTGTGAACATACACCACCCCTAACAACAAAATCCACTTCCACCCCCAAACCACACACCGCACCAACACCAGACACCACACAAACACCCGTCCCCACACCAAGGCAAACTGAGCCACTACCCCAAAAAGAAAATGAAAAGAATGAACCGAGGGAGAGGAGAGATTCCTCTGCCTCTTGCAGACCAAAGGTCCTTGCCCCTGAGGAACTATGTAATGTAGACCCTCTATCTGTGGCCACAGACATTTCCCATCGGCAGAGGAAAAACTTAAAACCTCTGCTCGATTACAAACAGATAGAGGGGAAAGATGTAAATATCCCCTCAAATTTCCCGGACACCCCACTCCTAATAACTTTTGTCAGAACTCCAGAGGCCTGCAAGACCAACTTGTGGACAAGGCTGCAGGCCGCTGAAGGGGCGTTTCCAGGAATTGAACTGGTGAAAAAAAAATGACCCTTCTCTTGATGAACTGTCAAAACAATGCAAGGGAAGGGTCCCCGTGTTGGTCCATCCGTCACTCTACAGGGCCATAAAATTAATTTATCCTTTGGACGTCGGCGGCATTGTGAGAGAAGGTCAGGATATGAAAAACCTGACCACCTTGAGCATGGCACATAATGTCGGCGTCCTCTCCCCAGCTGACTTCGGAGCTGAGTGTGACACACCCTAAGGTAGGTACCATGGCTTTGAATTTGGCTAGTTTGAATGCGAGGGGCTTGAGATCACCGGGCCGGACGGCTCGCCTCCGGCACGACCTCTTGTCCCTGGGAGTGGATGTGGCTGCGATTCAGGAGACGCATTTTGTTTCCTCTGTGGACTGTCAGGTGCTGGCCAGAGATTTTGAGGTTTTCTCAGCATATGGCAGCCCGCGGGGGAAGGGAGTTTCCGTGCTGGTTAAACGTACCCTGTCGGCGACGGTCGACGTTGTCCATAGAGATGCGGTGGGCAGGCTGGTTGTGGCCGATGTTGCCGTGAAAGATTCTGTGTTTCGGGTGATCGCGGTTCATGCGCCCAGCACCGCTCGTGAGAGGGTCTCATTCTTCAGTCAGCTTGACGCGTTTGTAGATTGTCGGAAGCGGGTAGTGCTAATAGGAGATTGGAACGCCATCTTAGACCCCGAGATAGATAAGGTAGGAGGCGATGCTAGAGGCTCGGAGAGGTGCGAGTCCAGCCTGGCTGATCTGATGGCTAGATGCGGTCTGGTCGACAGGTTTCGGTTCGAGCATCCGGGGCGGGAGATGTGGACGTGGACCAATAGCGTTTCCTCCTATCCAAATACCTATTTGGACAGGATGTTAGTTAGGAGAGGCGAAGTAGACTTCTTATCTTGTCCCACGTTCACTTGGCTAGGCCAGACGGACCATAAATTAGTTATGGCCCGGCTGAAGCTAGGTAATAGGCCTAAGTTAGCGGGGTACTGGAGATACAAGACTTCCAAGATCAGTTAAGAGAATTGATTAAAAAGGCACTAGTGGGGGCGGTTACCGGGAGTAAGTGGTGGTTAGGTCTCAAAGCCAAGATCAGAAGCTTCTCCGTCAAGTATGCCCAGCGCCTCGCACTAGATAAGGCCAAGACGAAAAAGCAGCTAGAGCAGAAACTAGCCCAGGCTACGGGGGAGGGTGATAGGGTTAGTCAGGAACTAGCTAAGCAGGACCTTCTACGCGAGACTAGCGAGCGTTACGAAGGCCAAGTAGTTAGAGCTAGGCTTAGAAAGATAGGCAACGAAGCAGTCAATTCTGATGCAGACGTGCGCCGTGAGGTTTCTATGCGTGGCTCGGACAAATATATTGCGAAAGTCAAACATCCGGATGGACGCACCCTGGAATCGACTCGGGAGATCTGCGAGGGGTTTCGGGAACATTTTGAGAAGCGTTTTACGCAGCAGCCCGATCTTTCGGTCCTTGAGTTTAGCGACTATTTGGCCGACTCTCCCCGCCTCGAGGTGGCTAGAGCGGCTGGTTGCGAGGGCCGGGTGACGGAGCGGGAGGTCTTTACTGCGCTGAAGCAGGTCAGCTGTGACAGATCGCTAGGACTTGATGGTCTGCCATACGAACTGTACTTGAGGCTGTCGCCCATGTTTCTGCCTCTTCTGACGGATATGTTCAACCATTGGTTTGCTCAGGGATCCATCCCAGGGCAGGTGACCAAGGGAGTGATCACATTGCTGAAGAAAGGTGACGGGCATGGAGGGGAAGAGTTAGACGACTACAGGCCCATAACTCTGCTAAACACAGAGTTGAAGATTTTGGCCAAGGTCCTGTCGAATCGGCTGCAGGTTGTTATCGACGAGTTGGTTGAACCGGAACAGAACTACGCTGTGAAGGGGAGATCGATTCAGAACAACTTGCACCTGATCCGCACGATCCTAGAGGGGGGAATAGATGACGACACGGAAGCCGCGCTGATAAACTTAGATCAGTCCAAAGCTTTCGATAGGGTCGACCATCGTTTCCTGGCATCTGTCTTAGAGGCCGCCGGTTTTAAACCGGACTTTTGCAAGTGGATCTCCATAATGTATCGACAGCCCATGGCTGTCGTGCAAGTCAACGGAAAGCGCTCGAAACCCTTTGTTATCTCTCGGTCGGTTCGTCAGGGGTGTCCACTGTCGCCCCTGCTTTATGTCCTGGCTTTGGAGCCTCTTCTCCGCAAGCTGAGACATGGGGAGGCAAATTCGGCCCTGCGCGGAATGGCTCTGCCTGGCGGCTCAGCTGCCAAGGTATCCGCGTTCGCCGATGATGTCACGATCTTCGTGTCGGGCTTCAGAGACATTGAGGTCGTGTCGGAGGCACTCACACAGTACGAAAGAATCACGGGGGCCAAGATAAACTGCAACAAGTTGGTAGGACTGCGGTTGGGCGCATGGAGTGGCAACGCAAACCTCCCTGCGCCCTTCAGCTGGACAGATGGCCCGGTCCGGATCCTCGGCGTGTGGTTCGGACCGGGTCTCCAGCTTGACAAGAATTGGTTGGAGGTACGGTCAAAGGTGGAGGCTGCAGTCAATTCGTGGCTTCCTAGGAAACTTTCCTTAAAGGGTAGAGCTGAGGCGTGCGCCACTCACGTCTTTCTTCTCATCCTTTACCGACTGGCCGTACTTCCCCTGCCTGCACAACACCTAAAAGCTCTTGTCGAACTCTTGTCCTCGCTCCTTTGGGACAGAGGAAGACACTGGGTGAGCAGACAGGTCTGTATTCAACGTCCGTGTGAGGGAGGCTTGGGAATGCCGGACTTGAAGTGTCATCGAGATGCTGAGAGGCTTGCCTTCCTGAGCCACTATATGCAGGATGACCAACCGTGGCACCCCGTGGTTATTGCCGCCTTCCCCGACCTCGTTCTCGACCCTTCCATCGAGAGCCGTCGCAGGCCGCGGGGAGAATCTGCCTACATGAAAGAGTGCCGAGCCGCGCTAAAACGACTACCAAGGTCCAGTGACCTTGTGACTGCTACCCGTAGGGAACTCCACATGGATCTAGTGAAGGGGGCCGCTGACGACCCGCTATGCGTGCGTTTGGGGTGTCAGCAGAGTGAGATCCGCTCCGCGTGGAGCTGGGCGCCAGGTTCGAGTCATCTGAACAATTCAGAGTTCTCTCTGACCTGGCGATTGGCCCGAAATGCACTTCCACTCAACAACATACAATGCAGTTCCGGGTTTTTGGAGTCGCCTGATTGTCCCCGTTGTGGGACAACGGCCGTAGAAACTACGGATCACGCTTTCTTCGATTGCCGCGAACTCCGCCAGTACTGGTCGTATGTCAGCCGAGTGACGGCTCGCATCAATCCTGAGCATCCTCGCCCAATTACTGTATCCAATGTTGTGGACAACGTGAGGCCGCCGTGGGACCGGGAAAGACAAATGGTCTACGTTACGATCCTGGCCGTGGCGAGAATGGTGATTTGGACGTCGCGTCTGCAAGGTTGCCGGGGGGGGTGTTGTCTTTTTCTGATCAAGATCTGATCGCGTTCTTTAAACACCAACTACGGGTGAAGATCAGATGTGATAGAAGAAGGCTGCATCGCGCGGCATTTGACAGAAGATGGATACATGTGGCAAGTCTGTGTGTACGAAGAGGAGCCAAATTTGAATACGTGTTCCTCGCCTAGGTGTGGAACGCGCAGTTCTGTAAAGTTAAATTAAACAAGTAGTCTCTCAGCTAGCTGAGTGTGTGTTCCATCCCTCCCCGATTAGGAAGCCTCCAAGATCCCCATCCCTTCTTACCTGCAATTTTTGTTTTCACCCCTTCCTCTAAATTTTACCCATCTTGGAGAAAAAGAAATACAAACTAACCTCCATCCCTTACCCACAAAAATTTTCTTTTCTCCATTCACCCCCATCTAGAGGGCATCCCCACCTAGAGACTGACCCGCAGAAGCGAGGTTCCTTTTACAAACCTAGTGGAACGGGCAGTCTATCAACTAGACGGGATTGGGAGGGTCCTACTAATCACCTTTTGTTTTTTCTTCCCCCGCCCTCGATACAAATGAATTATTGTACCATTTTATTGTTATCTTTTTTGTTTTTACACGTCAATAAAAAATGTTTTAAAAATTGGGAGTTACTAGGACGTCTCCCAATATGAAAGGGTGAATGCGGTATTATGGTGAAAGAAGATACTAGCTGGGAGAAACTTTTGACTTTGTTTAGTTCTGGAGTGACAAGGATGACCAACGACCCCCAAAATCCCCCCTTTTTAGTTGGCCATGTGCCTAAGTATTTTGTTCATCATTAATTTTGACTGTATTTTTTAACATGAATAAAAGATTTAATATCTCAAAGTGTAGTATCTGTTCCGGCAGATACTGCAAGCTATGACTAGCTAGGACTAGCAAAGACCAGATGTGGGGGCAACCTCACATGCCTGACCTTTAACCAGCTCCCATTTCCCACCTCTCGGGAGCTGGTCCCCCCTTTCCCTTCCCCCTCCCTTCACTCCTCACATTAAAAATTGGCCTTGTGCCTAATTTGCTCGGTGGGGGAGCAAATAAATACCATCTGTTCCGACAGATACTGCAAGCAAAGATCATATGTGGGGGCAGCCTCACATATAAGACCTTGGTCAATGTAGGAGCAACCCTTCATACCAATTGTCGCTATTCAGCTCCCCTACTCCCCGGGGAGTTGGTCCCCATTTCCCCTTCATTCCTCACACTGGGGATCGGCCTTGTGCCTAATTTGCTCGGTGGGGGAGCAAATAAATACCCTTTTCTTGGCCTTTTGGCCAAGATCAAAGTGTAGTATCTGTTCCGACAGATGCTGCACTTAAGATAATTTGTACCAGTCAATGGAGGGGAAACCCTCTATACTGGGACAATTATTATTTTTGGTAACCAGAGTGCCCCCTTTTTGGGGAGCTGGTTTTTACCTCACATTAAAAACGGCCTTGTGCCTAATTTGCTCAGTGGGGGAGCAAATAAATACCATCTGTTCTTACTACATGCTGTACTTGTGATATAAAGTGGGGGATCACTTTTCTGTATTAATTGTAAAATGATCACCCACTTTACAACCAGAAAGTCTCAAAGCCATTCAAGTCATTCTCCAGATCATTCAAGTTGTTTTTGAAGGATTCCAGTTATTTTTTAAGCAAGTCATTCTTAAGGTCATTCATTCAAGTTCATTAAAGTCATTTACTTTTTATTTATTTAAGTCATTTCAGCCCATTTTTTGGTTATTTTAGTTTATCTTTAAGAATTTCATTTCAATCCTACATTCACGCATTCATTCATTACACGAGAGCACGCGATTAATGGCTATCGGCCTAGTTCATTCAGTAAATAGCTTTAAAAGATATGTTCGGTGAAAAAAAAAAAAAAAAACACACAATCATCAAAAGATAAGTGTTTCATTATTTCTAGTTGCCACTTGGAAATGTGACCGTTTCCTTCACAACATAAAGCCCTGCCCAGTGAACCCCCACAAAAAAAAAAAAAAGAAGCTTTTCTAAGTTTTAAATATATTTCATCCAGGATACCTCTGATCAAGAATTTATCAACTTTTATGGAGTTTGTTTTGTAGTTTGACTTTCAGCTGAACATACAGACAACTGCCTTTTTTGTATAATGAAGGCGTCAACATTTATTAAGGCTGAAGACAACTTGAAAATAAGGGTCAATGAGAGATAGAATGATGGAGTAGATTATGAGAGAATTGCTAATGAATGGAACCTGGAGACAGTTTTTAAGCATTTATTAGCATTAAATTTGAAGACGAATGTTACAATGTTTTCAGGCAATCTTGTATCAGTGCGTTCTACAGATAAAAAATTCTTAAGAAACTTTGTTCATAGAAATTCTGTTTGATGTTAGGCACACGGAAGAAAACCGTTCTTTACAGTGGTGGTAACTAGACGAGTACTTGCTGTGAAAAATTTTAAAAGAGAAACCAAAGATTTAAGCTAAGAATAGAGAAAAACTAGCACCATCTATTCTACAACAAATGACTAAAAAAAGAAAATAAAAAGTGTACTTCATTTGAGGACATCTTGTCTCATGGCATGTTCATGTCGTGTTCTCCATAGGCTTCGGTTCATTGTTGGTCTGATTCCTCTGAAGCATCACATGATCTTGAACCTGGCAGAATACAGGAGATGAGTTGCCATTACCTTCCCCAGCGCAGTCGCATCTGACTCACCTGCTTGCACCTATCCGTTATCTGTAGATCATCCGCATAGCTGCAGTTAAATAACGTAACGTTGACCTGCTAGAGATTCATCCGCCTACTGCTGCCAATGTCAAAGTTACCTTCTTCTAGATACATGTCTTAACTAAGACTAGGTTTGCATCTTTCCCAGTGAATTAATGCACCTCCAGATACCAACATGGAAATTTCTTATGACTCGGCACAGTACATACAGCGCCTATCCTTCCCAAATAGTCACCCATCTGATACTGGCCAGGCTCATCATTGCTTAACTTTGGTGATCTGGTGGGCACCGGTGTGTCAATGAAATTATGACGTATACGATGTAATTAGATTGCACGCCATTAGTGAACTCCAAAGATGGAACGCAGACTGATAAGCCTTTCAGCTGTAAAATGGGAGAAGCTAGGTAAAAATAGAAATTTACATGTGCAAACATTATATCTACACTGCCCAAAGATCAGGTATAAACTAATGATATTAATATCAATAATGATGATGACGAAGAAAAGTACCAAGACTTAAAAAAGGGTGATAAAAAGATTGTGGAAGTAGAAGTTGTACCTGTGGTGATGGGAGCCCTGGAAAGTGTGACAAAATAGTTTGAAAAGTATACAGAGAAAATTGGGATCCATTGAAATGTTGGAGTACTTCAGAAGACTGCCTTGTTGAGAACAGGTAGAATTTTGCAGAAAGTACTCGAAGACCGAGAAAAGAAGATGCTGATCTGCCTATCAGCATAGAATCAACAGTAACACAGCCTGTTTGCGGCAGTCTTCAGCTCTTACAGACCAGTTTATTTCAAATGCAGCGGTACATACGTAATGCCGAATCTCTTTAGCAAGTTATTGTCACAAGGAACATTAACTGGATTGATCATGCTCTTCAACATCAATGAAACAAATTCATCAATTCAACCAATTCCATTTTGAGGCTGGAAGAAGTGGTATGCTGACCAACTCATAACATGGCTCAGAATGGTGAAACAGAATGCATAACTCATTGGTCAACACATGAGTTACACTTCAGTGGAATCAAGACTGGCTATCATTTGTCTCAATGCTGGCAACTGACCACCATGTTTGGCTGTACCCTCATTCAGAATTCGGTGAATTCAGTGGAAGAAGTTGGCTCAATCAACCAAGGGTAAATGCTGTAACAAGCCTATTTCAATATTTTTGGCATAAAATGGACTGGGTAGGTATTTACCTCCCTCTACCCGCAAGGAGGAAGAGGGGGGTAGTGACACAAGGCCAGAAAGTGAGAGGAATAAGCTAGCGCCCCTAAAGGTGGCGCATTTTGGCTCAGCATAAAAAAGAAGGGTCTGAATATCTCCATCAGCATTCTCCAGTGAGGGCACCTCAGACAACAAAAGCCGAGAGGTAAGGCTTGGGAGGGTGGATCCCCTAGGGTTACCCAGAGCATTTGCCTCAGCCCAACAGGTAAAAAGCCACCAAAATGAACCTCAACTGGCGTGCAACACTAATCACAAAAGAATATCAAACGAATGATGCGAACTGATGGCTTAATAAATGTACTAGGTATGTTCACAAAAAAATTGGATGATTATATTTATAGCCAGGGGTGATAAGAACGAACCAATCGGGTACCAGAATCACTGTATAGAATATATACTGAATCTCTTTGAATTTTTCAGTCATAGCTTTTTGTCTCAACATAAGACAATTGCAGATCCTGACTAAATTTATACGACTATTCTTACATTCCAAACTTCTGACTGGATTAATGCTAATTTTTGCTTGGGACAACTATATTCAATATTCGCAGTTGGATATTTTTTTTATATTATATATGGTAGAGTTATTTCAATTTGGACGAAAATTGTCAAAATTGAAAATATTTTCAAATTTTCACCAGCTATAGGCAAATAATTCCACCGACTCGTGGATGACTTTGGAAAGGCAAAAGCTTAAGGAATAAGCCCTAACAAAATAATCCGGTTTGGAGTCTCGATAGGCGGATGGTGAAGCACTGCAAAACCTTTCCGACAACTCTTGCAGCTGTGCTGGCTCCAACAGTATGGACTTACCTTTTTCGGACTGTCTGCAATGCCGAGAGGGGAAGAGGAGGAAACCCTGCTAACTGGGCAAACCTGTCTCCTTAGTCTCAGGCCTACATACAGAGCACCAGCCTGGATGCAGAATGCTATTGTATCATTAGACAGAAAGTTGCCATCAGAGTTTTTGGGGGGGGGGGTTTTGCTACCCCTTTTTGGATCATTGTTCTATTACACTCAAAAGGATTGCATCAGGAGTCAAATATTTTCTGGAGCAGCGAGTAATCCAATCACTTTTCAAAAGAATCTTCCTAATAGATTGTTTTCAATGAATTGGCTATTATGTGTTGGCATTAAATATCTAAAAAAACGATTGATATGCTGGAAATCAGAGAATTCAGCTCTGTCAATGAATAATTTAGAGTATGTACTGCATTCTGGCAATTATATAATCAAAAAACTTTTGTTATGAAACACATCTAATGAAGACAATTCATTAGTTGGTTTGTCTTAATGTTTTAGCATTAAATGACCCCAAAAAGGTTGCTGTAAAATAAACTAAAATACATCTGCAAAATCTAAAAGGAGACAGTGACTGTTTTAACTTCAAATTCTCCCCATAAGTTTATTACGTCAACTGAATGTATGTTGGTATTTTTGATTATCGTTTTTCTTTACATTTTACCTTTGTTAGCATTGCCTAGCCAATAAAATTGGGAAAGGACTGGAAAGTTCTAAAAGAAAAGAAAAGAAAAAAGCTTTCTTTCAAACAATCACATTTAAATTTGAGGAATTATTTTCAATAGGTTATCTGGTTAAAGGGAAACAATACATAAAGAAGAAAAAAAAAAACTATGAAATCGATGCAATCTTCAGGATTGGTAAAAATAAATTTAAAAAAAAATCCAAGAAACTAATATTTTACTTATTTGGTTTCACAACATATCTGTAGAACTCCTATTTCAGCAGTAACAATGACAATAACAGTACAGAAATGATCTCTGTAAAATGTGCAAAGTTTATAGGTTGAAATACTTATTGATTGGTTAATTCTATCAAAATGCTCAAAACTCGATTGGTTGGTTATACTGAACTTCAACCAACTCTAGAAGCCAAACATCTATTAGTAGTAACTACAGAGCTGACAACACAGACGTGGTCAGCAATGAAGAGACTCAATTTGCCACAGGAACCTTGCCAGTCAGAACTACTACTATGGATCTTGTGGGCAAACAAAATTTGGTCATGAACTTTTGGCTACTAGCATCTTGACAAACAACGCAAGTCAGCCATGGACTACCAAGATACAATGACAGTTCAGTTTCACTTACACATGCCTACACATGCACTTTCTTCATCTGAACTCTTTAGACGCTTTATAACTGTGCTTTTGTTCTAGGGAGACAGACATACAAGGGTCGTTCCAAAAGCAAACCCTCCTATTTTTTTTTTTAACTCAAAAAGTTGAAGAGCTACAAAAAAAAAAAAAAAAAAAAAAAAAAAAAGCAACCATTTGTGCTCCAGAATTTACTTTTCTACATAGTCACCATCATTTTCAATGCACACTTGCCAGAAATTCAATGACATGTCTGCTTCTGACATGTCCTTAACAAGGGTTGCTTTTTTAGAATCTCACACCGTCAATATCTGCAACAGAGAAATGAAATTTTCAGGTCATGAATACACAAGTTCAGTCATTACAACAATGCCAGTTGCAATCCCCTCCAATCCAGTTTAGCAGAATTTAAAAAAATAGGAGGCATTACCCTTGGAATGTCCCTTGTAGTTGGGATTTGATAATCTCTTATCTACATGTTACAACTTGTTTGGTTATTCAATGTGTACACAAATGGTTATCGACAATTTTATTAGTTTTGTAGGAAAATATTTTGAAAATAGTCAGATTCTAAATAATCCCAAACAAGTTACAAAAATTAAAGGTTAAGGACGGTGCTTTTAGAATGCAAAGGGAGATTTCAAAAGCCAGCTTCCTAGAGAAAAACAACTTTGGTCTGCAAATGCCTTGGCAGTCCCGTTGGCATTCCCTTGTAGGGTACTTCAGGCAATAACAAATACCTTCTTAGATAAGGAAGGTAAAGCCTGGAAGGGCAGACCATTTAGAACTGCAGAGAACCAGAAACATCTGTTAGCAAACCATTTCAACAATGGTGTAGGCCAGGAGTCTTCAAACTATGACCCGCCAAAGTCTTTAATTTAGTCTGGTGTTTTTATGGAAAACAATATTTAGGAAATTTTTTTTTAAATAGAAATATGTGAAAATAGTGAAGGTATTTGTTTTTGTTCAGAAAATAATTAAAAGAATGCTGTTTTGCAGAACCAGTTTCACTAAAACGCAAAGTTCTCCGCCTGTTAGGAAAACTTTGGGGACTCCTGGTTTAGACTGTTAGCTGTGGAGAGGGATGGTAACTGGTGAGGTGGAGATAGTGGGTAGATTCCACACTTCTTTAGGTGTGGCCTAACAATAGGACCCTATCCTACTAGTAAAATTTTAAGAAAATCATGATAGGGTTCGTTTTTATTTTGAACTGAAAATTGTTTAGTATAAAAATAAAAAAATAAAATACTAGATATAAAAAGGAAAGAATAACAGACATTTAAATATATATATATATATATATATATATTAGTTCACATATCGAAGTAGTACCCCTCTGTATATTTTTGTCTTTTTCAATTTTTTTCAGTGGATTATTATCAAATAAACACTAGTTTACCAGATTATCAAAAATTATTTTTAAAAAGTAAATATTTGTAAGAGTGTTCAGTTTCTAATGCAATGTTTTAGTAAATCAATAACCCATTTCAGAACCACTTGATGTTTTTAGGCCAAATTTTGCAAATTTGTCTTTTTTAAAAGCAGTTTGGCCTTCAAAACTTCTTTTTGGCTCTTAATAATTTGACTTTAAATTTGCATTATGGATACAGCTTTACAATATGCTCAATCCAAAAGATTAATTGCACAATGTAAGTTGTGTTTATGTTGGCATGCCATGTCCATTCAGAAATATTCAAAAGCAAAAATTGATAAACTTTGGAGAAACTGTAAATGTAAAAAACAAAACTACCTTTAAAAAGTTGATTTTTAGGGCTATACTCTTAAAAATCAACTTTTTAAAGGTAAGTTTCAGTTGGTACTTTAGTGCATCATTGTTCTTAGATTGCAAATGTCAGATAACAGAACATGTATTTAAGAAAAAAAAATAAAAATTTGCCTGGGCAAAACCTTTGTAAATGTTGGGTGACGAAACTTGAAATAATTGGAGAAAGCAAAATTCAAAAAAGGCCAAACTGCTTAAGAAAAAAAAAAAAAAAAAAAAAAAAAAAAAAAAAGGTGATCAAGTTACTAGAACTTTACATTAGAAACTGAGCACCACCTATAAATATTTAAATATATGAGAGATGGCTTTCCATGTGGTAGGGACATCTCCCAAAAGGACCCTAAATTACCCTATATGTGCTTCCAGGTTGCACCTGCTCACACCACTACATTTATATTTGCCCTCTATTATCCCCACAACAGTAAAATTACTACCTTTAAGAGTATATTTGAGAAAATTGACCACATCCTGTCTGCTCATCCTTTGGCTAACATTAATATCTGGAAACTTCAATGTTCACAACGTGGAATGGTTAGCCCACTTAAACAAGGCAAATGATAAGGGGAGGTTCTGTCACGATTTCTCCATTACTTACGACCCAACTTGTTCACGAACCCACCCACTGATGGTCAGTATACAAATCTCCTAGACTTTTTCTCACAACTTGCCCTGAGCTTTGTTCATCCTCTGTTCTGTCTCCACTGGGATCTTCCAACCACTCGGTTGTATCAGTTAAGATAAAAACGAAATGTAATAAGTCCTCAGATGTACCTCTCCATCGTACAGTATATAGATACTCTATGGTTGACTGGGATAACTTCTGTACATTTATATCAGATCTACCTCTGTGTTCCATGTTTAAAAAGAATGTGTCCTTTGTAGTATCAGACCTGACAGAAGGGTTAATTGTAAGTATAGACCACTTCATACTCTCCAAAAACTTCCAGCAAAAACTCAACAGCTAGCTGTGATTCTCTGCAGAATGTGCTTCTACCATTATGAACAGAAATCACTATTTCCATTGCTTCCAACATAATGGATTCAAGACTGTCAGCAACCACTGTAAAAGAGTAATAAAGACTGCGAGAAAGTTGTATGCTCAGTTCGTTAAGTCCAAAGTAGCTGAGCAGCGGTTTGGTTCCCACCAGTTTTGGCAAATAGCAAACAGGTTCCTAAACAAAAGCTAGTGCTCTACCCAAACCATCATCAATAGACCAAAGGTAATCTCATCAGCATTAGACAAAGCCAAACTCTTTGCCAAGAACTTTGCATCTAATTCTGACCTATGTGATCATGGTCGCCCCCCCCCCGTATTTCCTCTATCTGGAAACATGTTATGCACCATACAAATATCTGTGTGTGATGTTGCCAAGCTAATCAAAAACCTTGATTCCAGTAAAGCAACTGGCTCTGATGCCGTTCCAATTCAACCATACTTACAAAGCTGTTTAAATATTGTCTTTAGAACTGTTTCCCAACACTATGGAATACCTGATCAGTATACCCTTTATTTAAGAATTCAGGTGATCAATCATCTCTTTCAGTACAAACCAATTAGTCTCGTGTGCATCATAAGTTGCTAGAATCTGCTAAATAGAGATGTAGTCAACCACCTCAGCAAAACGAAGGAGGCTTCTTTTCTAGGACAATTGCTCAACATATGAAAGGCCTTTGATAGAACGCAATATAAAAGGTCTACTCCACAAGATCTCCATCTATGGTTATGGTATAGCTGGAAATGCCTTCTCAATTATTAAATAATTTCTGATAGGTTTATAAGAGTAGCGGTTGATGGGTAGAAATTAGAGGGTCACAGTATTAATGCTGGAGTCCCTCAGGGGTCCAACTCTCTGATCTACATCAATGATCTCCCAAATCACATCCTAAGATCATTAGTAGACACTACCATCTATGGTAACACTTCAAAGGCCATAAACGCCAAAGTTCTCATTCTCTGTCCTCTGATTTTGAGCACGTCATACAATGAGGAAAGAAGTGGCTGGTTAATTTTAATGTGTCTAAAACCAAGCTTTTCTCTTTACATCATCAATGCTTTTATCCCCGTCTGACATCAATTGAAATGAATGGCTCTTGTCTTGGGGAGGCTCCATGTTTTGACAACCTTTGGGGTCTGACCTTTACTCCTGATCTGAAATGGAACATATACATCAAATCTGTTGCAAAGATTACTGGAAAGATGGGGGGGGGGGATCATTCTAACACTTCAGTAAATATCTCACTGCTGATGGAATTGTCTACCTGTATAAGAGCCAAGTACATCCAAGGATCAAGAACTGTTGCCACATCTAGGCAGGAGCTGCTAGAAGCACTTATCCTGCCTTGCTTTCAAAATAGACTTTGTAGCCTAGTGGAGGGGGGGGCGGATGCCCTTTTCTCTTCCCTGCAACTTCTTTCCCAGAGATGCTGCGAGCCTGTCTCTGCTTTATTATTTTCATGGCAAGTGCTCATCTGAGCTCCAAGCTATGGTCTCCCCTTGTCAAACTTTCACGAAAAACACTCATTTACCTGAAACTACTATCAATAATTTTCCCAACTCTTTATCTGTGCCTAAACTTAAATATAGATCCCATGAATAAAGCTTATTTCATAGAATTACACGCCTACGGAACTCTTTCGTTTCCCTGCTTTCCAGCTGACTATAATATGGTTGTGTTCCAGTTCAACATGAACAAGTTCTTGAGGAGCCGTCCCCTCAAATAATCCAATTTACCAAATTTCCACTACTAACGATTACTATGATATTGATTACTGTACACTCATTAACCCTTATCGAGTGACCTCCAGGCCTTGATAAGTAGTGACTCTTTTTGTAAAAAAAAAAAAAAAAAAAAAAAAAAAATTGAGACTAATGTCCATTTTATAATCAGCTAAAAAAAATTTAAAAAGACAAAAATTTAGAGGGGTACCGCTTCCATATGTGTGTGCCATATATCACGAGGTGCCTTTAACTTTTTTGTACAGGCATTTAAAATTAAAATTGTAGACTCTTGAAAATTCAGTATGCTATTGCTATACATACTATGAGATGACTGACCAATTTTTATGATTTCAGGTTCAAATAAACAGGTACAGCAAGAATTGGAATACACGCTAGTAAAGCCAGATTATCACAGCTGGTGAATTTCAAATAGCAATCTGGACATGAATCTCGCTTTTTCAGCCACTCTGCTGAGTCGTAGACAACAAAACACATGTCAGTAGATAATTATATTTTAAAAACAAATATATTTATATATATATATATATGAAAGAGAGAAAGAACAAATTATTTTTATATAAGTCACTAATAAACTACTTTTATCAAACTTAATCCTATGAAACATCTAGGAAATAAGCCGATAGCACTAGCATATTTACTCATTTAAAATGCTTTTCTTCAGGCTTCATGTATTATTCTAAATTGATTTTAACAGGCAATACTTTGAATGCTCACCACTTCTCACATCGAGGTCACCCTCGATTTAAATATTTGCTGATTTTACAATATTTTTCCTTTTCGGCTTAATGTTAAAGTGTGGTATACTATATTTTATCTTATTTTTAATCATTTCTTATCAATAAAAGTAAAAGCATGTGTGTAGTCGTAGGTTTATTAATCTGTTGATGTGACATACGTGATTGAGAGATAATTCTCCAAACAAAATAAGGGCATTCATGGCTGGGAAGAAATTACCTTAAAAGAAATGGTTATAGCACTTTCATCGTAGACAATGCAATTATTCCGAGTAGTGATAGTCTTTTTTTTTTTAAGCTATCCTTTGCAGTATTCGTTTGTGGAAGAAAAATGTCAATATATGGGAGGCGGTGTCAGATGTGTAACAGATCTATAATAGAAGGCTGTAAGAAAGGAAAGCTCAGGGTGTGTTTGTCGGGTAGGGTGGAGGTGCTAGAATTGGCTCCAACAAAAACACTTGGGAATTTGGTGCAGTCTGCTAATAGACCAACACGTGTAGAAAGTGGAAGAATGCGGATTTCTGAATATTAGAGGTTGGGGGGGGGGAGGAATCGTAAACAAAACATTTGTTCTTTGTTTTGTTTTTTTTAGTTTTGAACCATTCATTTTTTTTTTTTTTTTTTTTTTAAATCATGCTATTTCTTGTAAAGGGAGGGGTCGAGGTAGTCTTACAAATTTCACCAGAACCGGTTTAAAAATATTAAGATTTTTATATAAACCTAAAAAGGAGTGAGGCATTACCTATTATTTACTGAACCATAAGTTTTTAAAAATAATATTTTTATATTAGAATAGGACATTTCTTACAATAGTAAAAATGGTTAAATATACAACAACAACAAAATGTTACCCAAGGCAAGAATTTATTATTCTTCTGGATAAGATTTATTTTTAACTTATTTTAAAGCGTTTATTTACTTTTAAACAACTGTACTGTCAAGTCGATACAGTTAATCACATTTCCGCATACTTCGTATTCATTGGATGTGTTTCTACCCGTATTTTGTTTAATTTTCAAGGATTCAAAGGGCTGTAACAAAACCGCCCTTTTCTTTTTAACTCGGACTCGCAAAAAAAAAAAAAAAAAAAAAAAAAAAAAAAAAAATTGCAAACATTTCATAGAATCCAACTTAACATTTTATGAAATATTAGTGTTAAAAAATAAAGAAATGGATATATATTTTTATAAAAATAAAATAATTTTTAAACGGCAAATGAGTGATATTTAAACTTTCAAAAAAATTCCTAAAAATAAAAATAACTTGAAAAGAAAAAATAAAACGCATTTGTCACCATATCAAAGATAAGCTTTCCAAATGTTGAAATAAAATTTGAATGAATAAAACGAAAATTAAATCTTAGAATTAGTTTCACAACAATTACAAATTCTAGAAAGAATGTCGGCTTTTGTGCAAAAGGATAGTATAAGTCTCAACTAATTTTATCAACCGGCATAGTTCGGGTGTCTTTACTTTCATTTTAAATTTGTTTTTTTGTTTTTTTAAATTTGATTTGTTATTTTTAACTTTTCAGCTTAAAATGGCTGACACTGGCACAATATTTTCTAAAATAAGTTCTAATTTTATAACTATTTGGTTTAATTAATAATTTGATGACCAAACAACACCGTAATAAGTAAATTATATTACGGTGGTTGATCAATACATTATTAATTGAACCAAACCGTTATAAAACTATAAGTAATTTGGTTCCAATGGCAACTATTTTAAAGCTGAAAAGCTCAAAATTTAGTCTAGGAAAATTGTGTCGAGCTAAAAGTAAAAAAGCTACTAAACAAACATGCACAAAGTTGGTATATTCGTGATCACCCCCTCCCCCCGAGATGAATAAAAAAAATAAAATTTCATTTTTTCAGGGGGTGGGGAGGTCCGTTTCCCAGCCATTTCCAATGTTATGCATTATATAAATTAGCTGAATAACATTTTCAGTACATTAAAAACGGAATAGACAGGGTGGAGGTGAAGGCGAGCTAGGGGAAAAGGGATATAGAAAAACAAGAAAGGGAGGAATAGAAAACGATAGAGACGGGTAGAGAAATAGAAATTTTAATATATATGCTACACACATTTTAACCTCTTATTTTTGTAGCCCTGACAAGCTCTATGTATGAAATTTTTGAATCGCAAGGTTATCTTATTTTCTTAAACATTGCATTAGACATGAAAAGAAACAGACACTAACGAAAGTAGAAAGCACAAAATAGCACAGGCTCTGCTTTATTTATCTCCCTTCCATGGTGAGATGATGTGACAGTCTGGTTGGCATCCCCCAGTGGGCGCGCCTCAGACGATCAGCAATAAACTCTTCCCAACAGCCTGAAAAAGCGCATTAGTCTGCCCACTATTTAAAAATACTGGATATTGGTCTTCTGCATATGATGAGCAAGTTACTTGAAGCCATGATAGAGAAATTGTAAACCACCGCAGTGACGAGCAATACGGTTTCTGTGTCCTGTGAGATCTACAGCTGATTTTTTTTTTTTACATAGGCATCACCACATTATCAAGGCCAAGAGGCCACTCAAGGATAAGGGTTAAAGAGTGTACAGTAGAAATTGGACAATACAGTAATCATTAGTAATGAAAATTTGGTAAATTTGATAACTTATATGAGACGGTTCATCGAGAACTTATTTACGTTAGACTTGAAGACAACCATATCGTAGTCAGCCGGAAAGCAGGAAAACGGAAGACAATTCCACAGGCGTGCGGTTCTAAGAAAGAAGCTTTGTTCATGGAATCTACATTTAGGTTTAGGCACAAATAAAGAGTGGGGGGAATTATTGATAGTGTTTACAGCTAGACGAGTGTTTCTTGTGAAAGTTTGGCGAGGGGGGACCATAGATTGAAGCTCAGTCAAACACTTTCCATGAAAATAACGATACATTAGAGACAAACCCGCAACATCTCTTCTGTGAGATAGAGGTTGCAAGGAAGAGAAAAGGACATCTCCTACGAGGCTACAAAGTCTATTTTGAACTCTACTGACAGATTTCACATAGGATCAGTGAATCTATTCATGGGGGTTTCTGCTCTAGAGGAATAGTTCTTAACATTTGTTCTGGTTTGTCAAAGAGGTCTACTTCACAAGATTTCCAGCTATGAAATATCTAAAAATGTCTTCTCAACTATTGGATCCTTTCTCTCAGATAGGTTTATACAAGTAGTCATTGATTAGTAAAAGTCTAAAGCTCAAAGCATCAACACTGTTATGCCTCAGGGATCCATCCTAGATAACTCTTTTCCTGATCTTCAAGGATTTCCCAAATCACATTCTAAAATCATTTGTTGACATATATGCAGACATCAACTATGGCAAAGCTTCAAAGGCCAGCAACGACCATAATCTCTAGGCGTCTCTCTCAGACCTTGAACACGTGGTAAATGCATCAAAATCCAAGCTTCTATCTTTTCACCACCAAACACGCCAATCCCCACTTAGCTCTGTCTCAAAGAAGAGTCCTGCTTTGACAAGAACCTTTACTTCTGAGCTGAAAGAAAAGACTTCAGCATCAAATCTGTTGCCAATATCACTGGAAAAATGGTTGCATCATTCTACAACTCCTGAAGGAGTCTCACTCCCGATGCAATCCTCTACAAGAGCCAAAATACGACCCAAAATAGAGTACTGTTGCCACAACTGAGGAAGGCGGGGGGGATGCTCAGAGCACCCTCTCTTGACTAGACAGGGTTGAAAACTGGCTTTGAAACCTAGGTGATGTTCCTGTCTCCTCCCCGCATCCTTTTTCTCACAGAAGAAACGTTGCAAGTCTCTCTACTCTATCGTTGTTTCCATGGAAAATGCTCATTTGAGCTTTAATCTAGCCCCACCCCCTTTGCAAGACTTTCACAGAAAACACTAGTCTAGCTATAACCACTGTCAACAATTTCCACCCACTGTGTGCCTAAATCTAAATGCAAATTCCATGAACAAAGCTTATTTCTTAGAACTGGGCACCTGTGGAACTCTATAACAAGGGCCCATTTGCTACCTGACTACAACGAAGTTGTAGTAAGTTCCTGTTGAGTCAACCCTTAAATAATCAAATTCTACTCACCACTACGGATTATTAGGCTGTTGTCGCTCCGACAATCTTACACTCATTAACCCGTATACTCGAGTGGCCTTGCAAGGAAAAAAAAAAAAAAAAAAAAAAAAAAAAAAAAACTTTAAAGGCAAAGTCCGGGAGCGTTAATCTTTTACAAGTTCACAGGATCAGCAAGATACCGTAGTCAACAGGCAAAATAGCATAGATTGCCGATTTGGGACAGAAAGAAAACTCACGGCTAAGCGTAGTAGTACCTGTTCCGATTCTCACTATAAATGACACAAATGTAAACATGGGTCGTCTTCGATAAATTATGGCTATTTTTGCCCCGAACTGGAAATTCCAACAAAACTTTGAAATATGAATGAAAAGTGAAAGAGGATAGAAAAAGTGGAAGAACTTAGAGAAACAAAATTAAAGTTTCTGTCGTCTTCAAGGCGTAAACAAAAGGTGGAGGTGGAGGGCGGGCCGGCGGGGGTGACAATAAAAAAAAATCTCAGGTTAGTCATTCTTGGTAAATTGAAACGTGGCACTAAAAGTACTTGTTTGGTAACTGGTGGGAAATTACAGATAAGTTTCGCTAAGGTAACATTGATCCCAAGAAACTTACTTTTACTATAAATTAGATTTTTGTAAATAAACAAACACCAAGTTATAGCAAGAATTATCATCTATGCGAAACGCGGAAAAAACAAGATCACCGAGAAAAAACAAGATCACCGAGAAAAGAAACATGGCTGATTTATAAAAAAAGTTATGAGAAAATAACTAAAAATAAAATTAAGAGTTAGCAAGTCACGCTAAACCCTTAGGCAATCTAAGCGTAAAACTAAGCTATCGTCGCCCTTCTGTTTCTCTCGGTCGTATTGTTTTGTCCGCGTTCCGAGATTAGATCTAATTTACCGTTTTTAATGTTTTTTTTTTTTATTTGGACGAAAACATGTTCTTAAAAGAAAAAAGTATTTATTTTTTTTACGACCTGCCCCAGCCTCCCATATTAAGAATGGTTTTCGGAATAAACACTACTACCTTGAAAGCCGTTCTTAACATGGGGAGGTTGAGGTTGGGTGTGTTTATACTACGCTGGGTATTTGTAAAAAAAAAAAAAAAAAAGAAAAAAGTTGTTAGTAATGAAACCCATAATTTCCGACCTTACCGTTTTTACGATGCCAGAGAAAGTCAGAAAAGTTTTGTTTCTTTTAAGATAACGCCTATATCTAAGTCAAACTAACCTGTATTCTTGACATTTAATTAACAGGTGTGAATAAAAAGAACAGGTCTGTGCCGCCACGAAATTAGTTGTGGAATAATCTAACGCATGCGCACAGGGATGCGTGCTGCAAGAAAAATAAATTTACCCACTAACCTTACAAGAAGGGCAGATTCCACGTCCAGTTTCGTGC
Source organism: Euprymna scolopes (assembly GCF_053919585.1). Taxonomy (NCBI): domain Eukaryota; kingdom Metazoa; phylum Mollusca; class Cephalopoda; order Sepiida; family Sepiolidae; genus Euprymna; species Euprymna scolopes. Next base: position 23,143,775 of record NC_136499.1, on the reverse strand, counting down.
TGGCAATATAGATCTTTAACCAAAACAATTCTTACCGTTATTTTTTTAAAAGGTTATAAAATTCTTCTATATGGCGAAAATAATTCATTTTAACAGCAACAAAAATAAACTAAGTAAAAGTTCTTCATAAATGTATTATTTGGAATATTCAAATTACAATTATCTTAATGTTTCGGCCGATGTCACCTCAGCAGATCGTCAGGTGCATATTTTTTAACTCAGGAAAACCTACCAGGTCAACTTTGGAACACGGAGTTTTTGATTCACGGCGATAATTAGAAATAGATTTCAATCTCTGTAAGAAACAAATCAATATTTATAATTTTATGGCAAGTGATAACACCGTACTTGTGCAGAATACTTTATTCAGAAACCCATTCTTGACGGGGGGGGGGGGATTATAATTCTGTACTTTCACCTAACAATTTAGCAAAAATACCGTAAAAATTTAATTTAACTTGGAAATATAATCTTAAAATATATATATATATATATAGCATGGTTCGTAGGATTAAGGTCCCCAAAATTTAAACTAGAATTGTCGGGTGGATTCTTATTCTAGGCAGTAATAATTAGGAATAAAAAGTTACTTTTATTCGTTGACGGAATGAGAACAATCTACCCCTAAAAGGTTCGATTCGAAATTCGACTAAAAGGTCCCCGTGTTAAAAATATGCACCTGGGGGGGGGGGCGACCGAAACGTAAATGATGAAAATAGTTTAAGTAAGAGATTATCGATCGCCATCTAAAAAAAAAAAAAAAAAAAATCCGAAACAAAATCAAAGACGTGTTTGGAGAGAAAAAAAAATGCTATATATTTCGATATTTCCAAATAGAAAATAAAGTTGTTTTTCTTAAGCACAAAGGATTATTAAATAATTATAGAGCGAAAAAAAAAAAAAATCTGACCGAATGTGGAAGAATGTTTAACGTTTGTTTTTGAAATTATTGATCACTCAAAAGTAATGTCTGATAAGTTCATTCCTTCAAGTTGTTTAACAAACATATTAAACGTGTTGTTGAGAAACCACATCCGTCTTCATTAGAAGAGGAAGAAAAAAAAAAACTTTGGGACCAAAACTGTCTCCATGTGAGGTTTGTATATATATATATATACAAAACGGAAACAAGAGACCCGCCATATAAATAAATATCGACGCTCTTTGGTCCTGCTCGAAAAGGTAAAATAAAGGTAGATATACGTTTATGATAGAATATATCAATGTAGACACATTTATTAGATATGACGTGGAACCTTAAATGGTTAGAAAAAAGAAAAACACTTACAAGATTAAAATATATATATACACACACCAAAAAGTCCGCTCGAAGATCAAAACCGAAAGAGAGAAAAACTCGGCCACGCAATATTTGTTTTGTTTTTTCCTTCTATTGCAGCAGAAATTTAGGCCAAACAACTTTTTTGTGGTAATGGTCGCTGTGTTTTGTTGTTGTCAAGATAAGATGGCAGTAAATTGAAGTACTATAAAAACCAAAAATTTGTTACAGCCACCCGACAAAACTCATGGGAAAGGGGAGGGAGAAGTGTCACCTATTCTTTAACAAGAAAATAGCGCCTTCCTGTACAAAAGAAAGAGAAGGGAGAAACCATTATTACATTCACAGGTAGTTTTTCTTTTTCTTCTAAGACCCCCCCCCTCCCCGCCCGCGCCAAATAATCTATTTATTTATTTTTAATCCCTACCCCCATTTCCTGAGAAAATGTAATTATTTACCATTAATTACCTCTTCTTCCCACGGAGAGTATGTGATACGAGATTTAAAATGAAAGGTATCCAATCCTCCCCCTAAAAAGGGCACATCTCTCTTCCAGAAGGAGGACATAATGCCTAGGAGGATAGCCTCCCGAAAACAGAATCCTACTCCATCACAGAGCAGGGCCTGGGTCAGATCAAGGTAAAATAAATATTATTAGAATTTCCAATTGCATAGAATTAGCGGAATATTTTATAAATTTTAATTGATTTCAAATTAAATTCTAGGTATTTCCACAGAATTTGAACCGAACTGTTTATTTATTTATTTTTGTAGTTATTTGTTAGAATTCAAAAAAAAAAAAAAAAATTTAGGTTTAATCCAGCAAGTCACTTTGGTTCGGTTCAAATTCTGTAGTAGCACCAACTCTCAGGCTCTCACCACATTTTCAACTAAGTGGAAGAATTTATGGTACTTATATTATGTTACCATGTTGAAATAATAACGTTATTTTGAAAGTCCTTAACATGGGGAAGGGAAGATGTTTGTAACTGTTCTGTACTTTCACTTAACAATTTAATAAAAATAGATATCGTGAAACTTGAATTTCACGGTAACATAAGTGCATGAGCACCGAAATTGCTACAGCCGGTTCTAAATTAACGATTCAACCATTTAAAATATTGGTCCATGTGCACTAATTGTCTAACCTGCAAAGGGTGTTTATTCCGAAAGCCGTTCTTAATATGGGGTGATTTGGGAGTGTTTATTCCGAAAGGCATTTTCTTATTTTAAACCTCCCTGTTAAGAACGGCTTTCGGAATAAACATTCTTTGCAAGTTGACAACCAGTGAATATTGACTAAAATATTTAAGTAGATAAAAAAAAATGTTGGTACTGCAGAGAGTGATCCGTGCTGAAATAATGTTATTAAAAAGCCATTCTTAACATGGGGAGGGGGAGGGTGTTTTGTACCTATTCTGTAGTTTAATTTTACAATTGAATAAAGAAACTTATCATAAAACTTTAAACGTGGAAATACGATTTAAAAAAATAGCGCGGATCTGCATTAGAACCAAAATGTTAATTATTTCTTTATTCTTTGCTAACTATGTGCACATGCACAACGGCGTTGTCTGGGAGTCATTTTTACTTTCATTTTGTTTCTCACTTTTCTTTTTTCAAATTGAATTCTAAAATTTTGAATAAATTTAATTTTATAATTTTAATGTCAGTTTAAATACTTCCATATTCTTTCCAAATTCCGAAGGAAATCAAAGTAATTTGTTTTTAACTATAAGCAAAAACAAGTAAATGTCTGACTTGCTGGTGTTAAAAAAAAATAGTACTTAAAATACGGACCGTGCTGAAATAATAACGTTATTATTTAGAAGCCTATTCTTAGGCCATGATCTGTACTTTCACCTAACAAAAACATATCGTCAAAATTGAAATTAACTTAACTATCCTATCTAAAAAGAAAAATAAAGTCCGGTCCGTATTCTGCCTTACATCGAAATGCATTCGGGTGAACTTAATTTATTTTTTAAATTGAATTACTTTAAAATAGTTTTTGCTACGATCGCTGTAATGTCTTTAACTGATTATGAAGGTAAATAGATATTTAAAAATACAATTGTTTATTTGATGTAAAATGTTCGATGAACAAATGGAAAGAATAATTCAATGCGTAATTATCAAAGTCACGTCGAGACGAGAAATACAAACAAAATGGTCACACTATGTTAATAAACGTGGAATTTCCTTTGATTGCCTGACGTGGACAATTCTGCGATTACTGAATTTTAAATAATATAAATAAGTTTCTCACGGTGGCTTTGGTGCCAACATTGTTGGATGCAAAATTTCCACCCGTAAAACACAGAAATTTGGGTCAGTCAGAAAAAAAAAACTTATTAAAAAAAAAAAAACGAACCTTTTTTGTTTGTTAGTTTTTTAAAGGTTGAAAATATAAACTATTTCTTACCAATTCTTGTCTCATAAATTTCATTAGGTTCAAGTTTTAGTTTAAATATCATTGGCTCAAGTCCATTAAAAAGGTAAACAATATTGTTTGTTGTAACTATTACGGGTGGATGACGAAAGAACTGGTTAAGTCTTTGGTATTCGAAATATTCTTTCTTTTACTTTTGGCAAGCATTAATAATGCATCAGTGAAGAAAATGCGTGAGGCATGTCTTCTTCCCACAAAAAGGCTGGATGGGACACACGAGGTTTTAAGTTTGAGGTGAATATTACAAAATTTGCTGTCATCGGCATTCGGGGTGGTGTGGTGGGCGACATTTGGGTGATCGAGAAAAAAAACACCCAGAGTGGATGATCGGAGACTTACTAAAGCATTGAATTTATTCGCAAATAATAAAAAAAATAATTCATTTACAAAGTAGGCACAAGGCTATCAAAAGCGACTTGGTAGGTAAATCGTACTCTTTCCACGGAAAGGGGATGTGACACGAGGCCGGTTTTCAACATGGGGAGCCACAGAGCACCAGCACCAGCACCCCAAGCACCCCACCCACCACTACTTCTTTTAGACTAGTTGACCGATCGTCGATCGGGAATAAACCAGTCCGGGAAAATGGCAACCGGAAACCGAATAGAATCATAGTTCTTTCCGATCCAAGCCAATAGGACAGGTAGTAAGAATATTCAGTGAACTTTATTAAACGTTCCGAACTTTAAGAGAAGACATTCTTGGTTGTTTTTTTTTTGTTTTTTTTTTCTCGTGTTGTTTTTTTTTTAATTTTTTTGTTCAATAATCTGATTTTTACTCTGCAAATAAAGAAAAGTTTTAAAGAAAATACTTTTTTAAAACTTTCTAAACAACACAATTTTGGAAGTTTTACACAATTCTTGAAATTTTGGCATTAATGCAGTTACAGTTTCATATCCCTAAGGAAATTAATTATTTTAGGAGAGTTCCGCCCGTGCAACGTAAGAGTTCCTATTTACTTGCCTCCCCACGGGGACAGAGTTAAACACAAGGCCAGTTTTTAATGTGGGAAAAGTCCAGCTCCTCTAAAAGTGGCACTCTGGAGAGGAACAAAGGATTTCTTCTCCATTGATCAAAAAGGTGTAGTGTAGTATCAGAAAAGACTGTCATCTTGGCCCGAACAAACATAAGTTAAACTCCCTCCCCATGTTAAGAATGGCGTTCTAAATTTATTTACGAATGTTAACCTACACAAGTGCTAACATTTTGTTTATAATAAACTTTTGGTGCTAATGTACTTATTGATCCGCGCTATTTTTAAAATCGTATTTCCAAGTTATATGAAGTTTTTTTGTTTTTTTTTTTCAATTGTAAAGTTAAAGTACAGAATAAGTACAAAACACCTTCCCCTCCCCATGTTAAGAATGGCTTTTTAAATAATAACGTTATTATTTCAGCACGGATCAGTAAGTGCATGAGTACTCCCCCCCACTTTTTTTTTCCGAAAAAGGAAATAATTGTACCCCTCACGAAAAATCCTTAGTATCAATACCTTTTTAGATATCCTACAAAACGATTCTCTTACATTGAATCCTGATTTATTCCTACTTTAGTCACGTAAATTCTAGTGCAATGCGTTTATTATTCCTAAACAACTGTGTGTTTTTTGTTTGTTTTACTAAGTGGTAACACAAAACAGCAAGTATTAGAAAGTTCGATCGTACACGTGACACGCCGAAATGAAAACTCTACCAGAAAAGATAGTTGCCATCTTTATAAAGATTTGGGCTAGCTAAGGAGGATCGATAACTCGAGCTTATAATTTTCTAGTTAAAGATCTAAGTAAAAATAAGTTCTGTCCAAATCATGCCGACAATCTAAATAATTTACTTTATTAAATAGGAAACAACCTGATGTTCCGTAGATTGCTATGAAAAAAAAGTCGAGAATGTTATGTATGTTGTCACGGTGAGATTTATTGGGTATGTTTCTACCATTATTTTGTTTAATTTTCGAGTTTTCAGTGATTATCAAGATTCCAAAGATGACCATCATCTCGTATCCATTTTTTAAAATTGATTTTAACGTAACACTCAACAAAGCAAATGTTTCAAAGCAAATAAACGCGTTAAAATAAGCTGAAGTACCAAGAACTTATTCAGGTAGATCAAAGACTAAATTATATTGCCTTTGGTAACATTTATTTGTTATATATTTGTTGGGGGTGGGGGATAACACTTTTTCGTTTTGTTGTTTATGTAACAAAATCCCCAAGACCAGATCTGACCAAAGTCTTCCTAAAATGGTACATTCGAAATATGAGTGTAGGTAAACAAAAAAAGTCACTGTCTGCCGAACACGTGAGCATCAGCAGCAGCAGCAGGTGTTTTGTGTCGGAGTCGCGACTCCAGCTTGGGACGTCCCTCTGCTTTCCCGCACCTGTGGTTGAGGGTGGGGATGAGTTCGCCAAGGATGCCTAACTTTTTTTTTTTTCATTTTCAACGGCATATCGCTGTTTCTTATGGCACTTCTAGCCCACTATTCTATTTACATGATTTTTGCAAATACCCCCAACCCCCACTCTTACCAAAAGAAGACCTCCTCCTTAAGGAGGAGAGAGGGGGAAAAAAATCTGATATCTTTAATAATGAAAAAATTATGACAGTATATCTCTTAAAAATAAAATTACCAAAATAAAACGTACTGGTGTTTACGTTTTTAGATGTGTGCATGCAAGATAAAAAGAAAAAATACCAATTATTACGCTAGAAACTTATTCCTATGTTTTTATTTGTTTGTTTAAGTATTATTGGCGGATCTGGGTCTTTGAGTATTAAAAAAATAACAATAATAAAAGTACTCACCTTTCGAAATGTTGGAAACTACAAAAACAACGACCGCAGTAGAAAGAGTTGGGGTAGGACGATGTATGTGTGTGGCAATATTATTGTGTCCTTGATAGGAGAGGAGAGTGGATAGAAGAGTTGGAGAAATAAACGGTGCTTTTCTTTCTTTCTTTCTTTCTAACTCCCCTTTATCTTTTTTTTTTTTAATTTTTTTTTATAACATACTTATTCCTGTCTATTTTATTTATTTTTCTTCCTTCCTTTTTCTTATGTTGGGGACAGACAGCGGTACCAAACCAACACGAGAAGAGACCAAGATGTACCGTAGGGCGTCCACTCTACAGAATACCGCTAGTCGGGCCTTTTTGCTCAGGGTGAAGTACGGTGTAAAAATGACTATTAAACATCCAGGTTTTTCTGCGGGTGTTCTTGTATCATGAATAATTACCATCATTGCAATTTGAGTTTCTTAAAAAAAAAAAAAATAAAAAAAACTCTTTTTGTCCCCCTCTCTCTATTTCTTTATCTCTATCTTTCGCTCTCTCTTTGCTTCTTATATCGTTCTCGGTAACTTCTCTCTTGAACAGCCCATATTTGAATTATTTATTATTTTCCAACAACCACTGATGCCATTAATATAAAACTCCAAAGCTTGTTTGACGATAATAGTAAGAAAAAAAAAACGTGGTTCCATCAGCATCTGTCTATCTCTCTCTCTCTCTCTCATCCACTCCTTTACTCTTTCATTCCTCTACCATAAAAATGCGATTCCTTTATTTTTCTTCTCACCCTCGAATATGTCCTGCTTTTCTCCCCCAGCCCCAACCAATACGTCCTTGTGCATGACCGTCTTATTATTTCTACTCCCACCCCAGGGTCGTCTTGTATTGTTTTCTTCTGTCCTCCTTTACGTCTCCCCCCCTTTGGGTGGGGTAGGCTCCAGACGTTACCACTTCTCTACAATTGTTCGTAGCTAACATTTAGGGGAAAAGGGTAAAAAAAAAAGGGGTAACAATAAAAATCCGAATCGTCTCCATGTTATGGAATCTTATGTTAGATATTTTAACTTTTAGAAGAAAAAAAAACTTTCAAAAACCAGCTAAATAAAAAACAAAAAAAGGGATATTCTAACAAGTCTATTAAACCTGCATATTTATCGATGAAAAGACGATTTTAACATAAGCGTGACAGACCAACGAAAATAATATTTCAAACATAAGCGTGACAAACCACCGACAAACTTTTTAAAAGATACAGTCACGCATCTAAAGAAATGGTAATTATTTTGGAAAGAAGAAAGCATTCCATAAAATTAACGTTTTGTTTTGTTTTGTTTTTTCAATAAACCTAATTATAAAACAATTTTACAACAAAACGAAAAATTATCAAAAAACAAATCAGGCAAGAGTAGTTACTCTTCTACCTACTTGGATAAGTTTTTCGTGTTTTAACTTAATTTAAAGCGTTTATTTACTTCGAAACACAATTAGTGCCGCGGTAGCAGTGTCAGAAATTTCGTGAAAATAGTGAATAATTCCACCCCATCTTTCCAAGCTTATAACTCCTCGAAAAATGTAATTCAAGCCCTAATTTTTTTTTTCAATTAAAGGAGTAAGGACCAAGGTTTTATTTAAAAAAAAAAAAAAAAAAAAACAATGTGTTTTTTTTTTTTTAAAAAGGTTTTAAACTTCGGACTTTACAGGTAAATTTCTAAAAAACTGATTTTTTTTTTTGTTTTAAATTTGAATATATTATTTATTGACCTTTTCTCTTCAATTTGTGATATATAAACCTATTAAACATAAATTAATTATTTACTTTTTAATAGACATTTCAAAATGAGAGGCGTAAATTATTCGACCCCCTATCTTTCTAAGCTTATAACTCCTCGAAAAATGTAATTCAAGCCCTAATTTTTTTTTCAATTAAAGGAGCAAGGACCAAGGTTTCATTAAAAAAAAAAAAAAAAAAGACAAAAAGAAAAAATGTGTTCTTATAAAATAAGGTTTTAAACTTCGGACTTTACAGGTAAATTTCTAAAAAACTGATTTTTTTTTTGTTTTAAATTTGAATATATTATTTATTGACCTTTTCTCTTCAATTTGTGATATATAAACCTATTAAACATAAATTAATTATTTACTTTTTAATAGACATTTCAAAATGGGGGGGGGCGTGAAAATGGGGGGGGGCGTGAATTTAAAAAAAACGTTTGTCTAAAATATTATATTCGGTTTATTGGAAAGAACATAAAATTTCACATTGACCCTGAAAATATCGTAAAAATAGAATCAATAGAAAAATTTTGATAGATTTTTAAAATTTAAAAATATTGAGTTTAAAAATTGAAAAATATTGAGTTCGGAAAATTCATTACTGTTTTAAAAAAAAAAAAAAAATATTTTTATTACTTTTAAAACAACTGTAATAGTTTATTTTGGAAGTATAATCCATAAAGAAAATAAATAACCCACTTTTAACAGAGAAATTACGAGATTTTTATATTGTATTCGCAGTTTCGTGTTAGGGGTGTCAAAAATTCCTACAAAAATTCTGATACTGCTAGTGCCGCGGCGCCGCGCCGCGCCTTACGTTAAAATAAAAAAGGGGGCTGGGGTTTGTATTACTGTACCTATTTACTATGCCTCCCCACGGGACAGAGTTAGACACCAGGGTCGGTTTTTAACGTGGAGAAAGGTACAAAAATAAAAATTGTCTCAGTCGTGAAGGATTTCTCCTCCACCGAAAGAGAACAAGAAATGGAAGTGCAGCATTAATGCAGCATCTGAAGAACAGATACTACACTTTGATCTTGTCCCGATAGATTCGAAAAAAGTTGTCAAAAAACAAATATGTAACAAATAAATGTTATCAAAGGCAAGATAAATTACTTTTCTACCAAACTGGATATAATTTTCGTGTTTTTATTCAATTTAACATGTTTATTCAGCTCGAAAAGCATACAGTGTTTACCGATGTATTGGAAAATTCAAAATGGCGGCCGACTCTCTCTTTAACACGGTAAGTTCGGGAAAAGGTGTAATAAATAATAAACTAGACAAAATACTGTT